>NC_041393.1:295019926-295030190 GCF_002162155.2 Triticum dicoccoides
CCTCCTTGTCGTACTAAATATTAGAAGACATGTAACAAAGAGAAAAAAGTTATTTTGTTACGCCAAATGCAAAGTTATTTTGTCGTGGAAAGAGAAAAAAAGATGAACAATTAGAAGACATGTAACAAAGAAAACATATGGTAGAAGACGAACTGCATTATTACATAAACAGAAAGAAACAAGTCTGTGGTATATAATTATTATGATAAACACAACTCTTCATTTAAATAGAGAAGCCATGCATTACTACATGCAATCACACAGTTAGGCAAGAAAATAGCCTAGTCACACTCATGTTAAGTGATCACATGGTATCAATATAGCAGCGATATGTAGAAAGTGTGTCTTAATTATACAAAGTAGATTCAGATACTAATGGTGTACTCACAGCATGGACATCTGAAGTCCACTCAATGATTTCCCATTTGGTTTTGATGTTCCTAGTTGGATCAAGAGGGTTGTGCTTCTGGAAAGAGATAGGCAAGTATATGTAGTATCTCACATTAATTCATGATTTGGTTACATGCATGTCAACACATACTTTTTCACATCAGCTACCAATTTAAATGAAAATAGCCAAAAAAAACTCAGTAGGAAAACTAACAGAATGCAGACCAAGATTTACTTGGTATTAGAAAAAATCATACAGATTCAATCTTTGCTCAATGAAAACTGAGGAAGAACTCTATAACTATCCTAATCTGCACTGATCATTGCATGATATCAATAGTCCTCTTTTACAGAACTAAATTTGGACAACCATGTAAGCTCTAAACATTGTTCTTGATTAAAAGGACAAAAGGATAAACAAATGGAATAAGTCACACATTGTAATTTGGAACAACTGATTCAACTTCTATAATTAGACCCTGCTAACAAATGATTTATTGGATAATTTGGACCGTTGTACAAAATTTAAGAGTGGAACTAATTGTTCAGTTTCTAATTTTTTTACTTGGCACATCCACTGAATAAGGTGAGCTCATTCTCTGAAGCAAATAAAAAATGCTTGGGAAAATGCTAGCAAGTTAAAGATCAAGTTGGAAGAGTAAGGTCTAAATGGCATCTCCCTTTTTCTAAAAGGCAAAAGATCTTACTGGCCTCGTGACTGAATAAGATGTGTAGATGAAGACACCATGCACATGAAGCTGCTCAATACAACTTAAATGAATTCACTAACTTGAAGTAACAATGAAGAAAGAAGAAAGGATTCATAAAATGCAGATTCTCTCTTCTTTGAACATATTACATGACTCGACATCTTCTTGCAGGAAAGGAAAAAAAGCAAAGAAGGATAAAATAAGAAAAAAGCCATGAACAGAGCATCGATTACTACACGATATCAGTATACCACCGCCATAGTACTACACCGTCTAATTACCACACGATTAACCGAGTGAAGAAAATCATTGCAGCATGAATCACACGGACCATACAAAACTATTAATGAAATGATTTCTACATTAACAAATCATGAATAAACAATTTCATATAAAGGAACCAGCTTGTTTCAAACCTGCAAAATGAAATATATATCTATATTCCCAGCGAGCAGCTGCTATGGTGTGGTAATAACCTGATGTTAGGAATACATCTATATCCCCAGCGAGCAATCGTGGTGCAGATACGTAGTTAGCTTTAGCCTATACAAAATTTATAGAGTGAGCTAGTTGGTGTCAGTTTTTTCATTACCATCTGGGGCAGTGGGTTTGTCCATTTTCACATAGTTCACACCTTTCTTCTTCCTCGACAGCAAGCAAACCCAAAGGAAGCCGAGTACCGCGACCAACGCAACGGCCTTGGTGGACATGAACCAATCACAGCGCAATTGAGAAAGTGTGGAGTTTTGTTGTTGCTGGTCGGAGAAACACCTACTTGGTGACCAAAAGAAATGACGCACATCAGTTAATCACACATTCTACCAATTTTCAGAAAGTAGTCCCCAGATTATACTCAAAAGCATGGTTAACTGAAATTTGGTAGCTAACCACACACAGAAGCACATAATGGCACCATGTGGTTATAGCAGGCAAAAGGAAGGACTGCCAGTACTAATTGCTCAGATACTAATTTTTTACTTGGCACATCCACTGAATAAGGTGAGCTCATTCTCTGAAGCACATAAATCAGTGCTAAGGAAAAGGCTTAGAAACAGTAGCAACAAGTCAAAGATCAAGTTGGACAGAGTATTGTCGCTTCTGAACTTAAACCAAGCAAACTAACATGGCCCACAAATAAGAGTTTAGCACATTATTTTGCAGACCTTTAACTTGCAAACCATACATATAAAGTGTAAGATTACTACATCCTCTACAATACTCAGTGATGGCATACATGACAAACAAAAGAACGTGTAGGAAACACTACCATTCTGCATAGCAGAACTACTATCCATTCCATTCATCTGGATGTAGAAGAATTACTTTTCTATCTTGCCAGTTCACTAATCAGTACAAAAATGTGACGTTGCTGAAGCCAGCAGCTTGCTTATCTTCATGATAGCTCCAATGATCCACACTTTAAAAACAAAATGCAAGGCATTATTAACTCTGTATCATTGCTAATACACCCATCTTAGTGCTTATACACCCAGCCTAAAATATGAGAAGAGCAAAAACAAGAATCTGCATACGGAATGACAATTAGATTGGTCTGAAAGCTCCCTTCCCCAATTCGAATTTTGTTCTCTTGCACACACATCAGACCAACACATATGATCTGAAACAAGAGGAACAGCGGGCTAGATACCTTGGAGACAATCCATTGCGTCTGGACCTCGAGGTCAGCAAGAGAGCACGTTTTGTGTGGTAGCCACAAGCATCTGGCTGTCGATCTCTGACTCAGGCCACCACAATCGATGGAGAAAACCCTCATATCAGCCTGGGAGCAAGGTGAAACATCAACTACTGTAACTACCTCTCATTGATGAGATGGGAGAAGAAGCTCACCCAGTAGCAGAAAGGAAGGTGATAACCAGAGGGATGACAAGCTCCACCCCACCTCGTCGTCCTCGTCCTTGGCCAGGCGATGAACGCAGGAACACCCTCTTCAATCCCCGCGTCCTCGCCCTCTTCCTCGGCCAGCCCTCTTCCTAGGTGTTAGGCAGTGGGGAAGTGGAAGAAGAAGGATCCAGGAGTGGATCGAGCCGCCACCAACCACCAGGTCGCACCTGACCTCGCCAGCGCCGGTCGGTGACCCTCTCCCGTCCGCCGCCGGGCCTCCCTCCTCTCCTTCCTTCTCTCCCTCTCTCCCATCTTCTCTCTCCTGCAGGGACCGATCCATGTGGTCACCCTTTGCCGCCGCCACCGGAGAGGCTCGCCTCCACGGCCACACGCCTTAGATCCGGCGGGAGGAAAAGGAGGAAGCGACTCACACTGTCCTGTTCTCCGACGGTGGCGACATGCGCGCGAGCGATGGGAAGGCAAGGAGGAGAAAAAGGCGAGGTGGTGGAGGAGGAGCCGAGGGCGACGGCGGCGTCGTTGGCCGAGCACACGCACGGAAGGGAGAGGGAGGGGTGCAGCGGCTCGTGGGGATCGAGGGGAAGGAGACAGGAGGCTAGGGTTCCTCGTTTGGTGGCTGGGGTGGGGCGAGAGCCGCGAGACACCGGTGATTGGGTGCGGACCGCCCGAGCTGATTGTGCAAATCCTCCTGCACGCCGAAACAGCCAACCCAGCCAACGAGCGCCCGGCGTGAGCCCACTTGTCCTTGGACAACGAAAATGACCGTGAGGTAAAATTAGGTTTGACTGCAGGTGAAGATCCAACGGTTCAAACACTCTAGATGGCCAGATCGAACGGCCGACGAAGACCGAATCGGGGGAACCTCCTGGAGGTGAGTTGGCTAGCCTATTTTTTGTTTCAAATAAGCTTTCAATATAGTTTTATTTGCATCTTTACTTTTCCAATCTATATTATAAAATACCAAAAATATATTTATTTTATTATACTATCTCTATCAGATCTTACTTTCGCAAGTGGCCGTGAAGGGATTGACAACCCCTTTATTGCGTTGGTTGCGAGTTCTTTGTTTGTTTGTGTAGATGCGTGGGACTTTTGAGGAGCCTCCTACTGGATTAATACATTGATTCTCAAAAACTGAGGGAAATACTTACACTACTATTATTGCATCACCCTTTCCTCTTCAAGGAAAACCAACTCAAGCTCAAGACGTAGCAAGCATCATCAACACCGTCATCACGCCGTCGTGCTGACGAAACTCTCCCGCAAAGCTCTGTTGTATCGGAGTTCGTGGGACATCATCGAGCTGAACGTGTGTTGAACTCGGAGGTGTCGTACGTTCGGTACTTGTATCGGTCGGATCGTGAAGACGTACGACTACATTAACCGCGTTCTGCTAACACTTCCGCTTTCGGTCTATGAGGGTATGTGGACTCACTCTCCCCGCTCGTTGCTATGTATCACCATGATCTTGCGTGTGCGTAGGAAATTTTTTAAAATTACTACGTTCCCTAACAGTGATATCAGGGCCAGGTTTATGCATAGATGTTATATGCACGAGTAGAACACAAGTGAGTTGTGGACGATACAAGTCATACTGCTTACCAGGATGTCATACTTTGGTTTGGCGGTATTGTTGGATGAAGCGGCCAGGACCGACATTACGCGTACGCTTACGCGAGACTGGTTCTACTGATGTGATTTGCACATAGGTGGCTGTCAAGTGTCAGTTTCTCCAACTTTAGTTGAATCAAGTGTGGCTACGCTCCTTGAGAAGGTTAAAACATCACTAACTTGACGAAATATCGTTGTGGTTTTTATGCGTAGGTAAGAATGGTTCTTGCTAAGCCCGTAGCAGCCACGTAAAACTTGCAACAACAAGGTAGAGGACATCTAACTTGTTTTTACAGGGCATGTTGTGATGTGATATGGTCAAGTCGTGATGAGATATAAGTTGTTGTATGACATGATCATGTTTTGTTAAAGATATCGGCAACTGGCAGAAGCTTTATGGTTGTCTCTTTATTGCATAAGATGCAAGCGCCAAATAATTGCTTTACTTTATCGCTATGCGATAGCAATAGTTGCAAGAGCAATAGTTGGCGAGACGACCATGTGATGACACATTGATATAGATCAAGATGATAGAGATCATGGTGTCATGCCGGTGACAATGGAGATCATGGCGATGCTTTGGAGATGGAGATCAAAGGCACAAGATGATGATGTCCATATCATGTCACATATTTTGATTGCATGTGATGTTTATCTTTTATACATCTTATTCTGCTTTGATTGACGGTAGCATTATAAGATCTCACTAAATTTCAAGGTATAAGTGTTCTCCCTGAGTATACACCGTTGCGAAAGTTCTTCGTGCCGAGACACCACGTTATGATCGGGTGTGATAAGCTCTACATTCAAATACAGCAGGTGTAAGACAGTTTTGCACACGCCGAATACTCAGGTTAAACTTGACGAGCCTAGCATATGCAGATATGGCCTCGGAACACTGAGACCGAAAGGTCGAGCGTGAATCATATAGTAGATATGATTAACATAGTGATGTTCACCATTGAAAACTACACCATCTCACGTGATGATCGGACATGGTTTAGTTGATTTGGATCACGTGATCACTTAAATGATTAGAGGGATGTCTATCTAAGTGGGAGTTCTTAAGTAATATGATTAATTGAACTTTAATTTATCATGAACTTACTTTTGATAGTATTTTGCAAATTATGTTGTAGATCAATAGCTCGCGTTGTTGCTTCCCTATGTTTTATATGTGTTCCTAGAGAAAACTAAGTTGAAAGATGATAGTAGCAATGATGCGGACTGGGTCCGTGATCTGAGGTTTATCCTCATTGCTGCACAGAAGAATTATATCCTTGATGCACCGCTAGGTGACAGACCTATTGCCGGAGCAGATGCAGACGTTATGAAGGTTTGGCTAGCTCAATATGATGACTACTTGATAGTTTAGTGCACCATGCTTAACGGCTTAGAATCGGGACTTCAAAGACGTTTTGAACGTCATGGACCATATGAGATGTTCCAGGAGTTGAAGTAAATATTTCAAGCAAATACCCGAGTTTGGAGATATGAAGTCTCCAACAAGTTCTATAGCTAAAAGATGGAGGAGAATTTCTCAACTAGTGAGCATGTGCTCAGATTGTCTGGGTACTACAATCGCTTGAATCAAGTGGGAGTTAATCTTCCACATAAGATAGTGATTGACAGAGTTCTCTAGTCACCATCACCAAGTTACTAGAACTTCGTGATGAACTATAGTATGCAAGGGATGACGAAAATGATTCCCGAGCTCTTCGTGATGTTGAAGTCGACGAAGGTGGAAATCAAGAAAGAGCATCAAGTGTTGATGATTGACAAGACCACTAGTTTCAAGAAAAGGGCAATGGGAAAGAAAGGGAACTTCAAGTAGAATGACAAGCAAGTTGTCACTCCCGTGAAGAAGCCCAAAGGTGGACAAAAGCCTGAAACTGAGTGCTTCTACTGCAAAGGAAATGGTCACTGGAAGCGGAAATACCCCGAATATTTGGTGGATAAGTAGGATGGCAAAGTGAACAAGGGAATATTTGATATACAGGTTATTGATGTGTACCTTACTAGTGTTTATAGTAGCCCCTGGGTATTTGATACTTGTTCGATTGCTAAAAATTAGTAACTCGAAACAGGAGTTACAGAATAAACAGAGACTAGTTGAGGGTGAAGTGACGATATGTGTTGGAAGTGGTTCCAAGATTGATATGATCATCATCGCACACTCCCTATACTTTCGGGATTAGTGTTAAACCTAAATAAATGTTATTTGGCGTTTGCGTTGAGCATGAATATGATTTGATCATGTTTATTGCAATACAGTTATTCATTTCAAGTCAGAGAATAATTGTTGTTCTATTTACATGAATAAAACCTTCGATGATCAAACACCCAATGAAAATAGTTTGTTAGATCTTGATCATAGTGATACACATATTCATAATATTGAGGCCAAAAGATGCAAAGTTGATAATGATAGTGCAACTTATTTGTGGCACTGCCGTTTAGGTCATATTGGTGTAAAGCTCATGAAGAAACTCCATAAAGATGGATTTTTGGAATCACTTGGTTATGAATCATTTGATGTTTGCGAACCTTGCCTTATGGGCAAGATGACTGAAAACTCCATTCTCCGGAACAATGGAACGAGCTACTGACTTGTTGGAAATAATACATACCGATGTATGCGCTCCAATGTGTGTTGATGCTCGTGGCGGGCATCGTTATTTTCTGACCTTCATAGATGATTTGAGCAGATATGAGTATATCTACTTAATGAAGCACAAGTCTGAAACATTTGAAAAGTTCAAAGAATATCAGAGTGAAGTGGAGAATCATTGTAACAAGAAAATAAAGTTTCTACAATATGATCGTAGAGGAGAATATTTGAGTTACGAGTTTGGCCTTCATTTAAAAACAATGTGGAATAGTTTCATAGCTCACGCCACATGGAACACCACGGCGTAATGGTGTGTCCGAACAGCGTAACCGCACTTTATTGTATATGGTGTGATCTATGATGTATCTTACCAATTTACCACTATTGTTTTGGGGTTATGCTTTAGAGACGTCTGCATTACGTTAAATAGGGCACCATCAAAATCCGTTGAGACGACGCCTTAAGAACTGTGGTTTGGCAAGAAACCGAAGTTTTCGTTTCTTACAGTTTGGGGCTGTGATGCTTATGTGAAAAAACTTCAACCTGATAAGCTCGAACACAAGTCGGAGAAATGTGTCTTCATAGGATTCCCAAAGGAGATTATTGGGTACACCTTCTATCACAGATCCGAAGGCAAGACTATTGTAGCTAAATTTGGATCCTTTCTAGAGAAGGAGTTTCTCTCGAAAGAGGTGAGTGGGAGGAAAGTAGAACTTGATGAGGTAATTGTACCTGCTCCCTTATTGGAAAGTAGTTCATCACAGAAACCAGTTCCTATGACGCCTACACCAATTAGTGAGGAAGCTAATGATGATGATCATGAAACTTCAGATTAAGTTACTACAGAACCTCGTAGGTCTTCCAAAGTACAGTCCGCATCAGAGTGGTACGGTAATCCTGTTCTGAAAGTCATGTTACTAGACCATGATGAACCTACGAACTATGAGAAAGCGATGATGATCCCAGATTCCGCGAAATGGCTTGAGGCCATGAAATCTGAGATCGGATCCATGTATGAGAACAAAGTGTGGACTTTGGTGGAGTTGCCCGATGATCGGCAAGCGCTGATATTAGTGTTACTATCCACAAAGCTCGACTTGTTGCAAAAAGTTTTTCGACAAGTTCAAGGTGTTCAATGCGATGAGATTTTCTCACTCGTATCGATGCTTAAGTCTGTCCGAATCATATTAGCAATTGCCACATTTTATTAAATTTGGCAAATGGATGTCAAAATTGCATTCCTTAATGGATTTACTAAAGAAGAGTTGTATATGATGCAACCAGAAGGTTTTGTCAATCCTAAATGTGCTAACAAAGTGTGCAAGCTCCAGTGATCCATCCATGGACTGGTGAAGCATCTCGGAGTTGGAATATACGCTTTGATGAGTTGATCAAAGCATATAGTTTTATACAGACTTGTGGTGAAGCCTGTATTTATAGGACAGTGAGTGGGAGCACCACAGCCTTTCTGATAAGTATATGTGAATGACATATTGTTGATCAGAGATAATGTAGAATTTTCTAGAAAGCATAAAGGAGTGTTTGAAAGGAGTTTTTCAAAGAAAGACCTCGGTAAAGCTGCTTACACATTGAGCATCAAGATCTATAGAGATAGATCAGGACGCTTGATAAGATTTTTCAATGAGTACATACCTTGATAAGATTTTGAAGTAGTTCAAAATGGAACAGTCAAAGAAGGAGTTCTTGCGTGTGTTGCAAGGTGTGAAGTTGAGTAAGACTCAAAGCCCGACCACAACAGAAAATAGAAAGAGAATGAAAGTCATTCCCTATGCCATAGTCATAGGTTCTATAAAGTATGCTATGCTATGTACCAGACCAATTGTATACCTTGCTCTGAATTTGGCAAGGAGTACAATTTTGATCTAGGAGTAGATCACTGGGCAGCGGTCAAGAATATCCTTAGAGAGGACTAAGAAAATGTTTCTCGATTATGGAGGTGATAAAAGAGTTCATCGTAAAGAGTTACATCGGTGCAAGCTTTTACACCAATCCAGATGACTCTAAGTCTCAATCTGGATACATATTGAAAGTGAGAGCAATTAGCTAGAGTAGCTCTGTGCAGAGCATTGTAGACATAGAATATTTGCAAAATACATACGGCTCTGAATGTGACAGACCCGTTGACTAAACTTCTCTCACGAGCAAAACATGATCACACCTTAGTACTCTTTGGGTGTTAATCACATATCGATGTGAACTAGATTATTGACTCTAGTAAACCC
This sequence comes from Triticum dicoccoides, assembly GCF_002162155.2. Classification (NCBI taxonomy): domain Eukaryota; kingdom Viridiplantae; phylum Streptophyta; class Magnoliopsida; order Poales; family Poaceae; genus Triticum; species Triticum dicoccoides. The sequence goes on from NC_041393.1 coordinate 295,029,352, forward strand.
TTTTGGCGTTGGTCACATGACGATGTGAACTATGGGTGTTAGTCACATGCAGATGTGAATATTAGTGTTAAATCACATGGTGATGTGAACTAGATTATTGACTCTAGTGCAAGTGGGAGACCGAAGGAAATATGCCCTAGAGGTAATAATAAAGTTATTATTTATTTCCTTATTTTATGATAAATGTTTATTATTCATGCTAGAATTGTATTAACCGGAAACATAATACATGTGTTAATACATAGACAAACATAGTGTCACTAGTATGCCTCCACTTGACTAGCTCGTTAATCAAAGATGGTTAAGTTTCCTAACCATCACTACAAAAAAAATACAAATCCGTGACATTTTGGGCCGAATGTAACTTTTTTCTGTCATACTTATGACACTTCTATGACGATAATTGTGACAAAACCCGGTATCATCATAGATGTGGTGGGCTCCTACTTCTATGACAAAAAATCATGCCAGAAAATGGGCTTTTCGTCCTGGGCGGGCCAGAGACACAACTGCATGACATTCTTTGGGCCATCCATGACGGAAAAAACTGTGGTAGAAGCGAGGGCAAGGAAAATTTCAGGGAGTTCCCGGTTACGGTGGGTGGTCGGGGGCCGAGCGATGCACGTTTCTCTCGTACATGTACGCGTGTGTGTGCGAGGCGTTGGTTCTAACTGAACCCGAGCGAGGCGTTGGGCTCTAACTGAACCTGAGCGATTGCACTGCAGGCTACGCGTTACTGAACCCGAGCGGTCGATCGATGGCTGTTAACTGAACCCGATCGAGCGATTCCTTCGCTACTGCTGCTAACTGAAGCCGATCGATGTTGCCTCTAGATGAAC
>NC_041393.1:295030469-295074570 GCF_002162155.2 Triticum dicoccoides
GTGAGCGGTGAGGGTGGATGAACAGGACCTCATGGCGTTGCCTATAGATAAACAGGACCCCGATCGATCGAGCCGGTTGGGGCTGGATGAACAGGACCCCGTGGAGGGCTGGATGAAACAGGACGACCCCGTGGAGGGCTGGATGAACAGTAGACAGTGGAGGGGTGCCCGTGGAGCGGTGGTTGAATAGTAGCTGGTGGAGTAGCGAGCGGTGGAGGCTGGATGAACAGGAGCTCGTGGAGGCTGGAGGAGGTCGACGGTACCCTGTGGAGGCTGGAGGTGGTCGATGGTGGAGATGAACAGTATCCCGTGGAGTCCCGTTTTGCGGTACGCCACACCCTCCCGATGAACAGGACCCCCGTTTCGGCCGTAGCGCTCCAACACAAGTCCATTTCGTCCGTTTTGCGGTACGCCACACCCCTGCTGATCAACAGGACCCCCGTTTCGACTGTAGGAGGTCCGTTTCCTCCGTTTTGCGGTACGCCCGACCCCTCCCGATGAACAGGATCCTGTTTTGAACGTGGCCAGTCGAACACAAGGCAGTTTCCTCCATTCTGCGGTACGCCAGGCCTCGTTTCCATCGCCTGTTCTGTCTAAGCCCTCCCGATGAACACGACAACGCATTCCGTTCCGACCCAGCTGGTTGGCTCCCCATGAACACGACGACAATGCTGTTTCTCCGTTCTGACCCAGCCATGTACACAAGCCCTGGCCGTACGTATGCGCGAGTAGGCGTTTGAGACCCCGCCCGTATGTACACATACGTGACCGTATTTTCTCTCTTGCACACTGGCCGATGTACGTACGTGTACATGGTACATGCGAGCCTTTACTACGACACGTGCTCTCCTCTACATCCACCAGTATGTACATACACGTTCGCGACCAGAATGACAACGCTACATACGCTTCGACCAGGTGGGTCCCGACTGTCAGGAAATTGCTTGTGTGCGAAGATGTAGCTGGTGGGTCCCAGCAGTTAGGGGGGCGAATCATTTTTTTACCCGGACGCACTTCCTTGCGTGCGAAGATGTAGATGGTGGGTCCCAGCAGTCAGGGGGGAAACGTTTTTTTTTCACGAAATACAGTGGCCCATCCAGTGGGTCCGTGCTGTCAGGTGGAGTTATCATTATTTTCCGCGTAATAAGGAGGCACTTCCTTGTTGCGGCCGTGGACCCAGCTGTCAGCCTCTCCATGTATAGTCCATGTCCAGTGGAAGTCGTTCCTTGACCACATTGACCACGCCGCGCCGAGAGCACCAGGGCGGTGGATGACGGCGAGGCCTAGGAAGGGGACGACGCGGAGTCGAGGAAGACGCGGTAGTGGATGCCCACGCGTAGAGGAGTATGAGGGTTCACTCGTTCGGCTGCGGTGTGAGGCTGTCGTCGCCGCAGGGCTTGGCCAGCGGTGGGATTAGTAGGGGGCGGTGAGGCCTCCATGGCAGCACAGCCAACCACGGGAGGCAGGAGCAGGCGACACAACCGGCGCTGCTTTGGGCGGCTGGAGCAAGAAGACCAGAGGTTGAAGAAGCACTACGGCCGTTGGATGGACATCGTACGGTCACTGGAGCTAGAATCGTTCATATTGACTAAGTTGACAAAGCCCTCCATCCCCGTCAACTTAGTAGGCCCACAAGTCAGCCTCCCACCAAGGTGGGTCCCAGCTAGCAGGGGTAGTATTCATTTTTTTTGTGCGTAATAAGGAGGCACTTCCGGTGGGTCCGAGATGACAGCTGGGGGAACGTTTTTTTTTGTGAAATACGGTGGCCCGTCCAGTGGGTCCCACAGTCAGTGGGGAAATGTTTTTTCACAAAATAAGGTGGCCCGTCCGGTGGGTCCCTGCTGTCAGGTGGAGGTATAATTATTTTGTGCGTAATAAGGAGGCACTTCCTTGCGGCCGCCGTGGACCCAGTTGTCAGCCTCTCCATGTACAGTACTCTTCCGATGGAAGTCGGTTGTTGACCATGTTGACCACGCCGCGCCGAGAGCACCAGGGCGGTGGACGATGGCGAGGTCTAGGAAGGGACGACACGGAGCCGGGGAAGACACAGCAGTGGAAGCCCGCACGGAGAGGAGTACGAGGGATCATTGGTTCGGCTGTGGTGTGAGGCTGCCGTCGCTGCTGAATAACAGGGGGTGTGGGTGGGTGGAGGGATGACCTGGCCAGCGGTGGGAGTAGTATGGGGGCAGTGAGGCCTCCGCGGCTGCACAGCCGGACATGGGAGGCAGGAGCAGGCGACATGACCGGCGCTGCTTTGGGCGGCTGGAGGAAGAAGACTAGAGGTTAAAGAAGCACTACGGCCGTTGGATGGACATCGTACGGTCACTGAAGCTAGAACCGTTTATATTGACTAAGTTGACAAAGCCCTTGGTACACGCCAACTTAGTAGGCCCACAGGTCAGCCTCCGAAACGGTGCAACCTAGATGTCAGGGGGAGGAATCATTTTTTGGGCGGCCGAAGCTAAGAATATCCGAGATTGAAGAAGAAGCACGACATCCGTTGGATAGACATCCAACGGCCACTGCTGCTAGAAACGTGTGTTGACTATAATAAGTTGACAAGGCCTTGCATACGCGTCAACTTATTTTTTTAGGGGATGCGTCAACTTAGTAGGCCCACAAGTGTGTGGCAGAGAACTTATAGCCCATTTGCGATTTGTAAGAATGTACGGCCCATTTTTGAATTCTAATGGAATTTACTACAGCCCATTTATAGTTTGTTAAGAGTACAACCCATTTTCTACCTAGGACAGCGATTAATAATTTCAACCAACCTTTGAAGACAGAATTCAATAAAATTTCCCACATTTTGATGGGATCCGAAATATTTTTATCCCGAAATTTCTAGTCAGATTAAATATAAATTTGTATTACGTAAAAATCCAACGAAACATTGCACGCAACAATGAAAATTTAAGATTTCCAAAATCCATAAATAATATTTCATAAACTAATTTCGTGTTTGGTGCATTTTTTTATAGTTACTGTGCAGTTTTTATAATTACATCCCATTTATTATTTTTTAAAGCTCATTTTCCTGTTAAGCCTAATGCATCCCTCCTAGGAAAGATTTGCAGCCCAGCGGGGCGGAGAATAACAAGTTGACTGTGCCTGAGTATTCCTCAAAAAACGTATAGCTGGGCTAGCCATTTTCATCTTGAAAAAAATTAATACTTGGGTTGGATATCTGGCCTGGGCTAGGCGGGCCACAGCCCACCCAGTTAATACCCTGCTCTCCTCTGAACAACAATGAAATCATCGCCAAGAAATTTTTTGCAGTGATCACGCCTCAAAAACAAAAATACTGCTCGAGCTGCTTGGTCCCGGCTATCGGCCGCACCTTGTGCAATTCTCTCATTTATATTGACTACATAGGTTGACAATGGTGTGGGACCGTGATGTCAGAAAACCAGGAGGAAGAAAAAAAATATAGTTGTACATAATAAGGAGGCACTTGCGTACGTACGGCTATGGCCCTAGTGGGTCCCTAGTGTCATCCAGTCAAAATAAAGTCATCTCCTGAATCCTCATGTTCATTGACGATGTTAACAATGCTCGACGCCATGGCGAGCACAACAAATCGAAGGATGACGGATAGGGCCACGTGGGCCCTACGGATGGTCTGATACAGCGCCCGCTACTCATTCAGGAAGCCTGGATCATAGGACACCTATGAGCACCTTCGAGAAACTGAGACGGCATGAAACGGTAAGGCCGCGCTTGGGAGCTCTGGTTTATTTCAAACCTGTATTAACAACAAGTGTAATTTACTCGTCACCGGAAACAACGCGTAAAATACAGGCGTAATGAAACCGAGGGCCCGAGGTCTGTAAGTAAAACCGGTTGGTTACGCGTGTAATTTGAGAGACCAGTGTATATTTTACGAGCACTACTATATGGACGACATTACCAGACGATACATGCATGACGTGCGTATCATGCCATCCATGGGCAAGGCTGAAACAACAGCTAACAGCTGGATTAGCAATCGTTCGAGTGTCGTTCAGTGTTTTTATCGTGTGTGAAGTACTTCCGATATTTTACTAGTCGAAATCGACCAACCAAGCGCTTCGCCCGAGACCATCTGCTTTTATTTACAAGCGTCAGTTTTACAAGCGGTTTTGGTTTGAAAATGATGATCCAATCACGGCCTAATATCATGAGTTGGTCGGAAGATCATATGGTTTCACGTCTAACCTACCCGACTTGTCGTATAGGCTATGACTGAAACATAAGACGATGAACTTCTTAAGCACGGAAACAACAGAAGAGGATGATCTTCTTAACAAGCAAATCACTGGCATTAGATCGACATGCAAAACAATACGAAGCAGTATTCTCAGGAGGCACGGTGAACAACTCAAGATGCCGCATGCCACAACATTCCAAGCTCAACTTTGCAATCGAACACAAGGCCTGGCATTACATAGATAATATTCAGAACAAACTCTTAACACAGGAATATCTCAGCAGAGTAACTATTTACTTCTAAACTGAACACAGTAATAGGAAAAAACAATCGACGCTGCTCACAGCAAGGGCGTCCCACTAAAAAATATCAAATGCATGTCTTCTGGCTAACATCAATGAGCAAATTTTGACAAGGTTTTCCAATTCCAATATATTAAACTAATGTCTTCTTGCTAACATCAATGATTAAATTTTGACAATCGTTTCCCATTCAAAATATGTAATGCCTATGATCGTGGAGTCATGTCGTAGCTTCTTGTACTTGTTTGGGGACTTTTTTCCCAATGCACTCCACGTGTTGTAGAATTGCCAATGCTCTCTACAGACTAGTCATGTCACCAGCGTCTAATAATACGCTATAAAGCTTCTCGATCATTCCTTCTGTAATGTAGCGCAAACAGTGACTGCTTCTTTCTGCAAAGTGGAACGACCAACTGGACCCAGTAATGCAGCAGTTTGCCTTGGACACATTGGCTCCTTTTGTGTAGTTCAACTAAAATCGAAGTCGGAATAAACCGAGGTTTAATTTTGATATCCATGTAAGCAACAATAGGTATAAGGGAAACAATTACTGAGAAATAACGGTTGATGACTTGTACTCCCAGAAGAAAAGCATCTACTAATCTACCTTATCTTAATGGGAAACAAAGCAGGAGAGTAGCAATTCTCCATCAGTGTGATTCATTCATATTGACTGAGACATTATCTTAACAATGCCTTGTTTCAACATGTATAAAGAACGACAAAGCAGAAAAGTACCATTCCTAAAACAATGCAACTGATTCATTTTAACAGAGACATTATCTTAACAATACCTTGGTTAAACATGTAGAAAGAACTACAAAGTAGGATAGTACCATTCCTAACAAGTATTGCAGTTTTGAACTAAGATTCAGTAGTTAATTAATTCTGAGAGTGGCATTGCTTAATCTTACCAGCGGCATTAGGTTAACGAAAAGCATAAACAGTTCCAGGGGAGAGTGGGAGCAACAAATATATGTGCTTCCATCTACTTAAAAAGGGGTGATGCAGAGTTTGTCGTAACAAAGCAACAAGCATCATGTATGGGTTGGTCCCATTTTTGTTCACTACTTAATGGGAAAAGACAGCAATACAATAGCTTCAATTCAACATTTATTTAAAATAGTACCAATACAATTAGCACAACATCTCAAAGCATACTGCACAATCATGTGGATGAAGGCATGTACTGACCTTTCATGAGAACACCAGGATAAAATACGAATCTGCCAACACGAATAGGAAATCCAATCTCATTTTGTGCAGTTGCACTGAAATCAAGCAAAGTGTTTCGCATAGCGAAGCAAAATGTCGCAGTAGCAACAAGTTGAATAGATATCCCTGTTTAAACAGAGGCAAAAAAGGAATCAATTACTGGCTAATAAAGGAGGATGAAACATGCGGCCACAAAAATGGTAATCCCGCCAATCCCTAACAAGTGTTGCAGTTTTGAAATAAGATTCAGTAGTTAATTCTGAGAGTGGCATTGCTTACTTTTACTAGCGACAATAGATTAATAGAAACCATAAATAGTTCCAGGGGAGAGTGGGCGCAACAATACCATGTGCTTCCATCTACTTATAAAGGGGGTGATGCAGAGTTTGTTATAACAAAGCAACAAGCATCATGTCTGGTTTGGTACCATTTTTGTTCACTACTTAATGGGAAAAGAGAGCAATAAAATAGCTTCAATTCAACATATATTTAAAATAGTACCAATACAAGTAGCACAGCATCTCAAAACACACTGCACGATCATGTGGATGAAGGCAAGTACCAACCTTCATGACACTCACAAGATCAACTATGAATCTGCCAACACGAATAGGAAATCCAATCTCGTTTTGTGCAGTTTCACTAAAATCAAGCAAAGTGTTTCGAGTAGCGAAGCAAAATGTCGCAATAGCAACAAGTTGAATCGATACCCCTATTTTAATAGAGGCAAAAAAGGAAACAATTACTTGCCAATAAAGGAGGATGAAACAAACAGTGACAGAAAGAAGCATCTAACTTATCTTGGATTGAAAACAAAGTAGGATAGTAGCATTTCTAAAACGGTTGCATTGATTCATATGAACAGAGACATTCTCTTAAAACAACATTCGTTAAAAAATGTAATTTACTTTTAACAGTGGCATTGCTTCAATTTTCCGGCGGCATTCTTAGATTAACAACAGCAAAATAGTTGTATGGGGCATGCCGGCATCATGTGCGTCCACACGTATAAATGGGTGATGCAGAGTATATAGCCAGGCAGCATATATGCGTTGGTCCCATATTTGTTCTCTTTGAACATTTTTCCTATGTGAGGGCAACAAATCTAGTCCTGCACAAACTAGCCGACCCCCCAGTTTCTTTTCCTTTTCAACAAAGAGACCGGTTCCTTACAGATGTGTGTACTGGGTTATCCCCTTTTTCCCTTTCCGACCAACAAAGCAGCTGGATAGCCAGTCTATACTACTTTTCGTCCCACCTTTCCTCATTGAACCACGTCCTAGATTCTTGCTCCAGCCCACCGCACCCTTCTTTCCTCTTTGAACCAAGACCTAGATTCGACTATAGATCGAAAAAGATCCACATGCAGCTAGAGTAATGACGGTTTCAAAGAAACTTATACCTTAGGGTCGTAGGGATGTGGCAAGGCGTGCGGTGGGAGGCCGGATCTTCCCACACTACGTACGGCAGCGAGGAAGAAGGGGTCGATGGCCCTCCCACACAGGCGCTGGGTGAAAGAGAACAACGTAGCCGACAATGGATTTCCTCCCTCGCCGAAGGCGATAGAGTGAACGCTGCACCTCGTCGCCTTCCCGGTGCGACAGGATACGGACGCCTCCTTCACCAGCTGTGAGGGGGGAGAGAGAGACAAGAGGCCAATGCAGTCTTGTTTAGATCTGGTGAAGAGAGGGTGAGAGACTGTGAATATAGCAAACCCTAGCAAATGAACGCTGAGCCTCCAGCGTGTATACATATATGTAGTGCGGCGAGAGTGTGGAGAGTGCAAACCCTAGCGAACAAGCGTTGATGCTCTAGCTTATATATATACTACTGTAGTATGGACTAAGCTCCGGTGCCTTCACTGCACCTGCTTTTGGCTGTATGACAGGTGAGCCAGCCACATTTTGGACCCACATGTCATAAACCCAAAGGCAAGTGCACTAAGTCAATGAAGTTGCGCCCATATAGTACTCTCGTGTAATACTTCCGTCGAGGTTTATTGGTCCCACTATATTTCATGCCAAATTTTGACCATAGATTAAACTAACAAAAAATTCATGCATGTCACCAAACATTATATTTTTGAAAATTATGTTCAAATACGAATCAAATGAGATAATTTTTCTTCACATGCATTAACATTTTGTTAGTTAAATCTTTAGTCAAAATTTGGCACAAACTACAAAAGGGACCTATAAACCAGAACGGAAGTAGTATACGAATAATATATAGTGGAGTGGTTTTCTTATTCTCTCCATAACAATCGTTTTAAATTGTGTAAGTACGAAACAAAACTCTTTATTTAACATACAGTGAAGAAAACTACTACTACTTCTGATGAACTAACAATCCACGCCCACGCGTCCTGGTCGCACTTCCTGTCCTTCATGTGCGGTACACTACCCTCCCTTAAGTGAACAACAAAACATGCGCCAAATTACTGGAAACGTGTGAGAGTGTGTACAAATAAAGAATTTTAATTTCAATTATCGGAAAGGTTTTGGGAGTATTACAAAGTTTGACTTCAGTCAAATCTAATATGCGGAGTAAATAAAAATGGAGGGCTACTATGTCCATCCGGGTTTTTAGTCCACACCATTTTTTAAATCAAAGTTAATAGCTGGACAAATAAAATTACAAGGGAGCTGGAGACAAAGTTGTGAGAAGGCTTAGAAATCAATACAAAACTTATGCTCTTAGTACCAACGTTGATCCTTCTTCGAGGAAACATTTGGTTCATAGCCAATTGTGTGATAAAATTGCACCAACGTGAAAGACGATTGTGTCTCCAACGCAACCAAGGTGAACTGACGAAGGATATCATCTTTGTGCATAACAAGCAAAGAGCACTGATGGAAGACAACTTGTTTTTCATTGAAAATCGATCAGCTTCACCAGCCGATGCAACCATGAGGCGCAACCATGAGCATCGATAGGTCATCGTGGTGATGCATCATCCATTTGGTATCAAGTTTGGGTGAGGCACCTATGAAGTTTGACAAATCCTCACTGTGGTCTGTTTCTTCTCAGTAATCAAGCTCGAGGAAGGAAGAACTACGTGGCAGAGGACAGTGAGGCGGAACAACAATGGCCACCCAAATTTGTGCGGTTCCACTAAAATTGAGGAAGACATGCCCGGATATGGAGATACGCATCGTTGTTTCCAAAAATATAAAAAAGGGATATAGTGTTGTTACTTTGTTTTACAAGATTAGCAACGACATCTCAATTGTCAATAAGAATTAGTGAAAAGTACACGAACAAACAGAAGCATCATAATTATCTTGATGGGAACTAAACCATGATACCCGAGAAAAAAAGCATTTCTTCATTTAACAAGTGATAGTACTACCACCATATGAACAATGACCGCACAACCACCTTCTACTTTTTGTCGAAACAACATGTATACCTCCACCGAGGCATAAATCAGGACAACTTTTCGAGTGGCTTTTCCTCTATAATAGTACTAGTAGGTGATGTTGGACCAGCCAACGAACCCTAGCTACTATACATGGGGAGCTGGGGAGTAGTCGCATAGAAGAAAACCCGCACGCAGCAACCTGGGGAGTTGGACCAGTATAAGAAGTTATAACTCAGGTGGGCGAGATGTCATTTAGGCGGGCGGGCGGGATCTGCGCACACGACGGCAGAGAACAAGGGCGCAGAGGATCTTCGTACGCGCCAGCTCCGGCTCTGAGAGGACGGTGCACATCGGCTTCCTCCGTCGCCGACGGCGACAACGTCAATGCTGCACCTCCTCACCTCCCGCAGCGGACGGGATTCGGCCAGATCTGTGACCACCGGTGAGGAGAGAGATAGAGTAGACACTATCATCTTGTTTTGATATGGAGAGGGTGAGAGAGCGAGACGCGAGAAACTCTATCAAACAAGAGGCTGTAATGGAGTAAAAAATCTCTCCATAGCAGTGGTTTTAAATAGAATACGCGCGTTCCCGGGAAAAAGAAACGAAAACTGGCGGACAATTTTTTAACGTACCAAGAAAGAAAACTCGATCAAAAACACGCCCTCGCTTCCAAGTCGCGAGAGTCATCGCACACACACACATAGACATAGACATGCATATCCGTGTTTACGTAAAATTCCATTTCCATCTCCATCTGCAATCATATTTGTCCAACTAGCACATTATTTACGTTGTTAATTGTATATGCAGCAATATTAACATACAACATCTCTTGTTTGCGGACATCCGGACCGCTGCCACGGCCGGTCCTGACCAACCCGAACCATCTTCATCACCCGCGCGTGCTTCCCGCCCAAAACGGTCAGTGCCGCATTCATGCCCGGCCAGAGCGGACACAACCTCTCATTGGCACTAGCATTGAAGCGACGCGTCGGCCGAGAGAGCTTCGCCCGCGCCGCTTCCGGGTGCACGTGACTGCTCCGCGTTCAAAGGTCGCAATAGCCGGCTATAACATGCATGCAAAAAGTTCTTGGGAGTCCATGCTACAGCTAGCTGTCCTCCCCCAACTCGTCAATCTCTTCCAGTAGTACTAGTACTTCATGGCGCGATCCATCGACAAGCAGGCGGGAAAGTTATCGTATACTCAGTTTGCGGTGAGTGGCATGCCGAGCGACTATGTGGGGTCGAGCCGTGGAGGAGGGTGAGACACGAACATGACAGATGTGATTTAAATGTTGGTTTTGCTTGATGGCGCGATCCAACGAAACGAAACGTTGGTTTCTCTCCGTTTCCATTTTTTCTTCGGAAAAACGGAAACTTTCCACTCCATTTTCATTCCTATTCCAAGGTTGCCCCATTACAACATTCCATCAAATACAAAGGAAAACTAACACGCATGTTGATGCATCTCAATGATTCACAGATCATAGCCAATATTTACTTCACAACTAAAGAAAAAAGTTGGAGAGCGTGTATGAAAGAAAAACTACTGATGGACTCACTATGACTTAAACCCTAAACCCTAAACATGATTTAATTTCTTGGCCAGGTAGAACCTGTCGAAGGAAAGACGGCTGACACCCTTGGATCATACGATGCTTTTGTGCAGTTCCACTAAAATCGACCTGAGCATCCCTGATGGAAAAGATATTGAAGAAGTGTGATTAGAATAATAGTACTGGCACTAGTTCATGAGACATAAACTCATCACAAGTAGAAGTCGGTGGAAGTAGAGAAAGATCGACATGGAGATTCAGCTACGGCAGTGGAGCAAGCGGGCTCCAAAAGGAAGATGGACTACCTGGGACGTCGGGTTGTAGCTAGAAGGGCGGTTGGGACGCGGCATCGGCCCATACCGCAGTGACCCCTAATTGAGACGCACCGATTGTGGGTTTTCTCCCTCGCAGAACATTGTTCCCTTCCCCCAGTTGCGGGATCAGGCACGTCGTGCCATGCTTGTGAAGAGAGCAACCTAAGCAAGCAGGCTTGTAGCTTAGGCTCCTGCTAGTGTATATATAGTGGTTTTCTTTTTCTCTCCATATCAACCATTTTATATTGCATACGTGTCATTGAAGAGTGAAATGATGGTTGCTTCTTCCGACTAACTTATTGTGTGATTTGACTGCTCCTTAGTGGCCCCTACACGTACTCCCCCTACGTGTATGCAATAGTCACACGTACACATGGACGCAAAAAATGTGCGCGACGCCCTAATGCATGCATGTCCGAGAACACGACGGAACAGACACGGTCATGCTCAAGTGCTCAACCTACACGTGCATGCACACACATACTCGTTCAGGGTGAGCTATTGACCATATAAACACCAGAAAATATATATATTGAGCGCAATGAGCATATTATGAAGTCCACTGACCGTACTTTTACAAATATACAGTGACAGATAGTGTATTTATCTCGTTTGAAATTAAGCCATATTAACCGGAGAGGAGGCAGTATGGACTAGCATTACTTTGCTGTGTCCCGTCAACTTGCCGAACAAGGAGAAGGTTGCAGGACGGGAGAAGCTTGCGCGCGGTGGCTCGCAGGACAAGGAGAAACTTTTGACTAATGCAAGCTCTCCCTCGCTCAGGCGGTGGACGTGCAACAGTTAATTCGGTGTCAGATTGCCAGAAGCATACACTATACTACTAGTGCTATTATTGTTCGACTTCCCGAATAGGCGAACAGCCAAGCGCAAAGTTTACTAGTAGTACTAGTACTACTACTATAGTCTATAGAGGTATGTACTATACTAGTACTAGGAACCAGATGGAGGAGCGTCTGCACTCTTATTATAATTTTAAAATGTGATAAAGCAATCTTCAACACATTTGGTTCTCTTCGAGGGTTCTCGCATGTGATAATGGAAGTTGATTGCATGGAACACCTCTCCACAATTCTCGCTTAATTCTGGCTCATATCCTGTTACAAATAGGAGCGCTCGGTAATATTTCCTCTTTTTTTGTTATTCAGCATGTAAACAGGTCAGCAAACCTTGCGGTGCATCTTCGTGCGAACCGTGATTGCTGCACTTTGAATGTGGCCGAGAGCTGGCTTGATGAAACACCTCGCTTCCTACTTCTTTTTTTGCGGGGTACCTCGCTTCCTAGTGACCAGTGTCTTGGCTGATCGTCCTAAGAATGCTTATATATGAATAAAGCTCTCTCATTTACCCGCAAAAAAGATTAAGCCATATTAACCGGAAAGGAGAGTATGGACTAGCACTACTTTTTGGTGTGTCCCATCAACTCACAGAACGAGGAGAAGCTTGCAGGACAAGGTGAAGCTCGCTTACGCCTTTTGACTAATGCAACCTACCCTTGGTGGACATGCATCAGTCCATTCGGTGTCAGATTGTCAGAGGCATACACTGTAGTACCCAACATGCAGAGTACCATCATTGTTCGACTTCACGGAGAGGCGAAGAGCCAAGCGAAGTAGTACGAGTAGTACTACTACTAGAACCGCATGGTGGAGCGTCTGTAGTCTTATTTTTTTAATCTCTGATAAAGTGCACGTTTATTCCAGAGAAGGGCGGAAAACGGCAGCCCAACATGTAATGATGATATCGATCAACCAACCATGCTCGAATATATCTTGGCCTCCGTGCGAGCACGTCTGTGTGTTCTTGCTCCTCATCTCTCTCAAGGAACGGCGGGTTGGCTCTTTGCCATCAATTGAGATCGGTTAGCTCACACTCCTGTCCCACATGTAAGTGATATGCCAAGAGGAGGTGCGTTCACTGACTGGCGATATGCGTACTTGGTTTTGCACCTTCATACTACTCCTCCCTCCGTCACAGTTTACAGGGCGCGCTTCATTATGATGCATTTCTCTCAATGCATTTCCACCACCAGAGAGACTTTAGACGCGTTTGGTTTAATGCTCAATTAACTAGGGCGTGGTAACCGCAATCAAGTCCACAATTGTGTCTCGATGTACTCCCTCCTTTCCGGTTTATAGGGCTTATCTCAAAATTTTAGTTTTTCCATTTTATAAGGCTCAACTTGGTTGTTTTCCATCACATGTTCAGATTCCAAGGTGCATTAAATCATTGCATGCAAGTATTAAGAGAAAATTGACCAATGCATGTACTTTATGCATGCATGCATTGCAATTGATGTATTGATAAACAATTTTTGAGGAAAACAAGAGCATTAATTAGGTGCTTTTGCAAAACTACAAAAAAATATTCCACCACTCGCCATCTACCTTGATTGCTGAGATTTTTGAATTGAGCACTATAAACCGGAAAGGAGGGAATACTACTACGGAGTGGAGTAAGTGCATGCATGTGTGTACCCGGGGTGGAAGCACTGCATGCATGTGTGTACGCATTATTCCCTTTAGTAATAGACGCCGTGCTATAACTACCAATGCTATTTTTAAGGCCGATTGCTACGTCTTGAGCTTGCGTTGGTTTTCCTTGAAGAGGAAAGGGTGATGCAGCAATAGTAGCGTAAGTATTTCCCTCATTTTTTGAGAACCAAGGTATCAATCCAGTAGGAGGCTCCTCAAAAGTCCCACGCACCTACACAAACAAACAAAGAACTCACAACCAATGCAATAAAGGGGTTGTCAATCCCTTCATGGCCACTTGCGAAAGTGAGATCTGATAGAGATAGTATGATAAGATAAATATATTTTTGGTATTTTATAAGATAAATGCAAAAAGTAAAGATGCAAATAAAAGTAGATTGAAAGTTTATATGAAAAAGATAGACCCGGGGGCCATAGGTTTCACTAGTGGCTTCTCTCAAGATAGCATAAGTATTACGGTGGGTGAACAAATTACTGTCGAGCAATTGATAGAAAAGCGAATAATTATGAGATTATCTAGGCATGATCATGTATATAGGCAGCACGTCCGCAACAAGTAGACCGACTCCTGCCTACATCTACTACTATTACTCCACACATCGACTGACTCCTGCCTGCATCTAGAGTATTAAGTTCATAAAGAACAGAGTAACACATTAAGAAAGATGACATGATGTAGTGGGATAAACTCAAGCAATATGATATAAACCCCATCTTTTTATCCTCGATGGCAACAATACAATAAATGCCTTGCAACCCTTTCTGTCACTGGGTAAGGACACCGCAAGATTGAACCCAAAGCTAAGCACTTCTCCCATGGCAAGAAAGATCAATCTAGTAGGCCAAACTAAACTGATAATTCAAAGAGACTTGCAAAGATAACTCAATCATACATAAAAGAATTCAGAGAAGATTCAAATATTAGTCATAGATAAACTTGATCATAAACCCACAATTCATTGGATCTCAACAAGCACATCGCAAAAAGAGTTTACATCGAATAGATCTCCACAAGAGAGGGGGAGAACATTGTATTGAGATCCAAAAAGAGAGAAGAAGCCATCTAGCTAATAACTATGGACCCAAAGGTCTGTGGTAAACTACTCACAACTCATCGGAGGGGCTATGGTGTTGGTGTAGAAGCCCTTCGTGGTCGATTCCTCCTCCGGTGGAGCGCCGACGATGGCTCCAAGATGGGATCTCGCGGATACAGAAGGTTACGGCGGTGGAAATTGTGTTTCGTTGGCTCCCTGGATGTTTTCGGGGTACGTAGGTATATATAGGAGATAGAAGTACATGGTGGCCGCCCGAGGGGCCCACAAGACAGGGGGCGTGCCCAGAGGGAGTGGGCGCGCCCAAAGGGGGTGGGCGCGCCCTCCTATCTCTTGGCTGCCTCGACTGCTTCTTGGCTTGCACTCCAAGTCCTCTGGATCACGTTCGTTCCAAAAATCACGCTCCCGAAGGTTTCATTCCGTTTGGACTCCGTTTGATATTCCTTTTCTTCGAAATACTGAAATAGGCAAAAAAAAAACAGCAATACGGGCTGGGCCTCCGATTAGTAGGTTAGTCCAAAAATGATATAAATGTGTAAAATAAAGCCCATAAACATCTAAAAGGGGTAATATAATAGCATGGAACAATCAAAAATTATAGATACGTTGGAGACGTATCACCGGTCGCTAGTCGCCTTGGTCCCATAGATTTTTTTTCTTTTTTCTGAAGCGCGCTCTATAAACAATGACGGATGGAGTAGTATGAGCGGATTCAAAGAAGAGTGTATTGATGGTTGCTTCTTCCGAGCAACTTACAGTGGGAAAGGTGGGGCTTATAATTTGACTGCTCATTAGTCACTATTAATGCGGCGTAACGACCGGGCTGAGTCTCCCGTGTAGCTGTGCACTACCTCCTCGGACCTTAAATATACTCCGGATTATTTGTCTTTCTAGAGATTTCAACGAGTGACTACTCAAATATTTGTCTTTTTAAAGATTCAAATGGACTACTACGTACGGATGTATATAGACATATTTTAGAGTGTAGATTCACTCATTTTTGCTCCGTATGTATTCACTTGTTGAAATCTCTAGAAAGACGAATAGTGTTTTTAGGAATGGAGGGACTACACATACGAAGCAAATGAGTGAGTCTACACTCTAAAATATGCCCATTTGAAATTTGTAAAAATACAAATATTTAGGAACGAATGAGTATAATTTTCTGCATGGCACATGGACCCGGATGCTGAAGAGGCTTCTGGCAATGCTATCAAGCTTCCATCATTTGTTTACATAATTGACGTACTATAAAAATAATTTTCCAGCGACATAAAATTGTACAATGGTGTGAGCTTTCAGCTTTTGTTTCGTGTGTCTTGCCATCGATGCTCTTTTGGAAACAATAAAAAACTAACTTCCTTGCTAATGCATGTCAATTATTAGCAGATCAGAGCTAGTAATTACATCACAACTGAAGACAGAGTTGTGAGAGGTGTTAAATTAAAATTGATCCATGCTTTCATTGGTAGCAACGTCCCCCCAGCTCTGTCTAAATCAACAAGGCATGTTGGGAAAGAAGTAGTTGTCTGCAGCATGCAGCATTCCGAGCATTTTGTGCAGTTCCACTAAATAGAGCTGAGCATCCCTGTTCCAAAGATATTAAGTGTGATTACGATAATAGAGGACTGCTGATGAAACAATAAACACACAAATAGAAGCCGGTCACCTTTGCAGTCTCTCTTAAGACTAACTAGTTGGAAAAGATTAGGCTCGGAGTTGGATGAGCAGGATAGAGCAAAACCAATCTCCCTTTGTGCAGTCGCACTGAAATGTAGAGACGTTGCCCGTGTGACATTTTAGTACAACTACACAAAACACTCTTACGAAAAAAGTGATTTGTGCAGTTCACCAAAAGGTCACAATAGCAACGAGGTGAAATGGATAGCCCTGTTTGCAAAAAAGAGGTAAAAAGGAAACAATTACTGGCCAATAACAGTTGATGACACATACAAAAAAGAAGCATATTCCTTATCCTAAGGTAAGATAACAACACGGTTTTGTTTGTCTAAAACGGTGTGAGGACGAGATTGCAATATGGAAAGTACACCGGCCGAGCTACGTTTTGGGCAAAGAACTATGGAAGATCCACATGCAGCGATGTGGGAAGACGTGCAGTGGACCAAGGCCGGAGGGGGTACTTGGAGGTCGTCAGGATGTAACTAGGTGAGCGGCGGCAGGCGGAATCTGTGAGCAGGTGGCGTAGGCCCTGCCGCGCCGGAGCTTGGTCAGAGAGAACGGCGTGTACCGCAGATCGGGACGTGCTGCCTCGGCGCCGTCGAACGGAGAAATGATGCACTTCCTCCCTTTCACCCGGCGGACGGGATGCAGTCGGATCAGTGGCCAATGGTGAGAGAGAGAGAGGCCACCGCACTCCCTTCCCCCGGCGGACGGGATGCGGACGGATCAGTGACCAACGGTGAGAGAGAGAGAGGCCACCACAGCCTTGTGTGAGATACTCTGAAGAGCGACAAACCCGGCAGGCAGGCTCCATTGTATATAGTTGAGAGGACTACCTTTTTCTCCATAAAAATCATTTTATATTCTGTGTACGTGCCATTGAGCGCTATAACTTTATTTAAAAATAACGCGGCAATGCGTCAAGTCGAACTTTGTTTCGTGCACGCGTGATACACGACCTCCTTAGGTAAACAACCGCTACATGCGTTCAAATTAGCACGTGGGCTGCCATTTCATAAAGAAATGAGCTCCACCGTGTATCCGCGCGGGTGTGGTTGGGCACGAAGCGTGAGTACGTGCACGGTGCACCTATTCTCTTCTTGTATACGTACACCACCTACGTGGGGTTGTGTGAGAGAGATATAGTGTGTGGGTTCTTGAGAGTTTTTTTGGAGGGGGGGTCAATCAAAAAATATAACATATGCAATGTGTGTGAAATAGAGTCCTGGATATAACATATATATAGAGGGGGTGATCCACGAGAAGAGAGTGGAGGTATCATCGGCTTGAGGTGTCCATAGAATCGCAGAGAGGGATGATGTGTGTGTGTGCGCGCACGATCGATAAAGAGTTCCATCGAATTTGTGTGTGCCCACGTCAAAGATATAGAGTGGCTGGCCTACTGGAACGTGAGAGGGGACATGTACAGTTTTGTCTCTATGGCATGGATACCTACCTGCAGCGTTCGACTATCGGTGTGTGGTGGGGGAAGAGGGAGGCCCAATTAACTGTAGAGGTACAATGGTTGGTATATGTGTGGAGGAGGAGAGAGGCCTACCTCATGTATTAAGGAGATCGATCTGCCTCATGTATTAAGGGAGATCAATCAACATCCATGCATATGTGCAGGAGAGGAATAAGGTTGGGAGAGAGACATAGCTAGAGTGTTGGAGGGGGTGGTAGTGGAGTTGCTTCTAACAAATGGTGGGATAGGCTTGCTAGACAAACGGAGGGCACACCCGCAATATCAATAAGAGAGGAGATGGCTGCTTGTTGTCTGTGCACGTGCGTGTGAGAGACGGGTCAGGAGGATGCACAAATGATGAGGGGGGCCGATATGGCTATGGTAAGCAGACGTAACTACATAGGAAGATCAATCGTCCTTTGTTAGAGAAAGGAGAGACATGACTTGTGAGGTACGTCGATCGATGGGGGGGATAGTTAAAGTCAATCTAGGTATATGTTGGGAGATCGATTGGTATACACGCATGTGTGTGTTAGAAGCAAATGAGGCACCAGGAGAAGGATAGAGAGAGAGGGACGCATCTAGGAGGTGGTATGAGAGGCATACTATATCGAGGGGGAAGGAGTGTGCGAGTACGAGATCGATGAAAAGAGTGGTGGGAGTGAGGCATGGACGGTGACAAGAGAAGAGGGGAAGCTTGTGTTTGTGCTAGGCACACCTGGCTAGAGAGGCATATCGATCGATGTGTGCCGTAAAGGAGCTGGGGGCCTACACACACCATGGGTGAACGACCTAAAGTGAAAAGACAAATTTGCGCGATGGAGCTAGAGAATGCTGAGGGAGGGTGAGAGGGATGCGGGCGTGTGCATGCACGAGAGAAAGTTAGTGCTAGCTACAAAGATAAGAGGGTTGTGTGGGTGTAAAATACGAATGGAGATCATATATACTTCATTATAAAAAGCGAATTCGGATATTTGAAGAATTTATCGTAGTGTTTTAAACCGACGCATGTGTGAATATATATAACGGTGATACACATGGTGTGGTTATGAACATGTTATACTACATATAATATATTTTATCTCTACTCTTATAAAAACGGAGTTGTTGATGATGGTGTGCCTGCCATACTGCAATATAGGTCGTCCGATTTATATGTGGCGGATAGGAAGGAAACTATGGCATGTTTGAAAAAAGATACCCACACCCCTGTCCATATTTGCAAATTAGGCCCCTTGATCATGTTGATGTTTTGTGAAACGCATGGGCATCTTGCTAGTACTACGTATAATACATAGAATAATGATTATAATTTGGGCTAATGTGTGGCGTTTGCAGCTCAGGTCTAAATACTTGTCATAATGCA
Organism: Triticum dicoccoides; assembly: GCF_002162155.2. Taxonomy (NCBI): domain Eukaryota; kingdom Viridiplantae; phylum Streptophyta; class Magnoliopsida; order Poales; family Poaceae; genus Triticum; species Triticum dicoccoides. Next base: position 295,049,489 of record NC_041393.1, read on the forward strand.
CTAGACTTTGTGTGATAAACACAGTGTATGTATGGAACATGGTTTAGATTATGAATATATAGTTAGTACATCAAATGTTCTATTATTTGGAATCAACATCAAGTGTATTCAAAAAATAGAATTCGAGTTCATGTAGTACACATAGTTCATATCTATCTCTATAGTAACAATGTGGTGTGTTATTAAGGTAATACACGAATGATGGTTGAAGTTGGCAACAATCATGATTGAATATTCTTATTGAAATAGAGAAACGAATTCAAATTTAGTTCGAATTGCAGCGGAAGTATAGACATTTGGAATGCACTAAAATGTTGGTATGCGTAGGTTACATGCACTATACAGCAAGCAAAAAAATTTAATCGGACATAACATGGATTCATACTCCCTCCTTCCATCTATATAGGGCGTAATGAGATTTTTAAGACCGCCTTTGACTATTGACAAGATTAATAGTACATGACATGCACAATGTGAAAATTATATCATTGAAAGAACCTTTCACAGACGAATTTAACAGTGTGCTTCGTGTAAGTTGCATGTGATATATTATTGCTCTAATATTTGGTCAAAGTTAGCATCAAAAAATGCATTAGGCCCTATATAGATGGAAGGAGGGAGTAGCTTTGAATAGCATTTGTATAGTAAAACGGGGCAAGACTCTCTCTTTGTGTGGTGTGAATAGTTTTATTTTTTTGTTTTTTTTTGGTTGAGGGAAGTGCGAATTGATTTGGTACGTACAAGTTCAATATTACTACATGTTAGGCTTGTCCCTAAAATTCAACTCGCGTCTTGTTATATCCCAAAAATTCAGATATCGTGCTCCCAAAACTGGCGCCTTCACAACCCGCGCCTCGCTATCCCGAAACTACAACACGCACGAAAACTCCCTCCAGCTGCCAAATCCCGACATGCGAAATCCCCCTTCTAACCCTGAGTCGAAAGGGCCGCTAGTTCAAATCGATGGGGGGTACTTATGTAACACACCCTACATTTTGGACAAGTGCGTCCCTAAGTCATGCTTCACCCCCTCCCATCGCCCCCTTTTCGCCATTCTAAATCCCAGGTCGCGATAACCTCTCCGCTCCAGCCGCGAAACCCCACCCTCCTCCGTCTTCCACCTCACCGCTGCCCAGCCGGAGCCTCTTCCCCGACGACGTCGTCCACCGCAACAGCTCGACGTCCCTCGTCCACCTCCCCGGATGAGGATACGTCGTCCATCTCGTCGTCCCGTCGGTTCAGCCGCCCCTACCTCCACCTCCAAGGAGATACTCTGATGATCACCTCGTCTATCACGGCTGCTCCATCACCACAACACCGCCTTAACCTGCTCCACCGGAACCGCAACATCCTCACCGACTCCTCGGACGAAGCTGAGGCCTACTCAGCGCCACCAAAGAGGTTGTACACTCATTGCATCACACCTTCTCATTAACTTGACCTCTCGACAATGAAGGTGCTCCATCCCGCCCCCCATGGAGCGGCTACCTTGAAGCCGGCGCCGTGGGCGACATCTCCATGGCGGCTCTCCCCTTGTGCGAGGACCCTTCGGCAGTGGCGGCCATACCAGCCGGATCTGCTGCTGCTGCTCCGGCTCTCGCTCGCTCGCTCGCGCTGCTGCTGCTGCTCCGACTCTCGCTCGATCGCTTCCTCGCCCAGCTGCTGCTGCTGCTGCTCTCCACCTCGCTCGTGCTGCTGCTCTGCTCCGAATTAGCCACACTTCAGTCGACTGAATCAACTTTTGGGTCGGTCAATTTTCAGGGGTTGGGGGGCTCGCCGGAGTTAAGGAAGAACCACCCGCAGTGGGGACGGGGGCTCGCCGGAGAGGTACCCCACTATCTATCTTAGGGTTCAGGGTTGGGGGCGGGGGGCCTAGAGGTCTGGCCGGGGCGGCGGTGGGGAGTTGTTTCGGGACGGCAAGGCGGCGCTGGGGCCAACGGTTCGGCCGGTGGTGGCTGGCGGCTCAGGGGGGTGCAGGTTGAAGATGAACTGCAGGCCCTCCCTAAACTACATGTCAAGTGCCTCTCTGCTACCATTGTGTTCAGTTTCGACAGTAGCATCCAGATTCCACAGTAAATTTCAGTTTCGACAGTTAAGTTCAGAGTCAACAGTTTTTACGTCATCTGTTGTAGTCAGGTGGTTTTTGGTGATGTATATTTTACATCCATTTTACATCATCTATTGGAGATGCTATTAGAATCCCACTTGAGATTGACGATGTCTGTCTTGTGCTCCTTCAGCCTTGACATCTTACGGCTCACCAGAGCTGCTCCAACGACAGAATGATCTATCACAATAGAGCACTGCCCTGGACGCCGTCTACAGATTCCTCAGATCTTCCTCCACACCACCGACAGCCACCTCTGCCTCAACTGCTTCAGCGACCAACCCAATGATGCTGAGGTCGACACGGCTATGGCAAACAGGTTGTACACTTGTTGCATCACTTATTACTATACATCCACGCCAATCCATTAGCGCTATTTTGGTTCAACGGAAAAACATAGCAATAGGGAATTTTCTAATGGCACTCTACTATTCAATTATTCATGCATTTTGTTGAAAGGAATGAAGCAAAACATCCACCTGGACCTACTTTTCAAAATCCTATGCATGAAAACACGACCAATTGCATTACTGCCAGAATAACATTCTAACTATACACCCTTTCATATGGTTTCACTTTATTTTGGCCATGTTTCTTTGCATTCCTCTGCTCTTCCAATTCCTGTAAACCAAACACCCAAGTTGACAAAAATCATGTGTTTACAAATGCTCTGTTTACCATGTGCATTTTCCTATCCTAATCCAGTGTTTTTCCTATCCCTGCGTTTTAAGAATCATGCAAGCCAAATGAGCCCTTACAGAATTACTTCAGTTATAGGTACGTGTCGAAGGGAACTTTGTGTGGTTTGTCCTGCTCCTGCCGCGACGTCGTCCACCTCACCTGAGCTGCTCCATCGATAGAAGCATCCACCAAACCAGACATCACGACTCCTGACCGTCTTTCGCCACCCCAGATCTCCTTCCCTACCACCAGCACCCACTGCAACAGCATCACCATCATCGACTCAGCAGATGAACCTAGGGAGTACACAGGTCCACAAGAGAGGTCGCACTCTTTTGTTTCTCCTTATGTTATGCATTTCTTAAAATTACCTGCTACTTTATCGTCTTGTTCACCTCTTGGACTCCAAGTCAGGTCCAAATTAATGTTCAAACTTGAGTTCTAAATTAGTTGTGGGGCACATATAGAGGCAACAATGAATAATATGTCTGTCTAATATCTGGTTCACCTAGGGTATGCCTATGTTGTTCATCTTGGGTGGGAAACAAATAGTAAAGCAATCATCATCTGTCTTTTTATCAAGTTAAAGCAATCATCAGCCTGCTATCATTATTTTTGGATCCATCCACTGGTTGTTACCATCACTCTAAATTTCTGCATGCTCTCCTTACATAATCTCACCATATTTTTTTCGTATGCATGTCAGATATTGTACACAGTCATGTTGAACATGTAGAGAAAAAGAGAAGAGTTTTGCGCGGCAATAAAATGTCATGCAGACATCACTCCATGGTGGGTTCAATGGCAAACCCTCCCCACCCATGTCCAGATTATAATCCAGAGGAAGATCTCTGTTCTGAGGCAGATTTAGACGCCGCTGACCACTCCTGTTTACCCCCCAAGGTGTTTGCTCTACCTTGGCATGATGATGTTAGTCATATCATGCATATGTTGCCTTGCAGTGCCTACTTTTGACATCATATATGTCATCTGCTTAGTTTAGACATGTTCTGTAATGCCACCTGTTTAGTTTCTATATCATATATGGGAATTATGCAGTCTCATGTATTTTAGCCAGCCATAATATATGTGAAATGTGCAATGCCATCCTGTTAACCAGGCATCATATATTTGAATGATATCTTGCCCATCCTTTTCTTCATTACATTTCCATTTGTCGACAATGTTTGTACATTAAACTACTCTTCCTGTGAATCAACCATTTGGGTGGGATATCGAAAAATCTGGTGTGAAAACAAGGCCTTCAGAGCAGACAGTGCTACCTATCGAAGCAGATCTCTTGTTGGGTCCCGATAACTCCTCAAAGATGGATTCAGAGAAAGATGTCAAGTCCTATTCCCCCACCGAGGTGTATGCTCAAACTTGACATGGTTATACTGCTCATATCATGCATATGGTGTCTAGCATTGCATAGTTTAGACATCATATACACAATATTCAACACCATGTTCTTAGTTAAGACATCATATTGAATGCCCTCTGTTTAGCATATAAATCACATATGTGAATTAAATGATGCCATCCTGATTACTTAGATACCATGTAGGTGAATTATTTCATGCGATCCTATTTAGTTATTCATCATATCTTTGAATTATGTTATGCTATGCTATCCAGTTTAGTTAGACATCATATATGTGAAATTATGTCATACTATCCGTTTTAGTTAAACAATATACATGTCAACTATTGCATGCCTTTTTTCCACACTATCTATTGCATCTGTCTCTCATACAATGTCTGTACATTCAACTATGTTTCCTGTTTATCATCCATTTGAATTGGAGCGGGTGATGCCATTATCCAGTGGACTAAAAACACGGTCTTCAAATAAAATAGTGCTACCTCTTGGTGGAGATAGCACCCCGGTTGTACATGCACAAGAACCAGCCCTACCACACATAACCCAAACTCTCGCAGACTGTACCCATACTGTGATGGACAGAGAACCAGTGTCACCCAATCTAACCCCAACCCCAGCAGATAGTAACCCAGTTCCTATTGACACAGCACCATCTCCACCACAGAGCTCCCAAACAAGAGCAGTTAGTAAGGCAACTCCAGTGCCCAAAGGGCCAGTACTACCACGGCGAACCCCAACTCCACCAGTTAGTACGCCTATTCCTGTGGAGGAAGCACAACCAGCTAGTCGTAGTTTAGCAGCTATCACATTTGATGTTGTTAAATCTTATGTGCGTATCTTCCCATCTTGGAAATATTATACTGGAGATGAAGGAAAATGCCAGTTGCAGGTGTTTTTTCAGGAGTTACGTGTAAGTAATGTTATTCATGGCAATTACTTTGCTTTGTCCCATACATCCTACCTCCATGATGGTTATAATACAGCAAATTTTCCCATTTTTCTCTATAGAGAAGGACCGATTTGGAAACTCAGGATGAGGTAACCTGTGCTAATACCTCTGCTATCTTCAAGAATGCTTGGTGGCAGTATCAGAATTACCTGAAGAAAACGTACTTCACCGGCAAAGAAACTCATCAAATTCCCTTACGTTCTCCTCAGACACATTTACTGGACAATGACTGGGAATGCCTTGTTCTGTACTGGTCCCGAACCAAGAATGTGGTAAGGTCTATGAGCTCATTTTCAATTTTTAAGTATTATATTCTTGCATCTTACTGTACTCTATTCATGTAGAACAAGTGCCTAAACCTGAAGAATAACTGTTCTAATTTAAGATTCCATTGCTATCATAGTTCAAAAAGCGATAGGCGTTAATTGTGCATTTTGCCACCGCCTTGCGCTTTACTGACCAAAGCGCATGCTTATGCGCAGTTATGCACAGATTAAGCGTAGTTATGCGAAATGCGTTTTGCCAACACCTAGAGCCTAGGCACGCTTAAGCGCTCGCTTAGGCGCGCCTTTTTTAACTATGATTGCTTTGCTCTTGTATCACTGTATTTACTCATACAAAACTATTTTTAAATTGAAGGATCCAATCGAAACTCCAATGGCACAGGAGGTATGTTCACGCATGTTTCTTCAACAGGTTTGCTCTTATCAATAGCTCTGTTGATTTCAATTTCAATTGTGTATACAATTGACTTTCATATCATGCACACTACTAGCATCACAACAGAGCCAATAGTGTTGTTGTACATGTAGACCCATGGTACCCATCTGAAATCTTGTTGTGTCGTGTAGTTTCCCACACTTTGTATTCTTTCACTGCTGCTTTGTCTTGAACTGATATGATTTGAACTGTGTCTCTATTTTTATTTGGCAAGACAATGAAGTGACCATAGGACATAGATATATGTTTGTTTGATACTTTTATTATGTACTAGTACTTGGCAATAGAAGACTTGGTAGTTTAATCCTGTCCACCTTACTAATGAACTGGTTCACCGAAATGAGTTTCATATACTAGTACATGTTAAACTTGTTATGTGTCTGCTTGTTTCTTCTATTAGAATGCTGACAAAATATTGGGGAAGAGTGCCTTATTAAGCAATGATAAAGGAAGTAATGCAGATAAGGTTAAGGATAGCGACACATCTTTGTTGGTCTCCAACAAAGCTGATAAAACAACTAAGGAAGACTATCTTGAAGAGAACGAGACAACCCCAAAGTCCTGTCTTGGTTTAGTGTTCGAGTTACTGGCCACTACCGCTTGCACAAGCTATTCAAACTCATTGTCTGAATCAGTTCGGTTTCTTGAGTCTCAACTACAAGCTGAAAGACATCGATTAGCTGTGCTGCGACAAGAAGCGGAAGGACTACGGAAGTCCTTGGAGCATTCAGATGCATACTTTCTGGTGCAACAGCAAGCGTTGGAGGATTTTAGCGGCAAACGGGACAAAGCTAATAAGCTTGCTAAGCTTATTCCCAGCATGGTGGATACCCAGGATAACGTTTCTTGAGCTCTTCTGACGTTGTTTCAGTTATGCTCTTGTTTTGCTGCCATGTTTATTTGCACTGGTGGCCAACTTTGACGGCCAGTGTATGTAATATGCTGCTTTGTTCCCTATATTTGCACTGGTGGCGAACTTTGATTCCCAGTGGCTGTAATATGTGTAATAACTAGGCCAAAAAATCATGGCAACACACGTACTGTTGTAACCATGGGCCTCCTGCAGGCCATATGATCCATGTGCCTTCTTCTGGCCGTAGGATCCATTGGCCTTCTATATGGGTCGTAGGATCCATTGGTCTTCTATACGGGCCTTAGGATTCATGGGCCTTCTACGGGCCGTAGGGTCCATGGGCCTTCTACGGGCCATACTATCCATGGGCCTTCTATGGGTCGTACGATCCATGGGCCTTCTACGGGGCGTATCATCATTTCGCCAATCATGGGTCGTACTATTCGTGGACCATAACGGGCCGTTAATAGGTCGTATTTGATAACTCTATGAAAATAGCCCAACGATTTTTTTGACATGAAAATGGCCCAATGTATTAACGGTCCACAAACGGGCTGACTGTAGGCTGAATTTGGCCCACAAGCAGAAAATGACAGTAACGGGCCGTATGTAACCGAATGTTGCAAATGAGCACAAGAATCAATGGGCCCTGAGAAGGCCAAAAGATAACTTGGGCTTGAAACGGCCCAATGGAATAACATGCCGTTAATGGGTATAAAGTGATACACTGTTCATTATAGGACAGTTTCACCACGGGACGTTAATGGGTATAACGTGATACACTGTTCATTACGGGCCAGTTTCACCACGGGCCGTTAATGGGCCAAGAGTTACAAAGGGCCTCATATGGGCCGAAAGAAGTCATGGGCCACACATGGGTCAGAAGTTAAAATGGGCTGGAATCATATTGGACGGCCCAGATGACGCTACTGGGCCTAATTCGGAGAGGTCGTAACGGGCCCTGGGTTAGCGGGCTGTAAATGGGCTATATGCGAACAGGCCGTTAACAGGCTTTCCGTGGGCCGGTCCACCACCTTTTTACCAAGTCAAACGGGCCGGCCTTTTCACAAGAATGGGCCTTTGTTGGGCCGTGCCACGTGTCGCCGTATCATAGGCGCCTTCGGTCCAATGAGTGGATGACATCTGTGCTAACGGTGAGCCGACACGTGTTTCCTCCAGCCAATGATGATTTTACACATGGAAAATCCCCATTGGTCGGGGCTGTTAACGGGTTATCGGATCCAAAACCGGACCCGATAGCTTAACGGCGTTCCGTCACGGTGGATGCCACGTGTCGGTCACCCTTGACGAAAGCACTTCTGTGATGCGCGATTTATCGTCATGGAAGTGGATACTTTCGTGATGATAATTTTGGTAATGTCATGGAACACTTCAACGACAACACACGTATGACTATCTTGATTCTGACATAAAATCGTCATGGATGTACATGCATGACAAAAAACGCGATCTACTGTGACAAACACGTATCATCACAGAAGTGTATTTTTTTGTAGTGCATAGACACGAGTTGTCATTTGATTAACGGGATCACATCATTAGGAGAATGATGTGATTTACTTGACACATTGAGGGAGTCCTGGATAAGGGGGTATCCGGACAGCCGGACTGTATACATCGTCCGGACTATAAAAGCGTCAAGATACAAGACTCAAGACTTCGGCTCGTGTCCGGATGGGACTCTCCTTTGCGTGGAAGACAAGCTTGGCGATCCGGATATTATGTTTCCTTCTTTGTAACCGACTCCATGTAAACCCTAGCTCTCCGGTGTCTATATAAACCGGAGAGGATGGTCCTTAGAAGGCCGATCACAATTACAATCATACCATCATAGGATAGCTCTTAGGGTTTAGCCTCTATGATCTCGTGGTATATCTACTCTTGTACTACACATATCTTCAATATTAATCAAGCAGGAAGTAGGGTTTTACCTCCATCAAGAGGGCCTGAACCTGGGTAAACATTGTGTCCCTTGCTTCCTGTTACCATCAGCCTAAGACGCACAGATCGGGACCCCCTACCCGAGATCCGCCGGTTTTGACCCCGACATTGGTGCTTTCATTGAGAGTTCCTCTATGTCGTCGCTTCGAGGCTTGATGGTGTCTTCAATCGCCAACAACACAGTCCAGGGTGAGACTTTTCCCCCCGGACAGATATTTGTGTTTGGCGGCTTCGCACTGTGCGCCAATTCGCTTGGCCAGTTGGAGCAGATCGATAGCTTCGCCCCTGGCCACCAGATCAGGTTCAGAAACTTGAACTACATGGCAGATATCCACGGAGACTTGATCTTCCACGGATTCGAGCCTGCGCCAGGAACGCTGGATAATCACGACGAGCACGGCCTAGACCTGCTGTCGGACAATGCTCGGGACATCATCCTCGAAGTAGCCCCGGATCTACATCCAGGGCAGGTTGCGTTGCCTATGGACGGAGGGCTGGACCCCACCCCGCAGGCCGCACACTCATCGGTAGTGGAGCCAAACATAGGTCTCACCTCTGTGGAGGCCTGTAACCCTGGGCCCCCGGACTCATACCCAACTTTTGGCCCTGGTCCGCACACTCTCGAGCCAGCCGAGCCAGCTTGGGCTCCGGTAATGGAGTTTACCGCTGCAGACATCTTTCAGCACTCGCCCTTTGGCGACATGCTGAACTCATTAAAGTCTTTCTCTTTGTCAGGAGGCTCTGGGCCGAACTATGTCTGGCCCGAGTGGGAAGTAGGCGACGAACGAATTCGGTGCCCACCCACCACCCACTTCATTGCCACGATCGAAGATTTAACCGACGTGCTTGACTTCGACTCCGAAGACATCGACGGTATGGACGACGATGCAGGAGAAGCTCCAGAATCCCTGGGGCGCGGAACTACTACCTTGTCACACAATATATACATGGTAGATACGCCCAATAAGGACGACAACGATAATCCGGAAGATAAAACACCCGCGCAAAAGCCAAAAAGGCGGCGCAGACGCCGCTCAAAGTCCAGCAATTGCAAAAATAGCGACAAGAGCGCAAGAAGGGTCGATATACCCGCAAACTCCGAAAGCAACAACGACCACATGGACACAGCGATGGAGCAGGATGAGCCAGGCCACGCCAAATCAAGTTCGGAGCACATACCCGATCACAATGATCCAGAGGGATGAGCTCATGAAGCCGCCCCAGAAAAGGAAGACAATCCGAACGATGATGCACTCATCATCCCGGACGAACAAGTGGAACGAGATAATCTCCACAGAAAGCTTATGGCCACCGCAAGAAGTCTAAAAAAGCAGAAGCAACGGCTCAAGGCCGCACAAGAAAAGCTCAACCAAAGATGGAATAAAGTGCTAGACACCGAAGAAAGATATGGTGATGACCGCCATACGAAAAGCTATCCGAAGCGCAAGCTACTGCCAGAATTTGACGACACGGCCGTTCCACCAAAAGAAAATTTGAGCAAGAAACTAGATGTACCGCTTCACAACAATAATAGAGCAGCTGTGGACGCTGCCCACGATCTACGTGAGCATCTGGATAAGAAGGCCGGTGCAGCCAGGTCCATCTATGGATCTAAAAGACACACCCCGGCGAAGGACTATGGTCACCCAAATGCTCATACAAGCCAGATACCAGTTCGGAATAAGCTTCGGACACAACAACAGCCGACTACATGCCACAACATGTTCAAATACAGAGGGGCTGCTCACCCCCTATGCTTCACCGAAGAAGTACTGGACCATGAATTCCCACAAGGCTTCAAACCTGTGAACATAGAAGCATACGATGGCACCATAGGCCCAGGGGTCTGGATCGAGGATTTTATCCTGCATATTCACATGGCTCGTGGAGATGATCTCCACGCCATCAAATACCTTCCCTTAAAATTGAAGGGGCCTGCTAGACACTGGCTGAAAAGCCTCCCCAAAAACTCAATCGGGAGTTGGGAGGAACTCGAAGATGCTTTCAGGGCCAATTTTCAAGGGACTTATGTCCGGCCTCTGGATGCAGACGACCTAAGTCACATAATCCAACAGCCCGGAGAGTCCACCCGCAAGCTTTGGAACAGATTCCTCACTAAGAAGAATCAAATTGTCGATTGTCCGGACGCCGAAGCCTTAGCGGCATTCAAACACATCATCCGTGACGAATGGCTCGCCCGACACCTCGGCCAAGAAAAGCCAAGGACAATGGCAGCCTTAACAAGCCTTATGACCCGCTTTTGCGCGGATGAAGATAGCTGGCTGGCCCATAAAGGCACTAGCGACCCCAGCACATCCGAAATAAGGGATGGCAATGGGAAGCCATGGCGTAATAAAAACAAATGCCAAAACAAGGAAGAGAGCCTGGATAACACGATGGTCAACGCCGGATTTAGGGGCTCTCGACCTGATCAGCAAAAGAAGCCATTTAAAGGCAGTAAAGAGGGACCGTCTGGCCTGAACAGAGTTCTGGACAGACTATGCCAAATTCATGGCACCCCGGAGAAACCTGTGAACCACACCCATAGAGAGTGCTGGGTCTTCAAGCAGGCCGGCAAATTAAATGCCGAACACAAAGGGAGGGAAACACCAAGTGAAGACAAGGACGAACCTCGCCAGCCGAACACTGGGGGGCAGAAAAAAATCCCTCCAAAGGTTAAAACAGTAAACATGATCCACGTGACTCACACATCCACAATAAGGCAAGAATGCGCGCTCAGAGATGCGCACGATGAAAAGCCCACCGTAGCCATATCTGACTACTGGATGTCTCGCCCGATCACTTTCGATCACATGGACAACCGAACTAGTATTCGGCGCGGAGGATCACAGGCCTTGGTGCTTGACCCAATAATAGACGAATACCGTCTCACCCGTGTCCTCATGGATGGTGGCAGTAGTCTCAATTTAATATACGAGGACACTGTCCGCAGAATGGGGATAAACCCATCCAGAATTAGCCAAAGCAACACCACCTTTGAAGGGGTGATACCAGGCGTTGAAACTTACGGCAGGGGCTCCGTCATGCTAGATGTAACATTCGGCTCCCCAAGCAACTCCAGAAGCGAAGAACTACTCTTCACCATCGCACCCTTCCAAAGCGGCTATCATGCATTGCTTGGAAGAACGGCCTTCGCCCGCTTCAACGCATTGCCGCATTATGGCTACCTTACACTCAAGATGCCCGGTCCACGTGGTGTCATCACCGTTAGTGGAATCGCAGAGCGCTTTTCACATGCAGAGGAACACGCGACGACCCTGGTGGCCGGACTGTAAGCGGCCTCCAATTATCACATACATGCCTGGTCATTAAGACCATAGACATGGTTAGGCGAGTCCGGTAGCCCGGTTCAACCAGGGCACCATATATGTACCCCCATAGAGGAAACAAGGGGCTATAAATTTTTAATACAGCCCCACACTTGGCTCGACCTTATTGGCAGGCCAACATCTTACACTTTTATTATTAATCGCATACTTACGTTGCACTCTTCTACGAGTTTTTCTTTTTTTTACACACAACGTTCGCGCAAGACCCTTCCAGGATATGGCACAACGGAGATAAGGCGCAGACGTGCAGCAGGGCCCCGTTCAACAGGTTTCTTTTTAGATTAAGCCCATATGTAAACCTTTTCTACTGCCTCTTGTTGTTTAACCATCCCATGGGTTCTATACCCATAGAGGATACTGCCATTATTGGCATTTGGCCACGGCAGACTAAATTGCACGTACCTAGGAATTAAGGGCTTATAATAGGCTCTTGTTAGCCTCTTTTCCTTTACAAAGACCAAATACCCTCGGGAGTGTTCGGCGTCACGAGTTTGGCCGTATATGCATCAGCTCTGAATCATGTCTTTGGTCAAATGTTAGGTTTGCCCAGCTCCTGGGTTTGCCGCCTTACGTTCTGTTATCACTGGCTAAGGCAGGCCAAAGGAGAACTACTGCGATTGTGCCCTGGTTATTCCGGATGAGCGCCTCAGTAGAGAAAGCCAAAAACTGACTGTCATGATACAGTAGAGACCGTTCAACCACTTGAAGACTCAACAGAATCCCTAAAGATTCCTCCGCATTAACGAAGGGCCGTTTCCCGGCCATGTACACACGCGCCCGTATTCGGATGCACGCGAAGGTACTAGGGGCTACATAGTAGCCCCACCATTATACTCCCATGGCTAAGCGAAAGTGTTACAGCTATACAGTCTGGTTTCCTAGTTCGACGTGCGATCACCTCCTTAATGGACCAAGACGTTGGATCAAGTGTGATTAAGCATATTTTTTGCGAACACCCCCGCATTATATGCGTGGGGGCTGAAGCCAACGACTGCTATCTTTCGGACTACTTATACATATAAAAACGGCCGCAAAGGGGATACAATCATACTTCCGGGCAAAAGTATAAACATGGCCTCATAATTAAACTAAAACATTGTTTTCTACAATGATTCGACTTATCACTCGAATAAAACATTCTTCGAGCACTGCGCCTCTATTAGGCGGGCACCTTCTGTGACTTGCGCCAAGTAGTGCTCGGCCGGATATTGGCCTCCCGCCGGATCCTGGGTCGCTATTACAGTGGCCTCCATATCCGTCCAATAGGCTTTAACGCGGGCTAGAGCCATCCGCGCACCCTCTATGCACGCCGACCTCCTCATGGCGTCAATCCGAGACACGGCTCCAAGGAATTGCTGCACCAAACCAAAATAGCTGTCTGTCTTAGGCCCCTTCGGCCAAAGATGGTCTATTACTGACCGCATTGCAAGCCCAGACAGCCTGTGGAGCTCCGCCATAGCAGCCACCTTCTCATTTAGCGGCAGCGGGCGAGTGGGAGCATTGAACTGCGACCAGAAATGCTTTTCCACTTCTTCATCGCCTTGACCCTCGAAGAACTTGACAGCGTCAGCTGTACTATTCGCCAAGTCCGCATATGCGTCTGCAGGACTCAAGCGCCCCGCCAGGGGAGCATACTTCGGATCCAAGAACTTCGTCCGCGGTAAGAATGAGCCCCCAGCCACGATTTTGTTGACTTGTTGGAGCTCCTCCCGCATACTGCGGATCTTGGTCCGCATCTCCTTGGCGGCATTAAGTGCCTTGTCCAGCTCGTCTGAACTAGCCTTATTCTCCTTTTCGAGGAGTGCGTACCGGTCGGCGGCATTCTTTAACTCCCCAGCCATTTCCGCTATCTTTTCCTCGCTTCGGCGATAAGCAGCCTGTTCGGCTCTCAATTCTTCGGCCGCCTTTAGGGCAGCCACATTGCTAGCCCGAGCTTGTTCCTTGGCTTGAGCAAGTTCCGCCCTCAGGGCCTCCACGGCAGCAGCACCATCTGCAGTGCAAACACATCGCATTAATATTATGCCCCTCTTACATTTTCCTATACATCATAATAAGGGAAACCGAGCACATACCATGTGACTCCTCCAGCCGTTTATTTACCAGCATGATATCGGCATCAATGGATCCGATCTGCCTCCTTAGTTCGGCAACTTCAACAGACTGGTCGGCTGCCGGATCCTTGTATACCTGCGCACATGTACGGCGCAGCCATTGGTATATGATCCCCCGTTTGCCGCCTATGGCGGGCAACCAGAGTCTCAGGGGCTACTATCTATAGGGAGCACATCTAGCGTGCACTTCATAACCAAAAAATTGTGCATTTTTCACTACATACCTCAAAGCCTTTGAGCAGGCTTGTAAATGCCTGATTCAAACCGCTGGTAGCGGATGAAATCTTCGTGAGCACCATGCTCATTAAAGAGCGGTGCTCCTCCGAGAGCGCGGCTCGCTCCAGACGGCCCGTCAGTACGTCCACCCGGACACTAACCTGCATCGGACCCTTCTCATTGCCCCCCGTGGGAGCCAAACGCTCCGGGATCAGGGCGGCTAACGTATTAGCCCTCGGCTTCGGCAGATCCGGACTCCCCCGTGACGACACCTCTGTGTCGCCCACTTCATGAGGCGGAGAGGTGGGTGGAGTCTCACTCTCCATCATCTCCGGACGAAGGTCCCCCGAAGACGAACTCTGTTGAGAAGAGCTGCTCGTCGGACTACAAAAGACGAAGTCCTGGTTATGAATCTCGGAGTGACATCACACATTCGAATTAATAAATAACTTACGGCTTGGTGGAGGGCTGGCCTGTTGGTGGGCATGACGCGGTGAGGGTGCTCGTCGCGGAAGAGCCCCCTGGTGATGCTTTCTTCCCTTGCTTGGGCGTCTCCGCCTCCAAATCTTCGGAGGCACCCCTCTTCTTCCCGCATGGAGAGGAGGTTTTGGCCTCCCCTTTCCGGCTATCCTCCATAGGATGGGTAGCGATTTCCCCAGTTTGGATGCGTAGTGCATGAAGTTCGGCTTCACTACCCTTCCCTTCGCCTTTCCCTGAAGGGATTTTGCTGAGCACCCGGCCCAGCATCTTTACAATAGTGGGACCAGGTGAGCCTTCAGGATATCTGCGCCGGACACCTGATTCTCTCCGCCTTGTTGAGCCATTCCTGGCCACGGAAGGATTTTCAGAATAATGGTTATGATAAATATAAATGAAGTGTCCGGCTTTAAGGTTACTTACTTGGGCATCTAGGCGATTGCAGCTGAGGCCCGCATCCTCGGTGGTGTCCAGACACTTTACATGTGGTCCGAAGAATAACTTGCACATCCCTTCGAGCATCAGGCCGAAGAAGTGCTTAATAGTCCGCGGACCCTCCGGATTAAACTCCCACATCCTGAGAGGTCGACGTTTGCACGGCAACATCCGTCGGACTAGTATCACTTGCATTATGCTGACAAGATTTATGTCCCTCTCAATAAGCTCCCGGATACGATTCTGCAGTTCTGGCACATTGCCAGCAGGCCCATAATTCCATCCTACGTCGGTCCAAGACGCTAACTGTGACGGAGGGCCTGAGCGGAACTCGGGGGCAGCAACCCACTTTGTGCCTCCGGGAGCAGTGACATAGAACCATCTCCGTTACCAAACATCGGATACTTTCGGAAAAGAACCCTCTGGCCATGGGGCATCAGCGTTTCTGCTTATTATAGCGCCTCCGCACTCCGCATGTCGCCCCTCGATCATCTTCGTCTTCACATTGAAAGTCTTCAGCCATAAGCCGAAGTGTGGGTTGACGTGGAGAAAAGCCTCACACACAATAATGAAAGACGAGATGTGGAGGATGGCGTCTGGAGCCAGATTGTGAAAATCCAACCCATAGTAGAACATGAGCCCCCTCACAAAGGGGTCGAGGGTGAGGCCCAGGCCTCGGAGGAAGTGAGGGATAAACACGACGCTCTTGTTGGGCTCCGGCATGGGGATAACTTGCCCCGGAGTAGGAAGCCTGTGCTGGATATCAGTGGTCAGGTATCCGACCTCCCTAAGCTTCGCAATGTCCTCCTATTGAATCGAGGAGGCCACCCACCGGCCTGTTGCGTCGGATCCGGACATACTGGGGGACTTGGGGCATTGGAGCTTAGGTTTTGAGTGCTGGAGCTCGAGGTGCGAGAAGGGGCAGGAGAGGTGGAGAAGAGGCGTAGGCCTTGACCCCTTTATAAAGGGGATGAATACCAAGAGTCCTCAGCATGACCGCTTGAGGCTTCTCTAAAATACACGGAATCATACCAACAGTCGCCATGGGGTCACATATGCCCATATTGATAAAGGAACCCATATTAATGGGGACACGATCTCTGCTTTGGCAGGACGTGCCAATAAAACCGCCTTGCGACGCAAGTCGAGGGGGAGCAGGAGACGCTGGTTCGTGTTGGACCAGGCCATGATGCAAGGGCACGACGTGCGAAAATTGCCAGCGGAACGGATTTATGCTAGGGTATGTGAAGATCATCTTGCAGATCCGGACAGGGTCTACGTGTTCGATAACCATCTTGGAGTATTCGAGTAGGAACCCGCCTTGCAATGCCGAAGACAAGACTGCGTGCCGGACTCATCGTCATTGAAGCCTGGTTCATGGGCTACTGAGGGAGTCCTGGATAAGGGGGTATCCGGACAGCCGGACTGTATACATCGTCCGGACTATAAAAGCATCAAGATACAAGACTCAAGACTTCGGCTCGTGTCCGGATGGGACTCTCCTTTGCGTGGAAGACAAGCTTGGCGACCCGGATATTATGTTTTCTTCCTTGTAACTGACTCCATGTAAACCCTAGCTCTCCGGTGTCTATATAAACCGGAGAGGATGGTCCTTAGAAGGCCGATCACAATTACAATCATACCATCATAAGCTAGCTCTTAGGGTTTAGCCTCTACGATCTCGTGGTATATCTACTCTTGTACTACACATATCTTCAATATTAATCAACCAAGAAGTAGGGTTTTACCTCCATCGAGAGGGCCCGAACCTTGGTAAACATTGTGTCCCTTGCTTCCTGTTACCATCAGCCTAAGATGCATAGATCGGGACCCCCTACCCGAGATCCACCGGTTTTGACACCGACACCCATTCTGTTAGCTTAGCACTTGATCATTTAGTATGTTGCTATTGCTTTCTTCATGACTTATACATGTTCCTATGACTATGAGATTATGCAACTCCTGTTTACCAGAGGAATACTTTTTGTGCTACCAAACGTCACAATGTAACTGGGTGATTATAAAGGTGCTCTACAGGTGTCTCCGAAGGTAATTGTTGAGTTGGCATATTTCGAGATTAGGATTTGTCACTCCGATTGTCGGAGAGGTATCTCTGGGCCCTCTCGGTAATGCACATCACTATAAAGCATTGCAAGCATTGTGACTAATGACTTAGTTGTGGGATGATGCATTACAGAACGAGTAAAGAGACTTGCCGGTAACGAGATTTAACTAGATATTGAGATACCGACGATCGAATCTCGGGCAAGTAACATACCGATGAAAAAGGGAACAACGTATGTTGTTATGCGGTTTGACCGACAAAGATCTTCGTAGAATATGTGGGAGCCAATATGAGCATCCAGGTTCCGCTATTGGTTATTGACTAGAGACATGTCTCCGTCATGTCTACATAGTTCTCGAACCCATAGGGTCCGCACGCTTAATGTTCAGTGATGATTTATATTATGAGTTATGTGTTTTGATGTACCGAAGGCAGTTCAGAGTCCCGGATGAGATCGGGGACATGACGAGGAGTCTCTAAATGGTCGAGACGTAAAGATCAATATATTGGACGACTATATTCGAACATCGGAAAGGTTCTGAGTGATTCGGGTATTTTTTGGAGTACCTGAGAGTTACGGGAATTCGCCGGGGAGTATATGGGCCTTATTGGGCTTTAGGGCAAAGTGAGAGGGGAGGAAGAATAGCACTAACTTATAAAAGGAAAGCACCGAATAAAAGGAAGGAGATCCGTGCTGCACGCCCCCCCCCCCAAGGCCTAGTCCGAATTGGACTAGGGGAAGGGCTGCGCCCCCTCCTTCCTTCTCTTCTCTTGTCCCTTTACTTAACTCCTATTCCTACTACTTGGAAGGGGGGAATCCTACTCCCGGTGGGAGTAGGACTCCTCCAGGGCGCGCCATAGGAGGGCCGACCCTCCCCCCTCCACCACTACTTTATATACGGGGGCAGGGGGCACATCTAGACACACTAGTTGATCTGTTGATCTCTCCCAGCTGTGTGCGGTGCCCCCCCTCACCATATTCCACCTCGGCAATATCGTAGCGGTGCTTAGGCGAAGCCCTGCGTCGGTAGCATCATCAACACCGTCATCACACCGTCGTGCTGACGAAACTCTCCTGCAAAGCTCTACTGGATCCGAGTTCGTGGGACGTCATCGAGCTGAACGTGTGCTGAACTCGGAGGTGTCGTACGTTTGGTACTTGGATCGGTCGGATCGTGAAGACGTACGACTACATCAACCGCGTTGTGCTAACACTTTCGCTTTCGGTCTACGATGGTATGTGGACTCAATCTCCCCGCTCGTTGCTATGCATCACCATGATATTGCGTGTGCGTAGGAAATTTTTTGAAATTACTACAGTCCCCAACATTTTGCCCCTAAAATTCAAAGAACATAATTTGCCGCTGCTTTTCACACAAGTTTCTGAACCCATTGGCACTCCTTTGGAAGGAAATCCGAGAGATTCTGGTGAGTGCAAACTTTAGCATGGTAAGGACAAACGTTGCATTCTGCACATGCTATATGATCCGGGGCATCCCATTTGGTTGTCAATTGAAGAAAATACGGCGACTATAAGCCTTATTCTCCTTGTTTTCATCGTGCGGCCTGCTGTAACGCATGTTTGTGACAAC
Source organism: Triticum dicoccoides (assembly GCF_002162155.2). Lineage (NCBI taxonomy): Eukaryota > Viridiplantae > Streptophyta > Magnoliopsida > Poales > Poaceae > Triticum > Triticum dicoccoides. Next base: position 295,068,391 of record NC_041393.1, read on the forward strand.
CAATAACAAGAGGGCATTCCTGTCATCAGTCTTTATATATGTGAAAACACTATCTCCACTATGGAGGACACAAAATTTCAAGCCGGTGCGCCAGAACGTGTCACTGGAAAATGACGTTCTTTAAAGGATTGCCATATAAAGAACCGGTGTTCACAAAAACGGTCATAACTTTGTCATTCAGAGTCCGTTTCAGACACACAAGTACTCAAAATGCTCGTGACGATCATGGAATCTAGAAAATAATCTTCCCTTGCACCAGGAGGCCTGGAGCACCATCATATTCGGCCCCTAAGCAGGACTTTTCGCCCCTGAAGTTCAAAGAACATAATTCGTCGCTGCTTTTCAAACAAGTTTCTAAACCCATTGGCACTCCTTTGCAAGGAAATTCGAGAGATTCTGGTGAGTGTAAACATTAGTCCACCTCGTAAGGATAAATGTTGCATTCTGCACATGCTCTATGATCTGGGGTATCCTATTTAGTTGTAAATTCAAGAAAATATGGTGACTATAAGCCTTAATCTCCTTGTTTTCCTGGTGTGGCATGCCGTAAAGCACGTGTGTGACAACCAATAACAAGAGGGCATTCCTGGCATTGGTCAATAAAAATGTGGAAACAATATCTCCACTATGTATACACAAAATTGGGGGCAGCCGCAAGAACGCGGCACAGGAAAATGAAGTTATTTCAAGGACTGCCATATAAAGGACCAGTGTTTACTAAAACGGTCATAACTGTGTCATTCGGAGTCCGTTTCAGACGCACAAGTACTCAAAATGCTTGCCACGAGCGTGGAAATCTAGAAAATACTCTTTGCTTGCACCAGGAGGCCAGGAGGACCCTCAAAACTCGTCCCCTAATTAGGACTTTTTGCCCTTGAAATTCAAAGAACATAATTCGCCGCTGCTTTTTAGACAAGTTTCTGAACCCATGGCACTCCTTTGGAAGGAAATCCGAGGGATTTTGGTGAGTGTAAATATTAGTCCACCTGGTAAGGATAAACGTTGCATTCTGCACATGCTCTATGATTAGGGGCACCCCATTTGGTTGTAAATTCAAGAAAATATGGCGACTATAAGCCTTATTCTCCTTGTTTTCGGCGTGCGGCATGCCGTAACACACGTGTGTGACAACCAATAACAAGAGGACATTCCTGGCATCGGTCAATATATATATGAAAACATTATATCCACTATGGAGGACACAAAATTTCAAGCTGGCGCGCCTGAACGCATCACTAAAAAATGAAGTTCTTTCAAGGATTGCCATATAATGAACCGGTGTTCACTAAAATGGTCATAACTTTGTCATTCGGAGTCCGTTTCAGACGCACAAGTACACAAAATGCTCACAACGAGCATGGGAATCTAGAAAATAATCTTCTCTTGCACTAGGAGGCCCGGAGGACCCTCAAATTCGGCCCCTAAGGACTTTTTTCCCCTGAAATACAAAGAACGTAATTAGCCGGTGCTTTTCAAACAAGTTTCTGAACCCATTGGCACTCCTTTGGAAGGAAATCTGAGAGATTCTAGTGAGTGTAAACATTAGCCTAGTAAGGACAAACGTTGTATTCTGCACATGCTGTATGATCCGGGGCATCCCATTTGGTTGTCAATTGAAGAAAATACGGCAACTAGAAGCCATATTCTCCTTGTTTTCATCGTGCGGCATGCCTTAACGCACCTGTGTGACAACCAATAACAAGCAGGCATTCCTGCCATCGGTCTTTGTATATGTGAAAACACTATCTCCACTATGGAGGACACAAAATTTCAGGTCAGCGTGCCAGAACGCGTCACTGGAAAATGAAGTTCATTCAATGATTGCCATATAAAGGACCGGTGTTCACTAACACGGTCATAACTTTGTCATTCAGAGTCCGTTTTAGACGCACAAGTACTCAAAATGCTCTGGACGAGCTTTGGAATCTAGAAAATACTCTTCGCTGCGCTAGGAGGCCCTGAGGACCCTCAAATTCGGCCCATAAGCAGGACTTTTTACCCCTGAAATTCAAAGAACATAACTCGCCGCTGCTTTTCACACAAGTTTCTAAACCCATTGGCACTCCTTTGGACGGAAATCCGAGATATTTTGGTAAGTGTAAACATTAGTCCGCCTGGTAAGGACAAATATTGCATTCTGCACATGCTCTATGATCAGGGGCATCCCATTTGGTTGTAAATTTAAGAAAATGTGGTGACTATAAGCCTTATTCTTCTTGTTTTCGCCGTGCGGCATGCCGTAACGCACGTGTGTGACAACATATAACAAGAGGGCATTCCTGGCAGCGGTCAATATATATGTGAAAACACTATCTCCATATGGAGGACACAAAATTTCAAGCCGGCGCGCTAGAATGCGTCACTAGAAAATGAAGTTCTTTTAAGGAATGCCATATAAAGTACCGATGTTCACTAAAACGGTCATAACTTTGTCATTTGGATTCCATTTCATATGCCCAAGTACTCAAAATGCTCACGACGAGCATGGGAATCTAGAAAATAATCTTCGCTTGCGCCAAGAGGCACGGAGGACCCTCAAATTGGGCACCTAAGCAGGAATTGTTGCCCCAAAAATTCAAATAACATAATTCACCGCTGCTTTTCAGACAAGTTTTTGAACCCATTGGCACTCCTTTGGAAGAAAATCCAAGAGATTGTGGTGAGCGTATAACTTTGTCCGCCTGGTAAGGACAAATGTTGCATTCAGCACATGCTCTATGATCAAGGGCATCCCATTCGGTTATAAATTAAAGAAAATATGGTGACTATAAGCCTTATTCCCCTTTTTTCGCCGTGCGGCATGCCGTAAAGCACGTGTGTGACAACAAATAACAAGAGGGCATTCCTGGCATCGGTCAATATATATGTGAAAACATTATCTCCACTATGGAGGACGCAAAACGTCAAGCCGGCGCGCCAGAACGCGTCACCAGAAAATGAAGTTCTTTCAAGGATTGCCATATAAAGAACCGGTGTTCACTTAAACGGTCATAACTTTGTCATTCGAAGTCCGTTTCAAACGCACTAGTACTCAAAATGCTTGCGACGAGCGTGGGAATCTAGAAAATAATCTTCGCTTGCACCAGGAGGCCGGGCGGACCCTCAAGTTCAGCCCCTAAGCAGGACTTTTTTCCCTGAAATTCAAAGAACATAATTTGCCGCTGCCTTTCAGACAAGTTTCTGAACCCATTCGTACTCCTTTGGATAGAAATCCAAGAAATTCTTGTGAGTGTAAACGCTAGTCCACCTGGTAAGGACAAACGTTGAATTCTGCACATGCTATATGATCTGGGGCATCCCATTTGGTTGTAAATTGAAGAAAATACAGCGACTATAAGCCTTATTCTCCTCGTTTTCATCGTGCGGCATGCCATAACGCACGTGTGTGAAAACCAATAACAAGAGGGCATTCCTGGCATCAGTCTTTATGTATGTGAAAACACTATCTCCAGTATGGAGGACACAAAATTTCAAGCCGGCACGCCAGAACGTGTCACTGGAAAATGAATTTCTTTCAAGGATTGCCATATAAAGAACCGGTGTACACTAAAACGGTCATAACTTTGTCATTCGGTGTCCATTTCAGACGCGCAAGTACTCAAAATTCTCGCGATGAGCTTGGGAATCTTGAAAATACTGTTTGCTGCGCCAGGAGGCCCGGAGGAACCTCCAATTCGGCCCCTAAGTAGGACTTTTTGCCCCTGAAATGCAAAGAACATAATTCGCCGCTGCTTTTCAAACAAGTTTCTAAACCCATTGGCAATGCTTTGGAAGGAAATCTGAGAGATTTTGGTGAGTGTAAACATTAGTCCGCCTGGTAAGGCCAAACATTGCATTTTGCACATGTTCAATGATTAGGGGCGTCCCATTTGGATGTAAATTCAAGAGAATACGGCGACTACAAGCCCTATTCTCCCTGTTTTCGCCGTGCGACATGTCGTAGCGCATGTGTGTCACAACCAATAACAAGATGACATTCCGGGCATCGGTCAATATATATGTGAAAACACTACCTCCACTATGGAGGACACAAAATTTTAAGCCGGTGCGCTGGAACGCATCACTCGAAAATGAAGTTCTTTCAAGGATTTCTATATAAAGAACCGGTGTTCACAAAAACGGTCATAACTTTGTCATTCGAAGTCCGTTCCAGACGCACAAGTACGCAAAATGCTCGCGACGAGCGTGGGAATTTAGAAAATAATTTTCCCTTGCGCCAGGAAGCCCGGAGGACTCTCATATTCGGCCCTCAGGAGGACTTTTTGCCCATGAAATTCAAAGAACATAATTCGCCGCTGCTTTTCAAACAAGTTTTTGAACCCATTAGTACCCTTTGCAAGGAAATCCGAGAGATCCTGGTGATTGTAGACATTAGTCTGCTTGGTAAGGATAAACGTTGCATTCTGCACATGCTCTATGATTAGAGGAATCCCATTTGGTTGTAAATTCAAGAAAATACGGTGACTATAAACCTTATTCTCCTGGTTTTCCGGTGTGGCATGCCGTAACGCACTTGTGTGACAGCCAATGAAAAGAGGTGTGACGCCCCCGATCCAATCGTACACTAATCATGCACGCAAATGTGTACGATCAAGATCAGGGACTCACGGGAAGATATCACAACACAACTCTACAAATAAAATAAGTCATACAAGCATCATAATACAAGCCAGGGGCCTCGAGGGCTCGAATACAAGTGCTCGATCATAGACGAGTCAGCGGAAGCAACAATATCTGAGTACAGACATAAGTTAAACAAGTTGCCATAAGATGGCTAGCACAAACTGGGATACAGATCGAAAGAGGCGCAGGCCTCCTGCCTGGGATCCTCCTAAACTACTCCTGGTCGTCGTCAGCGGGCTGCACGTAGTAGTAGGCACCTCCGGTGTAGTAGGAGTCGTCGTCGACGGTGGCGTCTGGCTCCAGGGCTCCAGCATCTGGTTGCGACAACCAGAAAGAAAGGAAAGGGGGAAAAGGGGGGAGAAAGCAACCGTGAGTACTCATCCAAAGTACTCGCAAGCAAGGAACTACACTACATATGCATGGGTATATGTGTAAGGAGGCCATATCAGTGGACTGAACTGCAGAATGCCGGAATAAGAGGGGGATAGCTAATCCTGTCGAAGACTACGCTTCTGGCAACCTCCGTCTTGCAGCATGTAGAAGAGAGTAGATTGAAGTCCTCCAAGTAGCATCTCCAAGTAGAATCTCCAAATAGCATCTCCAGTAGCATCGCATAGCATAATCCTACCCGGCAATCCTCCTCTCGTCGCCCTGTAGAAAAGCGATCACCGGGTTGTCTGTGGAACTTGGAAGGGTGTGTTTTATTAAGTATCCGGTTCTAGTTGTCATAAGGTCAAGGTACAACTCCAAGTCGTCCTGTTACCGAAGATCACGGCTATTCGAATAGATTAACTTCCCTGCAGGGGTGCACCACATAGCCCAACACGCTCGATCCCATTTGGCCGGACACACTTTCCTGGGTCATGCCCGGCCTCGGAAGATCAACACGTCGCAGCCCCACCTAGGCAAAACAGAGAGGCCAGCACGCCGGTCTAAACCTAAGCGCGCAGGGGTCTGGGCCCATCGCCCTGAGCACACCTGCACGTTGCGTGGGCGGCCGAAAGCAGACCTAGCCTAGGGGCGTTCCAGTCCAATTCGGCGCGCGCCGCTCCGTCGCTGACGTCTGAAGTGCTTCGGCTGATACCACGACATCGGGATACCCATAACTACTCCCACGTAGATGGTTAGTGCGTATAGGCTCGTAGCCGACTCAGATCAAATACCAAGATCTCGTTAAGCGTGTTAAGTATCCGCGAACGCCGAACAGGGCCAGGCCCACCCGTCTCCTAGGTGGTCTCAACCTGCCCTGTCGCTCCGCCACAAAGTAACAGTCGAGGGCCGTCGGGAACCCAGGCCCACCTCTACCGGGATGGAGCCACCTGTCCTTTCAGCCCCCTCGTCAGAATCACTTGCGGGTACTCAATGAGCTGACCCGACTTTAGTCACCATCTGTATAGTATGTATGTATGTATAGTATATACCCGTGATCACCTCCCAAGTGATCACGGCCCGATAGTATAGCAAGGCAGACTGACAAGAATGTAGGGCCAATGATGATAAACTAGCATCCTATACTAAGCATTTAGGATTGCGGGTAAGGTATCAATGACTGTAGCA
>NC_041393.1:295076802-295083575 GCF_002162155.2 Triticum dicoccoides
ATAAGGAGAGAGAGGAGGGGCCGGCTGGGCCGGCCTGATTGGCCCCGAGGCCATCTGGGCCGAGGCCCAGCGAGGGGGGGGGGCTGTAATTTCTTGTCTTTTTTTTTGTTTGTTCCCTTTTCTTTTACTGTTTTATTTTATTATAGTTTTATAAAACATAAAAGTTGTACCTTAAATAGTAACACTAATTATACCTCTGCCACAAAAGGTTTAACCCCCAAATAATATAGTTTAGTATTTTATAAAATACCAAGGCATTTAATTAATTTCTTTTGCTGCTGTTTTATTTTCCTTTGAGCATTTAAACATTTTATAAAAATGTGGTTTCACCTCCATAATTACTTACGATTTATTTGACACAACCCGAACATTTTACTTTTAATTTTTGAAAACTTTTGTTGTTTGCCTGATTTTAAATTTGAATTTGAATCGGTTTCGAACTAACTCGAGATTAGCAACTACAAACGAGGTGACGTGGCATCATTAGCAAAGGATCACCGTAGCTTAATTACCCGGGCGTCACAATTCTCCTCCACTACAAGAAATCTCGTCCCGAGATTTAAGAGGGGAGCAAGGGGGAAAGGTCTGGTTACGATAATCTAACGGATCTTCTCGAAGAAGTTAATCCCTTTCGTTGATGTCTTCAATCCTTTATTCCAATGCATCATGATAAACTGGTCATCATTTCTTCGGGAACTTAATCGTACTTACGAAAGATAAGGGCCAGCTCACTACGACATAAAGCTTTTAAGGGAAACAATCTGGGGCTAACCCATGAATTAGTATAAGATTATCTCTCGAGTTGAACATATGAAATACCTCGAGAGTAAGGTACGAAGGTACCATAATAGGCTCCAAGCGGGTGAGAAAGGGGTTCAGAGTAGCGAGAGTAAGTATTGCGTCTGATACCAGAATAGATGATCTCATCGGTAGGTGGCTCATGAATTTCATACGAGTCCACGCGCGAGGAATAACTTTGGAAACATGAGGGTGTACAGGAGAGTCAGGTTTCGATCCTGGTGGAACTGTGGGTTATGGGCCCACCATGTGGGTTAAAAGCAGGAAGGGCGGAGACGTCTTGCGCGATCATGCAAGCAAGGCATGTCAGAGGGTAGCCTGTCGATTAAGTCGGCAACAACGTCGATACCAAGGGCGAGGGACGAAGAGAACCATTTTCCTGCTCGTCGAACGAGGCGGACCAATAGGCAAGGTTCTCGTCCATCGGTGGCTACCAGAATGTCATCAACAATAGTAACAGGGTCTTATTGACAGAGTCGTACAACCGAGGTGTTTATATAAGCAGCGAATCTTTACTTCTTAGATCATATAAATCACAATAAAGGTTAACCCAACAATGGAAAGGAAAATATGATTATCAGATTAAACAGGTCAATGGAAAGGAAAATTGTGATTACACACGATTATTAGGAGTATATCCTTCCCATGTACAAGCAGAACATGGCATACAAGGTAGGAGAGTAAGTACCCAACCATTCAGATAAAGAGGCAAGGATTACTCAAGATGTTACCCATTCAACGGTGTTTGGTTAACTGACTAAGAAACATTTAGCATCGCGCCTCCAATGTTCTTGTTGAAGAGCGGGGTATCATAGTCATGCTTCGAGGTAGCAATGATATGGTGTTTCAATAAAGGGCCAGGCTTTGGATACACAATTGATCCATCAGGAGCAACTTATAAAATAAGTCTTACAATTTCCTCCTGGAAGAATGGATAACCTTGCTAACAAGGAAACTATAATGATAGGTCCTCCAGCCGGGGGGGGGGGTGCTAGGCATGACATCATGTTACCGGGTCATCAAAGGATCAACGTCATGACTCTTGGAAAGTTGTCCCAACCATCATATCTGACCGAGATTCAGATCCGATTGGTGTCAGGATACCTGAGACTCAGGATGTCCGAGAAGAAAAGGTGCAACACAAATTGATGAGGTGACATTGTAAGATTCTCGGGGAAATGAACTATGAAGTGATTTCCTGAAACAATAGTTCATCATTAAACCAAGGAGAGAAGGAGGTGGCTGATGGGCTCGGCGATAATCCATCGAGATTTCCGACAAGATGGATTTCCACAATTATGTGAACAAGGAGATAACATTTGTCAGATCAAATGGTATAATGATGTATGCTCGAGGAAACATACTCAATTAAACATTGGTTGAAAGGTGCACCCGAATATGGGTTGGGTTGCACGATCAATGTTAGAGTGGTGACTTGACGAACAAAGGAATTAGAATGAAACTCGACCATTACTTCAAAGCAATAGGGTTGCTAGAAGTTTGAATTCACACCTCATAGTTCAAATGTCGGTATTCCGGTTAGAAACAACACGGGTAACAAGAAAGAATGGTGAGGGTGAGAAGTATTTCTATGTCAAGAATTCTCAAGAGGGGGGAACAAATCTTAGAACATTCTTGACATAAAGGACGGTAATACTCTAAGGTAAAGAAGAACAATTGCAGGATAGCAAGGAACTCAAGGTATAACACCAAACATGAACAAGCTTGTGTTGGTGGGAAGGCAATAAAGTGGTCGATGATAATACAATTCATCGAGGGCAAGGATGGTATTTCTCATCATGAATTCAATTGATATCCTGGATGAGCTCAGAATGTTGATGATCACGACACCTTTGTCGCGAGAGTTCATGAAGATGTAATCGATCGGCGACGACATCAAGTCAAAGTAATGATGAAGTGAAAGGTTATTGGAACCAAGGGTACGACACAACTCGAAACCAAGCTTGTTGTTCAAGGCGAAATGGTATGACGATGAGGATCGACGTAAGGTTAGTTCATCGTCGAAAATTGGTGCTCCGAGAATAAGGACCAGGTAGCACAGTTAAAATTTAGCATGGTAATGATATGGCCGATCAGGCTAGGAATGACATGATCGGGTACAAACTCGTAAGTAAAGAATATTAGTAAGAGTTGTTGAACCGTAATGCGGACTCGGTTTAGTTATCGGTGTCTTTGAGTGTTTAATAACTCAGAGCCCATGAAAAATTGTAATCAGTGAGTATGTAGTACTTGATGAAGAACTCATAGGAAGTTATGCAGTTCCAAGATAATCTCGAGATACCATGGGGTAATACTCGACGACAGATCAAGGTAGAGGTTGTACCGGGGTATTGATCCACGGAAGACAAGTGCTTACACTTGCATCGGAAATGGTATTTAAAGGAGAACATGGTCGGAACCACGATTGCAAAAGGCCAAATCCCAGATATAAGAACTTATACCAAGGGAATAATTAATTTAAGAGAAGCTTTAATGATATGATCTACATCATGTCCATGGGCATGAACACAAAGTTCAAGGTCGACTCCCACTTCTTCAATGCCTAACCTTTCATTCACCTCTCGTATTTCGAAAATGACAATAGTTATTGAAAGTGTTTTTTTTTACCTGGTGCAATACCAGATGAGTATGACTCGTGAAAACTTCCGAGTTCACACATATTAAGGAAGGCATAGGTTCAACCCATCAGGGCATCTTAGGAACATATACCACAAGTTTCAAGAGTAAATAACACAAGCCCGAAAGCAGAGCATGGTTGGCCAAGCAGAGGATACAACTTAACAAAGGCATTATGTATTAGGGGAAGAACTCATAAAGTGATCAAATGTGAAGGACACTGTCGGATAACAATCCAACAAAGGACTTGATGTTCCACAAAGGATCTGTTACGAGTATCGGTACTCAACTAGAGGAAGAAGAATGCAAGGAGATCAGATTATAGAAACAACTGACTAACTCAATTGTCAAATGCAAAGGAATTATGATTTCCAAATCAAGGGATCAGAAGCAATGCTCTGATTAGGGATGGATAAGTTGAATAGCCTTAGGGTACAATCAACGACAATTGGATTGGTCAAGAATCAATTCCAGTTAAAAGAATGGAAGCTCAGCCGGAAAGGTAATTTATAAGGATCAATGATGATTGCGTGTATTCGCAGCATATTGAGTCAACAGACTCAAAATGATAATGACAAGGAATGTCAATAAGATTTCTATACTTACGGGATTAATCATAATGAAAGCAAACAAGAAATTCCAGAGCAATAGGTTGCTGAGGATTTTCGGAATATCGGGTGGTATTTCGAAGACTTTTGTGTAACACATGAACAACTGGGGGATGGGCGGATACTCGATAAATGCGAGAATTAACCGTAGGGGGTATTCAAGTGACAAGAACAGCAAGGCAGTAAGCTCAAGGGATTATCGAAACCACGACGAGTTTTTTTAGGGTATCTTGTAATAACAAGACCACTGGGGATGAATGTAAGAATAACAAATGCAAGTAGTTATCCATAAGGGTTTGCGGTGGAAGGTGAATTGCAAACGCGATGAACACAAGTTCTCGGGTTAACAGCGGAGAGTATCTTCAGGGTCTTCTGGTGCAGCAGACGATCATCAGTAATAAGGGGCTCTCCGGGTGAAAATGATAACGAGATCCTAATGTTAGATTTAGTAAAATTCATTTAACCCGAATAGAAGAGATGTCAGAGTCCCAGAGTATAGGTCGAGGAATAAAAGATCCTAATACCACCCAATGGCGACGTGTGCCCGTAAGACACACAGTCATGTTAGTAAAAGTTTTGTAAAGTCTAGACTCAACTTCGGCCAAGGAGTGTGGAAGGGGGATTCCTACAGGCAGTAGGCTCTGATACCAACTTGTGACGCCCCCGATCCAATCGTACACTAATCATGCACGCAAATGTGTACGATCAAGATCAGGGACTCACGGGAAGATATCACAACACAACTCTACAAATAAAATAAGTCATACAAGCATCATAATACAAGCCAGGGGCCTCGAGGGCTCGAATACAAGTGCTCGATCATAGACGAGTCAGCGGAAGCAACAATATCTGAGTACAGACATAAGTTAAACAAGTTGCCATAAGATGGCTAGCACAAACTGGGATACAGATCGAAAGAGGCGCAGGCCTCCTGCCTGGGATCCTCCTAAACTACTCCTGGTCGTCGTCAGCGGGCTGCACGTAGTAGTAGGCACCTCCGGTGTAGTAGGAGTCGTCGTCGACGGTGGCGTCTGGCTCCAGGGCTCCAGCATCTGGTTGCGACAACCAGAAAGAAAGGAAAGGGGGAAAAGGGGGGAGAAAGCAACCGTGAGTACTCATCCAAAGTACTCGCAAGCAAGGAACTACACTACATATGCATGGGTATATGTGTAAGGAGGCCATATCAGTGGACTGAACTGCAGAATGCCGGAATAAGAGGGGGATAGCTAATCCTGTCGAAGACTACGCTTCTGGCAACCTCCGTCTTGCAGCATGTAGAAGAGAGTAGATTGAAGTCCTCCAAGTAGCATCTCCAAGTAGAATCTCCAAATAGCATCTCCAGTAGCATCGCATAGCATAATCCTACCCGGCAATCCTCCTCTCGTCGCCCTGTAGAAAAGCGATCATCGGGTTGTCTGTGGAACTTGTAAGGGTGTGTTTTATTAAGTATCCGGTTCTAGTTGTCATAAGGTCAAGGTACAACTCCAAGTCGTCCTGTTACCGAAGATCACGGCTATTCGAATAGATTAACTTCCCTGCAGGGGTGCACCACATAGCCCAACACGCTCGATCCCATTTGGCCGGACACACTTTCCTGGGTCATGCCCGGCCTCGGAAGATCAACACGTCGCAGCCCCACCTAGGCAAAACAGAGAGGCCAGCACGCCGGTCTAAACCTAAGAGCGCAGGGGTCTGGGCCCATCGCCCTGAGCACACCTGCACGTTGCGTGGGCGGTCGAAAGCAGACCTAGCCTAGGGGCGTTCCAGTCCAATTCGGCGCGCGCCGCTCCGTCGCTGACGTCTGAAGTGCTTCGGCTGATACCACGACGTCGGGATACCCATAACTACTCCCACGTAGATGGTTAGTGCGTATAGGCTCGTAGCCGACTCAGATCAAATACCAAGATCTCGTTAAGCGTGTTAAGTATCCGCGAACGCCGAACAGGGCCAGGCCCACCCGTCTCCTAGGTGGTCTCAACCTGCCCTGTCGCTCCGCCACAAAGTAACAGTCGAGGGCCGTCGGGAACCCAGGCCCACCTCTACCGGGATGGAGCCACCTGTCCTTTCAGCCCCCTCGTCAGAATCACTTGCGGGTACTCAATGAGCTGACCCGACTTTAGTCACCATCTGTATAGTATGTATGTATGTATAGTATATACCCGTGATCACCTCCCAAGTGATCACGGCCCGATAGTATAGCAAGGCAGACTGACAAGAATGTAGGGCCAATGATGATAAACTAGCATCCTATACGAAGCATTTAGGATTGCGGGTAAGGTATCAATGACTGTAGCAGCAATGACAGGCTATGCAGCAGAATAGGATTAACGGAAAGCAGTAACATGCTACACTACTCTAATGCAAGCAATATAGAGTAGAATAGGCGATATTTGGTGATCAAGGGGGGGGGGCTTGCCTGGTTGCTCTGGCAAGAGAGAGGGGTCATCAACTCCGTAGTCGAACTGGTCAGCAGCAGCGTCGGTCTCGTAGTCTACCGGAGAGAAGAGGGGGAAGAAATAATGAATACAGAGCAAACAAAGCATCACAAAATATAACAAGGCAATACGCGGTGTTCGGTGTGCCCTAACGCGGTAGTAGGTGATACCGGTGAAGGGGGGAAAAACATCCGGGAAGTATTCCCGGGGTTCCGTGTTTTCGGGCAGAGGAGCCGGAGGGGGGGAAAGTTGCGAGTTCGATAGGTTAGGAGGGTGTGGCGGACGAACGGGTTGC
>NC_041393.1:295083585-295084503 GCF_002162155.2 Triticum dicoccoides
GTAGGTGATACCGGTGAAGGGGGGAAAAACATCCGGGAAGTATTCCCGGGGTTCCGTGTTTTCGGGCAGAGGAGCCGGAGGGGGGGGGGGAAGTTGCGAGTTCGATAGGTTAGGAGGGTGTGGCGGACGAACGGGTTGCATATCCGGAATCGTCTCGTCGTTCTGAGCAACTTTCATGTTGAAAATATTTTAATCCGAGTTACGGATTAAAAGATATGATTTTCTAAAGATTTTATTAATTTCTGAAATTTATTTAATTTAATTCGAAATTTGGTTTTATGACATCAGCATGATGTCATGCTGACGTCAGCATGACGTCAGGCTGACATCAGCAGTCAACAGGGTTGACTGGTCAACCTGACCAGTGGGTCCCACTGGTCAGTGACACATTTTTAATTAAACATTTTAATTAACCTAATTAGTGTTAATAGGGGGGTGGGCCCCACTGTCATACTATGTTAGCTAATTAACAGTAGATAATTAGGTTAATTAGTCATTAGATTAATTAATCTTAATTAGCTAGGTTAATCAGAATTAATTAAGTTAATTAATTAGTTAATTAATTAATTATTTTTATTATTTATTAATTATCTTCTTTTACATTTTCTGTTAAAACGTTCTATGCGCTGGGCCCCTCTGGTCAGTGGCACAGAGGCCCTAGCGGGTCGGGCCAACGGGCACCGCCCGAACGGGCGAGGGGAAAGCGGGCGACGGGCGTACTGGTGCGGCTGCTCGCACCCGACGCCATGAGAGGCGAGGGCGAGTGCGCCTGGGGCCTCGGTGGCCGGCGACGACGGGAGAAGCACCGTGCGTGGGGGGGTTGCAGGGCACGCGCACCGGCGAGATGAGCCATGGCGGCCTTCGGCAGGTGCGGGGGAGCGCGGTAGGCGCCGGCAGCTACAGGCTGCAGGGGGCGGC
>NC_041393.1:295085247-295131796 GCF_002162155.2 Triticum dicoccoides
TTTGTTCCCTTTTCTTTTACTGTTTTATTTTATTATAGTTTTATAAAACATAAAAGTTGTACCTTAAATAGTAACACTAATTATACCTCTGCCACAAAAGGTTTAACCCCCAAATAATATAGTTTAGTATTTTATAAAATACCAAGGCATTTAATTAATTTCTTTTGCTGCTGTTTTATTTTCCTTTGAGCATTTAAACATTTTATAAAAATGTGGTTTCACCTCCATAATTACTTACGATTTATTTGACACAACCCGAACATTTTAGTTTTAATTTTTGAAAACTTTTGTTGTTTGCCTGATTTTAAATTTGAATTTGAATCGGTTTCGAACTAACTCGAGATTAGCAACTACAAACGAGGTGACGTGGCATCATTAGCAAAGGATCACTGTAGCTTAATTACCCGGGCGTCACAAGAGGGCATTCTGGGCACCGGTCCTTTATATGACACAAAATATGGGGGCGGCGCACCAGAATGCATCATTGGAAAATGAAGTTCTTTAAAGGACTGCCATATAAGGGACCGATGTTCACTAAAACGGTCATAACTTTGTCATTCGGAGTCTGTTACAGACACACAAGTACTCAAAATACTCGCGACGAGTGTGGAAATCTAGAAAATGCTCTTGGCTTGCGCCAGGAGGCCTGGAGGAGCCTCAAATTTGGCCTCTAAGCAAGACAAGAGGGCACGACTATAAGCCTTATTCTCCTTGTTTTCCCAGTGTGGCATGCTGTAATGCATGTGTGTGATAGCCAATAATAAGAGGGCATTCCTGGCATAAGCCAATATATATGTGGAAAAAATATCTCCAGTATGGAGACACAAAATTTGGCAGCTGCAAGAACACATCACAGGAAAATGAAGTTCTTCCAAGGACTGCCATGTAAAGGACCGGTTTTCACTAAAACGGTCAAAACATTATCATTCAGAGTCAGTTTCAGATGCACAAGTACTCAAAATGCTCGCGACGAGCATGGGAATCTAGCAATTACTCTTCTCTTGTGGCAGAAGGCCCGGACGAGCCTCAAATGCGGCATCCAAGTAGGACTTTTTGCCCTTAAAATTAAAAGAATGATATGTCTCCAACGTATCTATAATTTTTGATTGTTCCATGCTATTATATTATCCCTTTTGGATGTTTATGGGCTTTATTTTACACATTTATATCATTTATGGGACTAACCTACTAACCGGAGGCCTAGCCCGTATTGCTGTTTTTTGCCTATTTCAGTATTTCAAAGAAAAGGAATATCAAATGGAGTCCAAACAGAATGAAACCTTCGGGAGCGTGATTTTTGGAACGAACATGATCCAGAGGACTTGGAGTGCAAGTCAAGAAGCAGCCGAGGCTCCAACGAGATAGGAGGGTGCGCCCCCCCTGTAGGGCGAGCCCCCTGTCTCGTGGTCCCCCCGGGCGTCCACCGACGTACTTCTTCCTCCTATATATACCTACGTACCCCGAAAACATCCAGGGAGCACCCGAAACACAATTTTCACCGCCGTAACCTTCTGTATCTATGAGATCCCATATTGGAGCCTTCGCCGGCGTTCTGCCGGAGGGGGAATCAACCACGGAGGGCCTCTACATAAACATCCTTGCCCCTCCAATGAGTTGTGAGTAGTTGACCACAGACCTACGGGTCCATAATTATTATCTAGATGGCTTCCTCTCTCTTTTTGGATCTTAATACAATGTTCTCCCCCTCTCTTGTGGAGATCTATTCGATGTGAAGTCTTTTTGCGGTGTGTTTGTTGCGATCCGATGAATTGTGGGTTTATGATCAAGTTTATCTATGAATAATATTCGATTCTTCCCTGAATTATTTTATGTATGATTGAGTTATCTTTGCAAGTCTCTTCGAATTATTAGTTTGGCTTCGCTTTGGGTTCAATCTTGGCGGTGTTCTTACCCAGTGACAGAAAGGGTTGCAAGACACGTATTGTATTGTTGCCATCAAGGATAACAAGATGGGGTTTATATCATATTGCATGAGTTTATCCCTCTACATCATGTCATCTTGCTTAAGATGTTACTCTGTTCTTTGTGAACTTAATCCTCTAGATGCAGGCAAGAGTCGGTCGATGTGTGGAGTAATAGTAGTAGATGCAGGCAGGAGTTGGTCTGCTTGTTATGGATGTGATGCCTATATACATGATCATGCCTAGATAATCTCATAACTATTCGCTTTTCTATCAATTGCTCGACAGTAATTTATTCACCCACCATAATACTTATGCTATCTCGAGAGAAGCCTCTTGTGAAACCTATGGCCCCCGGGTCTACCTCTTATCATATTTGCTTCCAATCTACTTTTATTTCCATCTTTACTTTTTGCATCTATATTATAAAATACCAAAAATATATTTATCTTACCATACTATCTCTATCAGATCTCACTTTCGCAAGTGGCCGTGAAGGGATTGACAACCCCTTTATCGCGTTGGTTGCGAGTTCTCAGTTTGTTTGTGTAGGTGTGTGGGACTTTTGATGAGCCTCCTACTGGATTGATACCTTGGTTCTCAAAAACTAGGGGAAATACTTATGCTACACTTGCTGCATCACCCTCTCCTCTTCGAGGAAAACCAACGCAAGCTCAAGACGTAGCAAGAAGGATTTCTGGCGCCGTTGCCGGGGAGGTCTTCGCTCAAGTCAAGACATACCAAGTACCCATCACAAACCCATCTCCCTCGCATTTACATTATTTGCCATTTGCCTCTCGTTTTCCTCTCCCCCGCTTCACCCTTGCCATTTTATTCGCCCTCTCTTTCCCAATCTCCTCCTCTCTTTTTGCTTGCCATTTTCTATTTGCTTCTGTGTTGGATTACTTGTTGCCATGGCGCAAGATAATACCAAATTGTGTGATTTCTCGAATACCAATAATAAATGATTTCCTTAGTACTCCGATTGCTCCTCTTAATGATGTTGAGTCTTGTGAAATCAATACTGCTTTACTGAATCTTGTTATGAAAGATCAATTCGCCGGCCTTCCTACTGAAGATGTCGCTACTCATCTAAACAACTTTGTTGATTTGTGTGATATGCAAACGAAGAAAGATACGGATAACAATATTGTCAAATTGAAGTTATTTCCGTTTTCTCTTAGAGATCGTGCTAAAGTTTGGTTTTTGTCTTTGCCTAAAAATAGTATTGATTCTTGGAACAAGTGCAAAGATGCTTCTATCTCTAAGTATTTTCCTCCTGCTAAGATTATCACTCTTAGGAATGATATTATGAATTTTAAACAACTTGATCATGAGCATGTTGCCCAATCTTGGGAAAGAAAGAAATTGATGATTCGCAATTGCCCTACTCACGGTTTGAATTTATGGATGATCATACAAAAAAATTATGTCGGGCCGAACTTTGCTTCTAGAAATCTCTTAGATTCGGCCGCGGGAGGCACATTTATGGAAATCACGTTAGGAGATGCTACAAAACTTCTTGATAATATTATTGCTAACTATTCACAATGGCACACCGAAAGATCTTCTAGTAAAAAAGTGCATGCTATAGAAGAAATCAATGTTTTGAGTGGAAAGGTGGATGAACTTATGTAATTGTTTGCTACTAAAAATATTACTCTTGATCCCAATGATATGCCTTTGTCTTCTTTTATTGAGAATAATAATGAATCTATGGATGTGAATTTTGTTGGTAGGAATAGTTTTGGAAACAATGCTTATAGAGGAAACTTTAATGCTAGACCGTTCCCTAGTAATTCCTCTAATAATTATGGAAATTCCTACAATAATACTTATGGTAATTTCAATAAGATGCCCTCTGATTTTGAGAATAGTGTGAAAGATTTTATGATTTCTCAAAAGAATTTTAATGCTTTGCTTGAAGAAAAATTGCTCAAAGTTGATGATTTGGCTAGGAACATTGATAGACTTTCGCTTGATGTTGATTCTCTTAAACTTAGATCTTCTCCTCATAAGCATGATATCAATGAGTCTCTCAAAGTAATGAGAATTTCCATTGATAAGTGTAAGGAAAGAACCGCTAGATTGTGTGCTAAGAAAGATAGCTTTATAAAAGCGTGTTCTTCTAGTTTCCATGAAAATAATGATGAAGATCTTAAAGTTATTGATGCGTCTCATATTAGATCTATGTTTTGCAATATGAATTTTGATGATTATGGGACTGATGATGAATCAACTTTGCCTAGAAGGCGTCCCAAGAATTCAGAGTCTTTAGATCTTGATGCTAAATTTGGTAAAAGTGAGATTGGAGAGGTCACAACTTCAAATAACATTGAACCTACTTCCTCGGATTTCAAGGAATTTGATTATGATAATTGTTCTTTAAAAGATTGTATTTCCTTGTTGCAATCTGTTGTCAATTCTCCTCATGCTTATAGTCAAAATAAAGCTTTTACCAAACATATCGTTGATGCTTTTTTGCAATCTTATGATGAAAAACTTAATTTGGAAGTTTCTATACCTAGAAAACTTAATGATGAGTGGGAACCTACTATAAAGATTAGAATTCAAGATTATGACTGTTTTGCTTTGTGTGATTTGGGTACTAGTGTTTCCACAATTCCGAAAACTTTATGTGATATTCTAGGTTTCCATGATCTTGATGATTGCTCGTTAAATTTGCACCTTGCGGATTCCACCATTAAAAAGCCAATGGGAAGGATCAATGATGTTCTCATTGTTGCAAATAGAAATTTGGTTCCCGTATATTTTATCGTTCTTGATATAGATTGCAATCTTTCTTGCCCTGTTATTCTTGGTAGACCTTTCCTTAGAACGATTGGCGCGATTATTGATATGAAGGAAGGGAATATTAGATTCCAATTTCCATTAAAGAAATGCATGGAGCACTTTCCAAGAAAGAAAGTCAAATTACCTTATGAATCTATCATGTGAGCTAATTATGAATTTAGTGCCAAAGATGGCACTCGTTAGATCTATCTTCGCTTTTATGCCTAGCTAGGGGCGTTAAACGATAGCGCTAGTTGGGAGGCAACCCAATTTTTCTTTATGTTTTTTGTTTTTGCTCCTGTTTAGTAATAAATCTTGCATATAGTCTCTGTTTATATGTGTTTTTATATTTTAGTTAGTGTTTGTGCCAAGTAGAACCTATAGGATAAACTATGATGATAGTTGATTTGATTCTGCTGAAAAACAGAAACTTTGCACTCACGAGAAAAAATTCAATAAATCACATAAACGTGCTTTTGCAATGATTCCTTTTGCTTATGATAAATAAACAAAGTTTCCAGTACGTAATATTTTGATAGGATTTTTAGAGTTCCAGAAGTTTTCATTAGTTACAGATTGCTACAGACTGTTCTGTTTTTAACAGATTCTGTTTTTCGTTTGTTGTTTGCTTATTTTGATGCATCTATGGCTAGTAAAATAGTTTATAAACCATAGAGAAGTTGGAATACAGTAGGTTTAACACCAAAATAAATAAATAATGAGTTCATTACAGTACCTCATGTGGTGGTTTTGTTTTCTTTCACTAACAGAGCTTATAAGATTTCCTGTTGAGTTTTTTGTTGTGAAGTTTTCAAGTTTTGGGTAAAGCTTTTATGGACTATGAAATAAGGAGTGGCAAGAGCCTAAGATTGGGGATGCCCAAGGCACCCCACGATATTCAAGAATAGCCAAAAGCCTAAGCTTGGGGATGCCCCGGGAAGGCATCCCCTCTTTCGTCTTTGTTCATTGGTAACTTTACTTGGAGCTATATTTTCATTCGCTACATTATATGTGTTTTGCTTGGAGCGTCGTGTATTATATTAGTCTTTGCTTCTTAGTTTACCACAATCATCCTTGCTGTACACACCTTTTGGGAGAAGCCTATTTGATTAGAATTTGCTAGAATACTCTATGTGCTTCACTTATATCTTTTGAGCTTGATAGTTTTTGCTCTAGTGCTTCACTTATATCTTTTAGAGAACGGTGGTGTCTTAATTTTGAAGAAATTACTAGTGTTTGTTGCTTCACTTATATTATTTTGAGAGTATTTTAGAACATCATGGTATTTTCTATGGTTACAAAGTTGGTCTTAGAATGATGAGCATCCAAGTTGGGTATAATAAAAACTATCATAGAAAAAGAATTGGATGCTATGATCAACTTGATGCTTGATAATTGTTTTGAGATATAAAGATAGTAATGTTAGGGTCATGCTAGTGGGTAATTATGAAATTGAGAAATACTTTTGTTGAAGTTGGCAAGTCCTGTGGCATGCACGTATGGTAAAAGTTGTGTGACAAACTTGTTGCATGAGGTGCTCTTTTGATTGTCTTCCTTATGAGTGGCAGTCGGGGACGAGCGATGGTCTTTTCCTACCAATCTATCCCTCTTGGGGCATGCGTAGTAGTACTTTGCTTCGAGGGATAAGTAGACTTTTGAAATAAGTATATGAGTTCTTTTTTTGACTAATGTGAGTCCATGGATATACGCACACTCATCCTTTCACTTTGCTAGCCTTTACTATTACCGCGCAACTTTCACCGGTATAATAAACCCTTTATTTACCTTCCTCAAAACAGCCACCATACCTACCTACTATGGCATTTCCATAGCCATTCCGAGATATATTGCCATGCAACTTTCCACCGTTCCGTTTATTATGACATGTCCCATCATTGTCATATTGCTCTTTTGCATGATCATGTAGTTGACATCGCATTAGTGGCAAGGCCACCTTCATAATTTTCATATATGTCGCTCTTGATTCATTGCATATCCCGGTACACCGCCGGAGGAATTCATATAGAGTCATATCTTGTTCTAGCTTTGAGTTGTAATTCTTGAGTTGTAAATCTATATAAGTGTGATGATCTTCATTATTGGTGCATTGTCCTAGTGAGGAAAGGATGATGAAGGCTATGATTCCTCCACAAGTCGGGATGAGACTTCGGACTTTACAAAAAGAAAAAGAAAAAGAAAAAAAAGAGAAAGGCCAAAAAGAAAAAAAGAAAATCCAAAGAAAAAAAAGAAAAAAAAGAAAAAAATGAGATAAAAAGAGAGAAGGGACAATGCTACTATCTATTTTTCCACACTTGTGCTTCAAAGTAGCACCGTGATTTTCATGATAGAGAGTCTCCTATGTTGTCACTTTCATATACTAAGTGGGAATTTTTCATTATAGAACTTGGCTTGTATATTCCAATGATGGGCTTCCTCAAAATGCCCTAGGTCTTCATGAGCAAGCAAGTTGGATGCACACCCACTTAGTTTCTTTTGTTGAGCTTTCATATATTTACAGCTCTAGTGCATCCGTTGCATGGCAATCCCTACTCACTCACATTGATATCTATTGATGGGCATCTCCATATAGCCCGTTAATACGCCTAGTTGATGTGAGACTATCTTCTCTCTTTTTGTCCTCACAACCACCACCATATACCACCATAGTGCTATGTCCATGGCTTGCGCTCATGTATTGCGTAAGAGTTGAAAAAGTTGAAGCGCATTAAAAAGTATGAAATAATTGCTCGGCTCGTCATCGGGGTTGTGCATGATGGGAGTATTTTGTGTAATGAAAATGAAGCATGGCCTAACTATATGATTTTGTAGGGATAACTTTCTTTGGCTATGCTATTTTGATAGGACATGATTATTTGTTAGTATGCTTTGAAGCATTATTATTTTTATGTATTATAAGCTTTTATTTTGAATCATTTGGATCTGAACATTCATGCCACAATAAAGAAAATTACATTGAGAATTATGCTACGTAGCATTCCACATCAAAAATTTCTTTTTATCATATACCTACTCGAGGACGAGCAGGAATTAAGCTTGGGGATGCTTGATACGTCTCCAACGTATCTATAATTTTTTATTGTTCCATGCTATTATATTACCCCTTTTGGATGTTTACGGGCTATATTTTACACATTTATATCATTTTTGGGACTAACCTACTAACCGAGGCCCAGCCCGTATTGCTGTTTTTTTTCCTATTTCAGTATTTCGAAGAATAGGAATATCAAACGGAGTCCAAACGGAATGAAACCTTCGGGAGCGTGATTTTTGGAACGAACGTGATCCAGAGGACTTGGAGTGCAAGTCAAGAAGCAGCCAACGCTCCCACGAGATAGGAGGGTGCCCCCACTGTAGGGCGCGCCCCTGTCTTGTGGGCCCCTCGGGCGTCCACCGACGTACTTCTTCCTCCTATATATACCAACGTACCCCGAAAACATCCAAGGAGCACCCGAAACACAATTTCCACCGCCATAACCTTCTGTATCCGAGAGATCCCATCTTGTAGCCTTCGCCGGTGTTCTATCGGAGGGGGAATCAACCATGGAGGGCCTCTACATCAACATCCTTGCCCCTCCGATGAGTTGTGAGTAGTTTACCACAGACCTACGGGTCCATAGTTATTAGCTAGATGGCTTCTTCTCTCTTTTTGGATCTCAATACAATGTTCCCCCCTCTCTTGTGGAGATCTATTCGATGTAAACTCTTTTTGCGGTGTGTTTGTCAAGATCCGATGAATTGTGGGTTTATGATCAAGTTTATCTATGAATAATATTTGATTCTTCTCTGAATTCTTTTATGTATGATTGAGTTATCTTTGCAAGTCTCTTCGAATTATCAGTTTGGTTTGGCCTACTAGATTGATCTTTCTTGCCATGGGAGAAGTGCTTAGCTTTGGGTTCAATCTTGCGGTGTTCTTACCCAGTGACAGAAAGGGTTGCAAGACACGTATTGTATTGTTGCCATCGAGGATAACAAGATGGGGTTTATATCATATTGCATGAGTTTATCCCTCTACATCATGTCATCTTGCTTAAGGCATTACTCTGTTCTTTGTGAACTTAATACTCTAGATGCATGCAGGAGTCGGTCGATGTGTGGAGTAATAGTAGTAGATGCAGGCAGGAGTCGGTCTACTTGTTATGGATGTGATGCCTATATACATGATCATGCCTAGATAATCTCATAACTATTCACTTTTCTATCAATTGCTCGACAGTAATTTGCTCACCCACCGTAATACTTATGCTATCTCGAGAGAAGCCTCTAGTAAAACCTATGTCCCCCGGGTCTACCTCTTATCATATGTGCTTCCAATCTACTTTTATTTGCATCTTTACTTTTTGCATCTATATTATAAAATACCAAAAATATATTTATCTTATCATACTATCTCTATCAGATCTCACTTTCGCAAGTGGCCGTGAAGAGATTGACAACCCCTTTATCGCGTTGGTTGCGAGTTCTCAGTTTGTTTGTGTAGGTGTGTGGGACTTTTGAGGAGCCTCCTACTAGATTGATACCTTGGTTCTCGAAAACTGAGGGAAATACTTACGCTACACTTGCTGCATCACCCTCTCCTCTTCGAGGAAAACCAACGCAAGCTCAAGACGTAGCAAAGAACATCATTCGCCGCTGCTTTTTAGATAAGTTTCTGTACCAAGTGGCACTCCTTTGGAAGGAAATCTGAGAGATTATGGTGAGTGTAAACATTAGTCCGCCTGGTAAGGACGAACGTTGCATTCTGCACATGCTCTAGGATCCGGAGCATTCCATATGGTTGTAAATTGAAGAAAATACGGCGACTATAAGCCTTATTCTGCTTGTTTTTGCTGTGCGGCATGCCGTAACGCACGTGTGTGACAACCAATAACAAGACACCATTCCTGGCATCGGTCATTATATATGTGAAAACACTATCTCCACTATGGAGAACACATAATTTCAAGCCGGCGCGCCAGAATGCGTCACTGGAAAATGATGTTCTTACAAGGATTGTCATATAAAGGACCGGTGTTCACTAAAACGGTCATAACTTTGTCATTCAGAGTCCATTTCATACACACAAATACTCAAAATGCTCGCGACGAGCGTGGAAATCTAGAAAATACTCTTCGATTGTGCCTGGAGGCCCGGAGGACCCTCAAACTCGGCACATAAGCATGACTTTTTGCCCCTGAAATTCAAAGAACATAATTCCCCGCTGATTTTCAAACAAGTTTCTGAACACATTGGCACTCCTTTTGTAGGAAATCCGAGAGATTTTAGTGAGTGTAAACATTAGTCCGCCTCGTAAGGACAAATAGTGCATTCTTCACATGCTCTATGATCTGGGGCATCCCATTTGGTTGTAAGTTCAAGAAAATATGGCGACTATAAGCCTTATTGTCCTTGTTTTCCCGGTGTGGCATGCCGTAATGCACGTGTGTGACAGCCAATAAAAGCGGGCATTCCTGGCATCGGTCAATATATATGTGGAAAAACTATCTCCACTGTGGAGGTCACAAAATTTGGGGGCGGCCTCAAGAACGCGTCACGGGAAAATGAACTTCTTTCAAGGACTACCATATAAAGGATCTGTATTCACTAAAACGGTCACAATGTTGTCATTCAGAGTCGGTTTCAGACACACAAGTACTCAAAATGCTTGCGATGAGTGTGGGAATCTAGAAAATACTCTTTTCTTGCACTAGGAGGCCCGAAGGACACTTAAATTTGGAGCCTAAGCAGGAATTTTTTCCCTCAAAGTCAAGGAACAGCATTCGCCGCTGCTTTTCAGACAAGTTTCTGAACCCATTGCACTCCTTTGGAAGTAAATCAAGATATTATGGTGTGTGTAAACATTAGTCCGCCTGGTAAGGACAAATATTGCATTTTGCACATGCTCTGTGATCTGGGGCATACCATTTGGTTGTACATTCAAGAAAATATGGTGACTATAATCCTTATTCTCCTTGTTTTCGTCAGGCGGCATGCCGTAGCGCACGAGTCTGACAACCAGTAACAAGAGGGCATTCCTTATATCGGTCAATATATGTGTGAAAACAATATCTCCACTATGGAGGACAAAAAATGTCAAGCCGGCGTGCCAGAACGCGTCACTGGAAAATAAAGTTCTTTGAAGGACTGCCATATAAAGGACCGATAAACACTAAAACGGTCATAACTTTGTCATTCGGAGTCTATTTGAGGTGCACAAGTACTCAAAATGCCCGCCACGAGCATGGGAATCTAGAAAATACTCTTCGCTTGTGCTAGGAGGCCTAGAGGACTCTCAAATTTGGCGCCTAAGCAGGACTTTTTGCCCCTGAAATTTAAAGAACATAATTCGGCGCTGCTTTTCAGACAAGTTTCGGAACCCATTGGCACTCCTTTGGAAGGAAATCCGAGAGATTCTGGTGAGTGTAAACATTAGTCCGCCTGGTAAGTTCAAACATTGCATTTTGCACATGTTATACGATCATGGGCATCCCATTTGGTTGTAAATTCTAGAAATATGGCGACTATAAGCCTTATTCTCCTTGTTTTTCAAGTGTGGCATGCCGTAACTCACGTGTGTGACAACCAATAATAAGAGGGCATTCCTGGCATCGGTTGATAGATATGTGGACACAATATCTCCACTATGATGACACAAAATTTGGGGGCGGCCACAAGAACACGTCACGGGAAAATGAAGTTCTTTCAAGGACTTCCATATCAAGGACCGGTGTTCACTAAAAGGGTCATAACTTTGTCATTCATAGTCTGTTTCAGACACACAAGTACTCAAAATGCTCGTGACGAGTGTGGGATTATAGAAAATACTCTTTGCTTGCACTAAGAGGCCTGGAGGACCCTCAAATTAGGCACCTAAGCAGGACTTTTTGCCCCTAAAATTCAAAGAACATCATTCGCCTTTGGTTTTCAGACAAGTTTCTGAACCCATTGGCACTCCTTTGGAAGGAAATATGAGAGATTTTTGTGAGCATAAACATTAGTCTGCCTAGTAAGGACAAATGTTGCATTCTTCACATGCTCTGTGACCAGGGGCGTTCCATTTGGTTGTAACTTCAAGAAAATATGGCAACTATAAGCCTTATTCCCCTTGTTTTCCTGGTGTGGCATGTCGTAACGCATGTGTGTGACAACCAATAACAAGAGGGCATTCCTGGTATCAGCCAATATATATGTGGAAACAATATCTCAAGTATGGAGGACACAAAATTTGGGGGCGGACGCAAGAACACGACACGAGGAAATGAAGTTCTTTCAAGGACAGCAATATAAAGGACCGGTGTTCACTAAAACGGTCATAACTTTGTCATTCGGAGTCCATTTCAGACACACAAGTACTCAAAATGCTCGCGACAAGTGTGGGACTCTAGAAATTACTCTTCGCTTGTGCCAGGTGGCTCGGAGGACCCTGATATTCGGCCCCTAAGCAGGACTTTTTTCCCCTGAAATTTGAAGAACATAATTTGCCACTTCTTTCCAAACAAATTTCTGAATTCATTGGCTCTCCTTTGGAAGGAAATCAGAGAGATTCTGGTGAGTGTAAATATTAATCTGCCTTTTAAGGACAAATGTTGCATTCTACACATGCTCTACGATCAGGGGCATCCCATTTGGTTGTAAATTCAAGAAAATATGGCGACTATAACCCTTATTCTCTTTATTTTCCCGGTGTGGCATGCCGTAACGCATATGTGTGACAGCCAATACCAAGAGGGTACTCCTAGCATTGGTCAATACGTAAGTGGAAACAATATCTCCCCTATGGAGACACAAGATTTGGTGGCAGCCGTAAGAAGGCATCATGTGAAAATGAAGTTCTTTCAAGGATTGCAATATAATGGACCGGTGTTCACAAAAATGGTCATAACTTATAATTCGTCGTCCGTTTCAAATGCACAAGTACTCAAAATGCTCATGACAAGCATGGTAATCTAGGAAATGCTCTTTGCTTCGCCAAGAGGACTGGAGGACCCTCAAATTCGGCCCCTAAGAAGGACTTTTTGCCCTGATTCAAAGAACATAATTCGTCGTTGCTTTTCAAACAAGTATCTGAACCCATTGGCACTCCTTTGGAAGGAAATCCGAGAGATTTTGGTGAGTGTAAACATTAGTCCACCAGGTAAGGACAAATGTTGCATTCTGCACATGCAATATGATCAGAAGCATCCCACTTGGTTGTAAATTCAAGAAAATACGGCGACTATAAGCCTTATTCTCCTTGTTTTCCCGGTGTGGCATGTCGTAACAGATGTGTGTGACAGCCAATAACAACAGGGCATTCCTGGCATCGGTCAATATATATGTGGAAACAATATCTCCACTATGGAAGACACAAAATTTGGGGGCGGCCATAAGAACGCGTTACGAAAAAATGAAGTTCTTTCAAGGACTACCATATAAAGGACCGGTGTTCACTAAAACGGTCATAACTTTGTCATTCGGAGTCTGTTTCAGATACACAAGTACTCAAAATGCTCGCGATGAGCGTGGGAATCTAGAAATTACTCTTCGCTTGTGCTAGGAGGCCTGCAGGACCCTCAAATTAGGCCCTTAAGCAGGACTTTTTGCCCCTGAAAGTCAAAGAATATTATTCGCGGATGCTTTTTAGACAAGTTTCTGAACTCATTCACACTCCTTTGAAAGGAAATCCGAGAGATTATGGTGAGTGTAAACATTAGTCCGGCTGGTAAGGACAAACGTTGCATTATGTGCATGCTCTATGACTTGAGGAATCCCATTTGGTTGTAAATTTAAGAAAATATGGCGACTATAAGCCTTACTCTCCTTGTTTTCGCCGTGCGGCATGCCGTAACACACATGTGTGATAGCCAATTATAAGAAGGCATTTCGGTCAATGTATATGTGAAAAAAATATCTCCACTACAGAGGACATAGATTTCAGGCCGGCGCGCCAGAACACGTCACTGGAAAATGAAGTTCTTTCCAGGACTACAATATAAAGGACCGGTGTTCACTAAAACAGTCATAACTTTGTCATTCAGGGTTCGTTTCAGATGCACCAGTACTCAAAATGCTCACGACGAGCATGGGAATTTAGAAAATACTCTTCGCTTATGCTAGGAGGCCTGTAGGACCCTAAATTTGGCCCCTGAGCATGACTTTTTCCCCTATAATGCTAAGAACATAATTCGCCGCTGCTTTTCAGACAAGTTTTTGAACCCATTGGCACTCCTTTGGAAGGAAATCTGAGAGATTTTGGTGAGTGTAAGAATTAGTCCGCCTGGTAAGGACAAATGTTGCATTCTGCACATGCTCTATGATCAGTGGCATTTCATTTGGTTGTAAATTCAAGAAAATACGGCGACTATAAGCCTTATTCTCCTTGTTTTCCTGGTGTGGCATGCCGTAACGCACGTGTGTGACAGCCAATTATAAGTGGGCATTCCTGGCATCGGTCAATATATATGTGGAAAAAATATATCCACTATGGAGGACACAAAATTTGGGAGCGGCCGCAAGAGCACGTCACCGGAAAATGAAGTTCTTTCAAAGACTGTCATATAAAGAACTGGTGTTCACTAAAACGATCACAACTTTATAATTCGTAGTCCGTTTTAGACGCACAATTACTCAAAATGCTCACAATGAGCTTGGGAATCTAAAAAATACTCTTCGCTTACGCCAGGAGGCTCGGAGGACCCACAAATTCGGCCCCTAAGCAGGACTTTTTGCCCCTGAAATTCAAAGAATATAATTCGCCGTTGCTTTTCAGACAAGTTTCTGAACCCATTGGCACTCCTTTGGAAGGAAATCCAAGAGATTTTGGTGAGTGTAAACATTATTCGGCCTGGTAAGGACAAACGTTGCATTCTGGACATGCTCTATGATAAGGGGCATCCCATTTGGTTGTAAATTCAAGAAAATACGGTGACTATAAGCCTTATTCTCCCTATTTTCCCGGTGTGGCATGTCGTAATGCACGTGTGTGACACCCAATGACAAGAGGGCATTCCTGGCATCGATCAATATATATGTGGAAAAAATATCTCCACTATGGAGGACACAAAATTTGGGGGTGGCCCCAAGAACGCGTCACGGGAAAATGAAGTTCTTTCAAGGACTACCATATAATGGACCGGTGTTCACTAAAACGGTCATAACTATGTCATCCGGAGTCCGTTTCAGACGCACAAGTACTGAATATGCTCGTGACGAACATGGGAATCTAGAAAATACTCTTTGCTTGCACTAGGAGGCCCGGAGGACCCTCAAATTCAGCCCCTAAGCAGGACTTTTTGCCCCTGAAAGTCAAAGAACATCAATCGCCAATTCTTTTCAGACAAGTTTCTAAACCCATTGGCACTCCTTTCAAAGGAAATCCGAGAGATTATGGTGAGTGTAAACATTAGTCCGCCTGGTAAGCACAAATGTTGCATACTGCACATGCTCTATGATATGGGGCATCCCATTTGATTATAAATTCAAGAAAATGCAGCGACTATAAGCCTTATTCTCCTTGTTTTCACCGTGCGGTATGCTGTAAAGCACGTGTTTGACAGCCAATAACAAGAGGGCATTCCTGGCATCGATCAATATATATATGAAAACAATATTTAAAAAAACACTATGGAGGACACAAAATGTAAAGCCGGCGCGCTAGAATGCGTCACTAGGAAATGAAGTTCTTTCAAGGACTGGCATATAAAGGACCGGTGTTCACTAAAATGGTCATAACTTTGTCACTCGGAGTCTGTTATGGACGCAGAAATTCTCAAAATGCTCGCGATGAGCATGGTATTCTAGAAAATACTCTTCGCTTGCACCAGGAGGCCCGGAGGACCCTCAAATTCGGCCCCTAAGCAGGACTTTTTGTCCCTAAAATTCAAAGAACATATTTCGCCGCTGCTTTTCAGACAAGTGTCTGAACCCATTGGCACTCCTTTGGAAGGTAATCCGAGAGATTTTGATGAGTGTAAAAATTAGTACGCCTAATAAGGACAAACGTTGCATTTTGCACATGTTCTATGATCAGGGGCATTCCATTTGGTTGTAAGTTCAAGAAAATACGGCAACTATAAGCCTTATTGTCACATCCCTAGCCTTGCTATGCACTTGGACTAGCTTGATTGTTGCATCATGTCTAAATTTATTTTAAAGTCAAAATGGGGATTGCTCAGACCCTAGCACTAGATCAAATCAACTAGGTTCAAATAAAACTATTCTCAATGAACCCAACATGCCCTTCAGAAAAGTTCATCATTTTTGGATTGGTTTAAAACCTCTACCAAAAATGGTGGACATATTTCTAGGTCCATTTTGGATTTTTGAATTAATTCATAAAGTAGTTGAATTTGGGAATTTAAATGCTATAAATAATTTAAATGCTCAAATAATTCTGAAACCAAATGAGGATTGTTGGAAATATTCCAAACAGAGCCCACAATTATTTTCAGGGTTTTTGAAAATGCCTAAGCATTTTAATTAAGTCAAAACAATTACAGAAAAATAGAAAACAAAAATTAAATTAGGAAAGAGAGAGAGAGAGAGAGAGAGAGAGAGAGAGAGAAGTACCTGGCCACTTACCTGGCATAGCCACCTGGCAGCCCACTGGCCGGCCCAGCACTGTGCTGGCACGTGCCAGCCACCTGCTTCCTCTCGCCAGGCAGGTAGAGAGGAGCGCGCCCCCGCACGCCGAGCTCGCCACGCAGCTCCCTGGCGCCTGCCCCGCTTGGACAGCGTGGCGACGCCTCGAAGCCACTCCTCGGCGCCGCCCCGACCCCGCCGACACCCCATTCTCGCCCTGGCTCTCTCCCTTGTCCTCTCCCGCTATGGCCGACGCGCCCGTAAGTCGCCGCCACCGTAGTCGATGTCACCACCTCTTCCTCGACCCCTCGCCATGCCTGGGAGCTCCGCCTCGACCACCTCTTCCTCCTCATCGAGCCACGCCTCATCGGAAGACTTGCAGCATCGTCCCTGACCTTGTCTTCAACCTCTGACCGCCAGCGAACTCGCCGGGGATTCATGAGCTCCAGCCTCTCCCCGACCTCACCGTTGCCTCTGCTGGATTCGACGTGAGGCCCTGCCCCTTTCCCCTCTCTCCCCGTGCGCCATCTCCCTCCCTAGCCGCCGTCCGCAACGAGCCCGAGAGCTCATCGCCTCCGGCCATGTCGCCGCCGCGGCCACAGCTGCAGCCGTTCGCGTTCGAGCCCATCAGCACGCTCAGCACACTCCCAGGAGCCAAGCACACTCACCAGATCCTCCTCCCGTGCACTGTAGCGGCAATTCCAACCCCTTCCAAACTCCGCCCGCCGCCCCGAGGTCGTTTCCGATGAGCTCCGGCCGCCCTAGCTGCTGCTGCTTCTAGTGCTGGATGCGGGCGAGCTCCAGCTCCCCGTGGGCTCTCTCCGCTACTCCTCTGGACGCCGGAGGAGTGAGCCCGAGAACCTCCGCCGCATTTTGATGTCTCCGCCGGCCATACTCCGGTGAAGCTGACGTGGCACGTCATTAGCGGCTAATCACCCGCTAATACTGCCACTAACTAACCCCCTAGCTCACTTACAGACGGGCCCCACAGCCCTTAATTAACCTGGATTAGTTTCTGACTAGGATTAGATTAACTCCAGTGGGCCCAGGCTGTCAGGTTTGACCAGCCCAGTCAGCTTTGACCTGGCCCCACTGGTCAGCCTCTGTTCCTGCCTTGTTACACTGACATGCGGGACCCACGCGTCAGGTTTGACCCGGGGCAGCCCTGTTGACCTGCTGATGCAAGTATGACGCAGTGCTGACGCAGTAAATCCTTTTCTGGATTTATTCAAATTCGAAATAATTAGTAAAATTCCAGAAAATGCCCAAAACTTCTAAAATTCATAGAAATTCAACCGTAGCTTCAAATGAAACAATTTATATATGAAAAATGATTAGAAAAATCCAATCTATCCATCTGAACTATTTTCATGCATGTTTGAGCAAGTTAACCTCACTGTTTAGGATGAAACATGATTAGGACAAATTTGATAATAGTTTTCGAGTTGGAATTTGATGTAGCTTTCAATTCCACTTCAATCAAAAAGACTTGTTGTTGCATTAGCTCAAACCACAGCATATTGCCATGCCATGATCATGCATCATATTGTGCATTGCATTGATTGTGCTCTTCCTTGTTTGCCCGCATTTGTCCCCTCTGGATAGACGTGGTTCCGGCGATGAGTTCGATGACACCGATGAAGAACTATACTATCTTCAGAAGTGCCAGACAAGCAAAACCCCCTTGTTCATCCCAATACAATCCCACTCTCTCGCTCCTGCTCTCTTTTACTGCATTAGGACAACAACGATTAAACTGTTACATGATGCGGTAGTTGAACCCCTTTCCTCTGCATGACCTGTCATTTCCACAGTAAATAGATGAAACCCACTAGCATGAGTAGGAGTTGTTTGAGCCCTGATGTGCCTACTCATTCATGCTTGTTTGTCATGCCTGCTACTGCTTAGAGTTGAGTCAGGTCTGATTCATCGGGGATGAATTGGAATGGTGATGAACATGTCCTACTGTGTGTGAGCTAAGTGTGTGAACACAATTTGGTAAAGGTAGCGATGAGAAGCCATGTAGGAGTACATGGTGGGTTGTCTCATTGAAACCGTCTTCAGGAACTGAGTTCTGTGTTTGTGATCCATGAACAGTTACTACCACACATTGGGCTCCGGGCACTCCAAGCTCTCTCGACTTATTAATCAACTTGATCTCTGTACAGGAGTTGCAACTAGTTTCTGCTGTTTGTAGGTAGTGTTAGTAGTCTACCAAGTGGCACCCGGTACAGGTGGGCTTGGGACAGACTAGGCACCATGGCACGGTGTACCAAGTGTAGATCCACCAGTTGAGGTGGGCTTGGGAACCCTACACACATCGTTTGGGGCCGTGAGCGACACCCCGGCCGGATCTCCTTGCGGATGGAACCTGAATAGGCGATAAACCTGGACTAGAGACTTGTGTGGTTAGTCAGGTCGTGGCCGACTCCCTCACCAGGCTTCCGCTTGAAGGTTGTCGAGAAACATGACGTGTACATGGTGATAAGTAGCGAGAGCGTGTGTGAAGAAGTACACCCCTGCAGGGTTAACATCATCTATTCGAATAGCCCTGTCCGTGGTAAAGGACCTCTGGGTTGCCTATACAGTTCATAGACAAGTGAAAGTGGATACTCTAAAATGTGCAAGATAAGCGTGAGTGCTGCGGATGGCGTTCTCGTAGGGAGACGGGAGTGGATCCATAGTGGTGTATTGATATGGTGAATATGTCGACTTGTGTGCGCCACCTCAAAAGAGTTACTTGCAGTCGTAGTTCAGGATAGCCACCGAGTCAAAGTCGGCTTGCTGCAGTTAAAGTCCACCACCACCTTTGTTGATACTGATGCATATGTAGCTAGTTCTAATGTAAGTCTTGCTGGGTACATTTGTACTCACATTTGCCTATTTTATGTTTTTGCAGAGAGACTTCAGTCTCACTAGCAGTTCCGCGTGGACTTTAAATGTTTAGCTTGTTACCTCAGCTACGATCTTGTGCCCCCGGCAGGATCTGGTAGATAGTCAGGATTCTCAGCCTTTTTCATTTGTAGATATCTGTACTCAGACATGCTAAGCTTCTGCATGTGTTTTGACTTGTATGCTCTGAATGTTGGGTCATGCGACCCATGTTTGTATATCTCGCTCTTCGGAGCCTATTGAATTAAATACTTAAGTTGTAGAGTTATGTTGTGATGCCATGTTGTATTTGCACATATCGAGCATATTGTGTGTATGATATTGAAATGCTTGGTATGTGTGGGATCTGACTATCTAGTTGTTTATCCTTGGTAGCCTCTCTGACCGGGAAATGTCTCCTAGTGCTTCCATTGAGCCATGGTAGCTTGCTACTGCTCCAGAACACTTAGGCTGGCCGACATGTGTCCTTCTTCATTCCTGTGTCTGTCCCTTCGCGGAAATGTCACACGGTGTCTACTGGAGTCCTATTAGCCTGCTATAGCCCGGATTACCGGAGTCCTGCTAGCCTAGCTGCTACAGCCCGAATTCACTCGCTGATGACCGACATGTTTGTTGCTGGGTCATGTATGCCTGTCCTTGTAAGTTAGCGCCACTTTGGGTTCACGACTAGCCATGTCAGCCCGGGTTCTTTGTCATATGGATGCTAGCGACACTATCATATAGGTGAGCCAAAAGGCGCAAATGGTTTCGGGCCTGGTAAGGCGACACCCGTGGGAATATCATGCGTGAGCCCGCAAGGTGATATGAGGTGTTACATGCTATACCGGTGTGGCATAGGATCGGGGTCCTGATAGCTTTGGTATCAGAGCCTGACTGCCTGTAGGATTACCAAGCCAAACTGGTCGAACTTGAGTCTAGAAATTCTTTAGTTATATAAGGGAATTGATTGTGGGATGGAACGTAAGGCTCTTTTTACTCCTTATACCTTATGCCTTCTGATCTGAGTCATCTTATCTTTCCTACGGGGTTAAGGAACTAGGCTTTCTCTTCTTTCTATCAGGATCATGTGTTACTAATCCGTAGACTTATAAGATTGCTGGATTCAAGCCTCGGTTCAGTCTCTACTACTTCCGTGTGTTGACAGTTGAACTCGGAACCTTGATATTGTGATGTTGAGTGGTTATGCCACCATTTTGCAGGATGTCTCAAATCATTTTGAGCATTTACAACCGTTATGTTGTCCAAGTCATCCCAGGTTTCTAAACAGTCTGATGCATTTGCAAATCCCTTCTTACCATTCCGTAGTTTCTTTGTGCCAGATCAACCACACTAACTAGTGTGATGAGGTACTTCTTTGCCTCGGCATTTATGTTGGAGCTATTATTATGACCCTAGGTATCTAGAGTATCACCTAGTAACCTGGACATGCTTTGTGTTCCCAGTGTGATGATTCTGGCCATCATTCTCGAAAGCATCCCATGATGCCACTTAGTAGTGCGTATTCTACTCCTGGGTTTTCAACCTGAGATTCACCCTACCTACTTCATGTTGCTAGTGTTTGCTCGTTCCTTTAGGTTATTAGTAACCTTTGCGATACTCCTCGAGGTCCGTCGTATTTCCTTCTTCCAATACCATGAACTGCTTATGGCAGAAGTTCCTCGCTGAACCGAAAGATCACAACCAGAGTGCTCTTGACGAGTTCTCGATTCTATATTGTGAATCTGCCAGTTCAACCTTTCTGCATGGGTTATCCGGAAGAAATATGTTGAACTCATTCGACATGCTAGTCCATGCATCACAACTCAGAAAATCATATGTTCTTTTGGGTTGTCCCTCTTTAGTTATTTTCTGACCTCCGTCTATCAAGTGATAGTCAAGAGTATGCGTGAAATCGTGTTCATCGATGCCTATTATTCTGTGGTCCGTCAAGCCATTCTATTTCGAAATGACTAGGAGAAACAAACTCCAGAACCTCATCCATATCCTGGATTGGGTCAAAGCAGTTGTAATTCGCAGATCAAAATGCCAACCCAGCTTTTGTTCTATTCTACCTTGGAGCATTACCATCTTTTATATCAAGAATATCATAGGAATTGCACACCATCCCATTGTAACGCCCCAGATTCGATGCGCCAGGTGTCTTCCAGTTATTCGCCGTCGTTGCCATGTCATTTGCTTGCGTGTTGCATTTCCCCATGTCATCATCTGCATGTTTTTTTTAAAACTTGCATCCTTTCGGGTTCCGCCGGTTCTCTCCGTTGTCCGTTCCGAGTCCGGACACAATCGCACGCGCCCGCGGCACCTCTGGAATATTATTTTATAAGTGGCATAAAAATGTTCTCGGAGTGGGTTGAAAGTTGGTGGGCGTTCTTATTATAGTGTAGACAGAGCGCCTGTCAAGTTTCGTCGCATTGAGAGCTCGTTTGATAGCCCAGCCGTTAAACATATAGCGGTACCGCTGTCGGTACCTTCGTCGGACGTTTCGGTCTCCGAAACTGCCGCCGGGCTGCAACTTCTCTTCTCTCATCTCAGCCCAACTCCTCTTCACAGCCCACCTATACCCCCACTCCGACCGAAACCATCAGATCGAGATCCGAGGGTCCATAACGGCCTCAAAACCCCTAACCCTAGCCCCTTTCTATATATGGATGCCCTCCCCTGCCAATTTTGGCCTAAACCTACCCTCCAACCGGTGCCCGCCATGTGTCTTGGCCACGTCGCCCTGGAATCCCCGCACCGCCGCGAAGCCCGCAGGCCCGCCGAGCCCAGATCGGGCCCGGGCAAGCCCATCGGGGCCCGATCCGTCCCGCCGCGCGCCGGAGCGCTCGCCCGAGTCACTGCTCCGAACGCACAGCCGTCGTCGCCTCGACCGCGCCGGCCTCTGCCCTCCGGCAACCTCCTCCTCCGCCGTCCGGGCTCCCCGCCGACCACCGCACCTCCGCGGTGGATCTCTGTCGCCCCCCGCGCGCCGAACTCCGTCCCTGCGCGCCTCCGGTCACTGCCGCTCCACCGCCGAGCACCTCCCCGCGTTGCCCCGAACCCGCCGTTGACTTCCTTTGCCTCCCGG
Organism: Triticum dicoccoides; assembly: GCF_002162155.2. Classification (NCBI taxonomy): domain Eukaryota; kingdom Viridiplantae; phylum Streptophyta; class Magnoliopsida; order Poales; family Poaceae; genus Triticum; species Triticum dicoccoides. Next base: position 295,107,481 of record NC_041393.1, read on the forward strand.
CCATCGTGCGCAACCTCGTCGCCCGCACCTCACCAGTGAACTCGCCGACCCTCAAGGGTCGCCAACCCCGGGAACGGGACCCCCTGGCCCCGGATCCGCCGTCCCGGACCGCCTCGCCTCACCGGATCGAGCCACCGCCGCCGCTCCCCTCGCTGTTGACCTACGCCGGCGCCCGTGTCTCTGACATGCGGGCCCCATCACGCAGCCTTCGAACCATCTTGAGACGGCAAGAACCGGCCGGTTCAGCCGAACCGGTCCGGCCCTCGCGAACCCGCGCCCGAACCGCCTCGGTTTACCAGACCCTTCCACGAGCCGGCCCATGGGCCCTTGGTGAGTACCCAACAGCTATTCCCCACCCGTGCATCATTTTGCCATAGTGCTCCCGTCTGTTTTTTTCTTCAGAAAACTGCAGTCCTAAATTTTTCATGTTATGTGTGCTACTTTGTCATGCCATAACTCTGTCTGTGTAGCTTCTTTTTGTGCGTGTAATATATCAAAATGTTCGTCATGAGATGCCCTACACTTCATTCCATTGTGCCATGCTTGTTTGAGATCATCTTGATGCCCGAATCATCATTGCAAGAGTGCTATATGATGTTAATCTGCTGAAACTGTTATAACTTGATGATTTGTCTTTTTCGTTGCATTTTGTGTGTGCATCCTTTGAGCATGAGCTCTACATGTGTTTTGAACTATGCCATGCCATCTATACAGGGGTGCAATCCATGTATTTTTGTGTGTCTTTTACTGAGTGCATCGAGCTTGTTAAGTAAGGTACTTGCTGTTGTTGTTTTGCTAGGCTGATTCTGTTATATTTTGTTGCCATGTAAACCTGCTGCTACAAGTCATTCTATGCATAATCTGGAGATGTTCACTAAGGATGTTTTGTTATAAATGTTATTCTCTATCCATCCACGCACCTGGTTTCATCTATAGCTTGATGTAGCTTGTCGTATTCTTGCTCCAAAGTTGCTAAATAATGTTGCTGTTAGCCTGTTAACATTAAGTTCAGTTTTGCCATGAGCTTTGCTAGTGATCCATGCACCCTATGAACTTGATCTTGCCATGCTTAGCTTAATAAACATGTATTCTTACTGTTGGTTACCTTTTCATGCCATGTATTTCTCTGTGGTGAGTGGTACAAGCTCACCAACATGCCTACTTATTGTTGTTCCTGCCATGTATGAACCTGTCATATAACTAGCCATGTTTACATGGGTGCCATCATATCTTCTGATCCTTTTTGGCTCATGGTAAGTAAAGGACTTTTGTTCTATGCATTTAGTAGATTCATTCCATGCCTTTGTTTGCCATGTTAAGTTCCTGTAGAATGTTGGTTGATAGCTCTAAACATTGCATCCTGATGTTATTTCTGCTAAGTCTGTAAACTGTTATTATTTGCAATCTTGCCATGTGTTTTTGAGCATGTTCTAGTGATTTCTGGAGATAGCTCAGTGTTCATGTTTTGTTATGCTTTACCTGTAAATCATGTCCATGCCTTTTGTTTTCATGTTGAGGTGCTGTAGCATATTGTTTTGATGCTTGCTAGATGCCTAGTTGCTGTTTTGGACAGCTTGTCCTTTAAACTTGTTTCATGTGTATGTGTTGAACCGTTGCTCCGTTGTGAGTGTGCTCTATATGAAACTTGCTTGATTTGCATGTAGTTTCATATTATCATGTTGCATCCTTGTTTTGAGGTGTTTGCTTGATGTTTGTATGCATTTTGTATCAATGCCATGTTAAACTTGTTTTGCTCATATCTTCTAGGCCGTAGCTCCGAACTAAATGAACTGTATATGTAACTTGACTAGAATCTCGTGTAGATCATCTTGGTGCAACTTAACTTGCTGTTTAACAACTTGAACATAAGGTTTATTCAGATCTGGACCAATTTCGAAATTTGCATATGAGGACTTACCGGAATTGTTATATGTTGTTCCCGACCTCATTTAAACTTGCTTTGATGGGTTGCTCTTGTTTGCATCATCTATTGCCATGAGTAGCTTCATGTAGCTTTGTCATGCATCATGCTTGTTGTGCATCATGCCTTGTTCATGTGTGGTGTGTTTACCATGTTGTGTGTTTCTTCTCGATAGTTCCTGTTTCGTTGCGATCGTGAGGATTCATTCGTCTACGCTTGGTTCGACTTCTTCCGTTCGTCTTTTTCGTGGACTCGTTCTTCTTCCTAGCGGGATTTCAGGCAAGATGACCGCTACCCTGGATCTCATTACTATCATTGCTATGCTAGTTGCTTCATTCTATCGCTATGCTGCGCTACCTATCATTTGCTCTTCAAGCCTCCCAAATTGCCATGTCAGCCTCTAACCTTTTTCACCCTTCCTAGCAAACTGTTGCTTGGCTTTGTTACCGCTTTGCTCAGCCCCTCTTATAGCGTTTCTAGTTGCAGGTGAAGTTGAAGATTGCTCCAAGGTGGACAGGTTTATGTTGGGATATCACAATATCTCTTATATTATTAATGCATCTATATACTTGGTAAAGGGTGGAAGACTCGGCCTTATGCCTGGTGTTTTGTTCCACTCTTGCCGCCCTAGTTTCCGTCATATCGGTATTATGTTCCTGGATTTTGCATTCCTTACGCGGTTGGGTGATTTATGGGACCCCCTTGACAGTTCGCTTTGAATAAAACTCCTCCAGCAAGGCCCAACCTTGGTTTTACCTTTTGCCTCACCTAGCCCTTTTTCCCTTGGGTTTACGGAGCCCAAGGGTCATCTTTATTTTAGCCCCCCGGGCCAGTGCTTCTCTAAGTGCTGGTCCGAACCAGAGCCCTTTGCAGCGCCCCCTCAGGAAAACTTGAGGTCTGGTTTTAGTTATACGGATTGCTCATCCGGTGTTGAACTGAGAACGAGATATGTGCAGCTCCTATCGAGATTGTCGGCGCATCGGGCGGCTTTGCTGGTCTTGTTTTACCATTGTCGAAATGTCTTGTAACCGGGATTCCAAGTCTGATCGGGTCTTCCTGGGAGAAGGAATATCCTTCATTGACCGCGAGAGCTTATCATGGGCTAAGTTGGGACACCCCTGCAGGGTATAAACTTTCGAAAGCCGTGCCCACGGTTATGTGGCAGATGGGAATTTGTTAATGTCCGGTTGTAGATAACTGGACACCAGATTCGGATTAAAACGCATCAACCGCGTGTGTAGCCGTGATGGTCTCTTTTCCGCGGAGTCCAGGAAGTGAACACGGTTTTGGGTTATGTTTGACGTAAGTAGGAGTTCAGGATCACCTCTTGATCATTGCTAGCTTCACGACCGTTCCGTTTGCTCTCTTCTCGCTCTTATTTGCATATGTTAGCCACCATATATGCTTAGTCGTTGCTGCAACCTCACCACTTTACCCCTTCCTTTCCCATTAAGCTTTTCTAGTCTTGATACCCATGGTAATGGGATTGCTGAGTCCTCGTGGCTCACAGATTACTACAACAATAGTTGCAGGTACAGGTTATGCGATGATCTTGACGCGAGAGCAATGTTTGCTTGTCTTGGAGTTCTTCTTCTACTTCTTCTTCGATCAAGGGATAGGTTCCAGGTCGGCAGCCTGGGCTAGCAGGGTGGATGTCGTTTGAGTTTCTGTTTGTGTTTCATCCGTAGTCGGATGATGCTCTTATGTATTGTGATGTTGTATTCGTGTGTCATTGTATGCCTCTTGGATGTATCCCCATCTATTATGTAATGTTAGTTAATGATATCCACCTTGCAAAAGCGTCTTCAAGATGCGCTTCTATCCTTGGTGGGACCTTCGAGTTCCTTTAGGATAGGGTCGCATCTTGGGCGTGACAAGTTGGTATCAGAGCCTCGACCGACCATAGGAGCCCCCTTGATTGATCGTGTAGTTCGACCGTTGTTGAGTCTAGAAGAAAACTGTTTTCGGAGTCTAGTTATATCGGAGAGTAGGAATTCTTTTTACTCCTCAGCCCCTTCGTCGCTCTGGTAAGGAATCTTGATGTAGGTGTTTTGAAGTACTCCTCTTCCCCTTCAAATTTTGCTTTAGGACCACGCAGTTGTTTTTCTGATCGTTGGTTCTCACCTCTTTTCATTCGGTGCATTTCTCGTCAAGTTGACTCGAGCCTCTTCGTCTTTGCCAAGTTTAATCCACAGTACACTCTCAACGAAGTTGTTTCTCTGCCTGCAGTTGTCTTCTTTTTGCCACCCACCCACCCCTTTTCTTCTCGAAGCCGGAGTCCGTAATCGAGTATCCATTCTACTCGTGTGAAGCCTTTGCATTCTTTCAACCGGTGTTTTCTCTTCAAGATATTCGTCGGTTTCCCTTCCAAGTTTCCTTTGTTTTCCCGCCCTCCCTCCCTCTTTTTCCCGGAGCCTGAGTCTGTTTCGAGCATCGTTTTCACTCGTGTGGAGCCTCTTCGGTCTTTCGTCAATTATTTCAACCGGTGAATTCTCGTTTCATTCGACATTCTTCATCTCTTCTCCGGTGGACTCAATTCAAGTTTTTCGGGTTGATCACATTCTTTTCCTTGGTTAAAGTGTTGTCCTTGCTCGTTCACCTCTCGCCAATTAATCATTCCGGAGTTTGGAAGACATCTTAGGAGATTCGTCTGTGTTCTTATTAATTCGAGGTTGCCACCTCATTCAAATATTTCAATTGTTCCGATGCTTCATCTATCTGTTCAACAATTCTTTCCAACGGTGTTTTTCTCTTTAGTGGGCCCTAACCCACAGGTATTTTTCCCAGGATCTTACCTGACTCTTCTAATTCTCCCGGAGTTATTCTCAAATTTTTTTCAAGTGTGACGTAAGAATGGATTCATCAGTCACATGCCTTCTCCAAGATCTCGTTCATATTCTTTTCATTGTTGGCTCAACCTCTTCTCTTGTCATTCTCCAGAGTATCTCAGTAATTTTGGTGGTCTTTCCCGTCGTCATTTGAAGACCGAAGATGAGTTTTTCCTCTAAATCTTTCCCATTCTCCCGAAGATTCGTGGTTCTAGCTTCTTGTTAACCTCTCGAATTATTCCATTTGTCAGATATTCTTTTTCTCACCTATCCGGAGTATTTCAGGAGTTGATTTCTGTTTTGCTTCACCGGAGGCCATCGTTCCAGAAGAATTTTTCGTCCTCACATGTCAGCTACCGTTATCCAGTTATCCCGGTGCATCTGTCAAGTATTCTTTATCAGCTCGTGATCTCTTTGTTCTTATGCATCTAAATCCCCTCTAGCATATTTCTTCCTCTAATTCTTCCCGGCGATGCAGTCTCTTCCATCAGTCATTTCCAAATTCTTACGGTGGTTTGTTCAAGATTCTTTTTCCTTGTTTATCATATCAATTCATTCGTTCTTTCCAATCTTACTGGTGGTTCATGAAGACTTTCTCAAGCTTGGTGCTATATTCCCCTTAATCCTTTTCAAGAAGAATAAGTAGTATGAAAAATCCATCTTGTCATCAATTTAATTTGATGAAGGATAAGCATACAGTAAATCTTATTCTTATTTCATCCAAGTGAGTAATCCCTTCCTTCGGAGTTTGTTCTTGATGAATAAATTCTAGTTCCAAGTGTTTTCATCTTTTCTTTTCAGGAGTACAAATTCCCTCGGCCATTTCGTCGGAACCTCCATCTAAATCACCGGAAGGCTCATCTTATTCTTTCTTCCTTCATTCTATTTCATCATCCTTTTCTCACCGGAGTTCTTCATGGTGGTTCTTCATGATTTAATTCATTCTCTCAAGAGTTCATCAAGATTCTTGGTTGTGGAGTTCAAGTATCTTTTCTTCTCGCGTCTCGAAGTGCAATTAATTCTCCGTATTCTTTTGAAGTGGAGTTTTGCATTTCTTTGTTCTTCAAAGCTATCCAATCATTTCCATTTGTGGCCGGTTATCACCTTATGATCTTGAGATGTTACCTATAAGACCACAACAAGCTTATTCTTTTCGTTGTTGATTTTCTCAACAACTCCATTCAATCCTTATTTCTAAGTTCTTTTCATTCCATTCTTTCAATTCTTTCAGAGGCATTGTGTTGTTTATCTCATCAAGTGCCATCCCGTCTTGTGAAGCTCGTGTTCTATTCCTCCATGTTTCAGCCGGAGTGCTGTCTAAATCCTTTCAGTCTTAGTCATTTCTTATCTTGATCTAACCGGAGTGGTTTCTTAGTCTATCTGATTCTGTGAGCTTTCGATTCTCGTCATTCTCACCGTTCCTCTCTTCTTCTCGAGTGCTCTCGATTCTTTGCTTTTCCTCTTGCTTTTTTATTTAGCATCATCCCCTTTTCCTTCCGTCTCGGTCCTAAGATCTCGGGGCGAGATCGGTTGTTAGTGGAGGAGTGTTGTAACGCCCCGGATTCGATGCGCCAGGTGTCTTCCAGTTATTCGCCGTCGTTGCCATGTCATTTTCTTGCGTGTTGCATTTCGCCATGTCATCATCTGCATTTCATCTACATGTTTTTTTAAAAACTTGCATCCGTTCGGGTTCCGTCGGTTCTCTCCGTTGTCCGTTCCGAGTCCGGACACAATCGCATGCGCCCGCGGCACCTCCGAAATATTATTTTATAAGTGGCATAAAAATGTTCTCGGAGTGGGTTCAAAGTTGGCGGGTGTTCTTATTATAGTGTAGACAAAGCGCCTGTCAAGTTTCGTCGCATTCGGAGCTCGTTTGATAGCCCAACCGTTAAACATATAGTTGTACCGCTGGAGGTACCTTCGTCGGACGTTTCGGTCTCCAAAACTGCCGCCGGGCTGCAACTTCTCTTCTCTCATCTCATCACAACTCCTCTTCACAGCCCACCTAAACCCCCCTCCAACCGAAACCGTCAGATCGAGATCCGACGGTCCATAATGGCCTCAAAACCCCTAACCCTAGCCCCCTTTCTATATATGGACGCCCTCCCCTACCAATTTTGGCCTAAACCTACCCTCCAACCGGCGCCCGCCATGTGTCCTGGCCACGTCGCCCTGGAATCCCCGCTCCGCCGTGAAGCCTGCGGGCCCGCCGAGCCCAGATCGGGCCCAGGCAAGCCCATCGGGGCCCGATCAGTCCCGCCGCGCGCCGGAGCGTCCCGCCGTGGTGGATCTCCGTCGCCGCCCGCGCGCCGAACTCCATCCCTGCGCGCCTCCGGTCGCCGCCGCTCCGCCGCCGAGCGCCTCCCCGCGCTGCCCCGAACCCGCCGTTGACTTCCTTCGCCTCCCGGCCGTCGCGCGCAACCTCGTCGCCCGCACCTCGCCAGTGATCTCGCCGACCCTCCGGCGCCGCCAACCCCGGGAACGGGACCCCCTGGCCCTGGATCCGCCGTCCCGGACCGCCTCGCCTCGTCGGATCGAGCCACCGCCGCCACTCGCCTCGCCGTTGACCTACGCTGGCGCCCGTGTCTCTGACACACGGGCCCCATCGCGTAGCCTCCGAACCGTCTTGAGACGGCAAGAACCGGCCGGTTCAGCCGAACCGGTCCGGCCCTCGCGAACCCGCGCCTGAACCGCCTCGGTTTACCAGACCCTTCCACGAGTCGGCCCATGGGCCCTTGGTGAGTACCCAACAGCTATTCCCCGCCTGTGCATCGTTTTGCCATAGTGCTCCCGTTCGTTTTTTTCTTCAGAAAACTGCTAAGTCCCAAATTTTGCATGTTATGTGTGCTACTTTGTCATGCCATAACCCTGTCTGTGTAGCTTCGTTTTGTGCGTGTAATATATCAAAATGTTCGTCATGAGATGCCCTACATTTCATTCCATTGTGCCATACTTGTTTGAGATCATCTTGATGCCCGAATCATTGTTGCAAGAGTGCTATATGATGTTAATCTGCTGAAACTGTTATAACTTGATGATTTGTTTTTTCGTTGCATTTTGTGTGTGCATCCTTTGAGCATGAGCTCTACATGTGTTTTGAACTATGACATGCCATCTATACAGGGGTGCAATCCATGTATTTTTGTGTGTCTTGTACTGAGTGCATCGAGCTTGTTAAGTAGGGTACTTGTTGCTGCTGTTTTGCTAGGCTGATTCTGTTATATTTTGTTGCCATGTAAACCTGCTGCTACAAGTCATTATATGCATAATCCGGAGATGTTCACTAAGGATGTTTTGTTACACATGTTATTATCTATCCATCCATGCACCTGGTTTCATTTATAGCTTGATGTATCTTGTCGAATTCTTGCACCAAAGTTGCTAAATAATGTTGCTGTCCCTATTAACATTAAGTTCAGTTTTGCCATGAGCTTCGCTAGTGATCCATGCACCCTATGAACTTGATCTTGCCATGCTTAGCTTCATAAACATGTATTCTTACTGTTGGTTACCTTTTCATGCCATGTATTTCTCTGTGGCGAGTGGTACAAGCTCACCAACATGCCTACTTATTGTTGTTCCTGCCATGTATGAATCTGTCATATAACTTGCCATGTTTACATGGGTGCCATCATATCTTCTGATCCTTTTTGGCTCATGGTCAGTAAAGGACTTCTGTTCTATGGATTTAGTAGATTCATTCCATGCCTTTGTTTTCCATGTTAAGTTCCTGTAGAATGTTGTTTGATAGCTGTAAACATTGCATCCTGATGTTATTTCTGCTAAGTCTGTAAACTGTTATTACTAGAAAAACGCCCGTGCGTTGCAACGGGGCCACATTAACTTTAAGAGTTCAATATTACGACATTGACGACTTTTTTTTACCATCAAATCCTCTCACACACACAGACACACACTCTCCCTCCCTCTTCCTCACTCTCTATCCCCCGCTCCCTCTCTCTCTAACACACACACATATCCATCTTATTGGGTACGGGACCATAATTCATCTATTTCACACATACACGCTAGTGCATAACAATATGGATTATGTGTATTATATTTGCCACCAGAACTGAGGGAATTAATTTCATGAAAATCGACCAGCCACAGCTCCAAGAATACGCGGACGAGGTGGCTCGGGTCGGCGTCGGCGCCGTCCAGCGCGGGCCACGGGCCCGCTTCCAAGTGCACATGCAATGCACGTCTTCACAAATATTATAACCAGATGTGAGAGAAATCACATGCATAGAAAAGACATTCTGATAGCAATCCAAATACCATACTCAATCGAATACCTAACCTGGACAATACTCTTATTTCTATGCGCCAGAAAAAATGGAATAGCAAAGCTAAGTATGTCTACATACGCTCAGATTATATATAAGAATCTTGGGTGAACAATTGCAACAAAGCACTAAGCAGCGATAAATTTAAATAAAAAATCCATTAACTATGCAGGCAGCAGGCTTGTTACAATATAGAGAGATAGGAAAATGTCACCTCCAGTAATGTAGCGCAAAGGAGTGGAACGAAGCATGAATGAGCGGTTGTCTGTTCTTCTCCATGTACATGGATCAACAGTAGAGGCCAAGTATATAAGTACTTGACTGAACTCCACTCTTCGTGTACGGAGAGCCATGTCACCTTCTCGCCGCTGCAGCATGGGAGGACGGCTGGTTCACGTGACCCTCCAGCTGGGGGATCCATGGTGGCTGACCGTCGAGCTCGAGGCAGAGAAGTTGAGGGCAGCAGTGGCGAGATCCATGCCGGCCAACCGGGCGAAGAGGAGGTCGTCGGGGAGGGACACATCGGCAAGATCCGGTCACCACGCGACCTGAAGAGCAACAGTGATCTCCACAAGCTGTAGGCCGACGGCGTGCTCCATCCCCTGCGATGGGGTGACCATGGCGGTGGCCACAGCTCCTCATGCTCGCCTCGATCTCGGTGACACACCCTGAGTGTAGGAGGCAGCAACGACCTCGACGAAATCATGGCCTCCATCCCGGAACGCATGAAGGACCTCGGCCCCGTCGCTACTCCTCCCGCCTTAGCCGCACGCGGCAGCGGACTGTGGGTAGGAGGGCAGGCGGCGTCGCCTCGGCTGACGGCAGGGAGCAGCGTTGAGTTCGGGTAGGTGGCATCGCGAGGACGACCGCGGCCGCGGGGAAGCACCCCGATCATGCTGCCAGGCCAATCCTTCTCCTCCGATCCCCTATCCCCGAAGATTGCGCCGCCGCCCCGGTCGTGTTGTTTCCATATATTATGCCATTTTTTCCTGTACCTAAACGAACGCGGGCGAGCGGATGGCAGAGTTTTGGTCCGCCCTCTAAAATTGCTAAACGCACTTTTGGCGAGGATTATTGTTAATAAATGAATTCAATCATGTCGCTCTAAATGAATGGATTCAATCATGTGACTCTAATTACTTCGGATTGTTATGTGCACACTAAGCGGGGTGCAGTTGGGAAAGAAAATGTTTTTTAATTAAAGTGATCAAGTGATTTAAGGTAAGGTTAATTAATCTAGATTTGATTTTTAGTGATTGTTAGTAAAGTATGATGCGTCTTTAAAATCTTTTATTTGTTTCCTTAAAATCTATTATTTGTTTTCTAAAGAAATTTGCAACAATGGAAGGTATCGATTGATTTGGATAAGTTAGTAAATTTAGATCCGTGATTGCGTGCACGTTTGGAAAGTGCTAATTTGCAAGGAAAGAGCTGAGGGGTAAATAAACCGGTGAATAAGAAACCAGCATCGAAAAAAATCTACGACGGTTAACCTACGAAAAAAAATCGGACGAAAGTGGTGGGACGAAAAAAACCCTGGAAGCGAGACTACCAACTGCTCCATTAGGAGTAGAGATTTGCAATCTTGCCATGTGTTTTTGAGCATGTTCTAGTGATTTCTGGAGATAGCTCAGTGTTCATGTTTTGTTATTCTTTACCTGTACATCATGGCCATGCCTTTTGTTTTCATGTTGAGGTGCTGTAGCATATTGTTTTGATGCTTGCTAGATGCCTAGTTGCTGTTTTGGACAGCTTGTCCTTTAAACTTATTTCAAGTGTATGTGTTGAACCGTTGCTCCGTTGTGAGTGTGCTCTATATGAAACTTGCTTGATTTTGCATGTAGTTTCATATTATCATGTTGCATCTATGTTTTGAGATGTTTTCTTGATGTTTGTATGAATTTTGCATCAATGCCATGTTTAACTTGTTTTGCTCATATCTTCTAGGCCGTAGCTCCGAACTAAATGAACTGTATATGTAACTTGACTAGAATCTCGTGTAGATCATCTTGGTGCAACTTAACTTGCTGTTTAACAACTTGAACATAAGGTTTACTCAGATCTGGACCAATTTCGAAATTTGCATATGAGGACTTACCGGAATTGTTATATGTTGTTCCCGGCCTTATTTAAACTTGCTTCGATGTTTTGCTCTTGTTTGCATCATCTCTTGCCATGAGTAGCTTCATGTAGCTTTGTCATGCATCATGCTTGTTGTGCATCATGCCTTGTTCATGTGTGGTGTGTTTACCATGTTGTGTGTTTCTTCTCGATTGTTCCTGTTTCGTTGCGATCGTGAGGATTCGTTTGTCTATGCTTGGTTCGGCTTCTTCCGTTCGTCTTCTTCATGGACTCGTTCTTGTTCCTAGCGGGATTTCAGGCAAGATGGTCGCTACCCTGGATCTCATTACTATCATTGCTATGCTAGTTGCTTCATTCTATCGCTATGCTGCGCTACCTATCATTTGCTCTTCAAGCCTCCCAAATTGCCATGTCAGCCTCTAACCTTTTTCACCCTTCCTAGCAAACCGTTGCTTGGCTTTGTTACTGCTTTGCTCAGCCCCTCTTATAGCGTTGCTAGTTGCAGGTGAAGTTGAAGATTGCTCCAAGGTGGACAGGTTTATGTTGGGATATCACAATATCTCTTATATTATTAATGTATCTATATACTTGGTAAAGGGTGGAAGACTCGGCCTTATGCCTGGTGTTTTGTTCCACTCTTGCCGCCCTAGTTCCCGTCATATCGGTATTTTGTTCCCGGATTTTACCTTCCTTACATGGTTGGGTGATTTATGAGACCCCCTTGACAATTCGCTTTGAATAAAACTCCTCCAGCAAGGCCCAACCTTGGTTTTACCATTTGCCTCACTGAGCCCTTTTTCCCTTGGGTTTCCGGAGCCCAAGGGTCATCTTTATTTTAGCCCCCCCCGGGCCAGTGCTTCTCGAAGTGCTGGTCCGAACCAGAGCCCTTTGCAGCGCACCCTCAGGGAAACTTGAGGTCTGGTTTTAGTTGTATGGATTGCTCATCCGGTGTTGCCCTGAGAACGAGATATGTGCAGATCCTATCGGGATTGTGGGCGCATCGGGCGGCTTTGCTGGTCTTGTTTTACCATTGTCGAGATGTCTTGTAACCGGGATTCCGAGTCTGATCGGGTCTTCCTGGGAGAAGAAATATCCTTCGTTGACCGCGAGAGCTTATCATGGGCTAAGTTGGGACACCCCTGTAGGGTATAAACTTTCGGTAGTCGTGCCTGCGGTTATGTGGCAAATGGGAATTTGTTAATGTCCGGTTGTAGATAACTTGACACCAGATCCGAATTAAAACGCATCAACCGCGTGTGTAGCCGTGATGGTCTCTTTTCGGCGGAGTCCGGGAAGTGAACACGGTTTTGGGTTATGTTTGACGTAAGTAGGAGTTCAGGATCACCTCTTGATCATTGCTAGCTTCACGACCGTTCCGTTTGCTCTCTTCTCACTCTTATTTGCGTATGTTAGCCACCATATATGCTTAGTCGCTGCTGCAACCTTACCACTTTACCCCTTCCTTTCCCGTTAAGCTTTGCTAGTCTTGATACCCATGGTAATGGGATTGCTGAGTCCTCGTGGCTCACAGATTACTACAACAACAGTTGCAGGTACAGGTTATGCGATGATCTTGACGCGAGAGCGATGTTTGCTTGTCTTGGAGTTCTTCTTGTGCTTCTTCTTTGATCACGGGATAGGTTCCAGGTCGGCAGCCTGGGCTAGCAGGGTGGATGTCGTTTGAGTTTCTGTTTGTGTTTCATCCGTAGTCGGATGATGCTCTTATGTATTGTGATGTTGTATTCGTGTGGCATTGTATGCCTCTTGTATGTATCCCCATCTATTATGTAATGTTAATGTAATGATATCCACCTTGCAAAAGCGTCTTCAAGATGTGCTTCTATCCTTGGTGGGACGTTCGAGTTCCTTTAGGATAGGGTCGCATCTTGGGTGTGACACCCATGAACTCTTGATATAGTGATACCTCTCACCATCGTTGTTCATCCCTCGGTTCCCGTGTTGTTGCAACCGGAATGTCGACAAGTAAACCGTGATGTGTGAAATCAATACTCCTAGCAACCTTGTTGCTTGGTAGTTAGTGGACAACAATTTCATTCTTAGTGTGTTGGTTATTAAATTTCCATCCTAAGATTGATCGTGCTACCTAGTCCTTATTTCTGGTGCACTCCTCGATCAATGAGTTAGGATTGTGTCAAATCCTCGCTCATTTGATCATATCGTCTTGCTCTGAAAGGCAAGATTGTTCTCGAGCTTAATAACATATTGGTAGTTCATGATTTTCCGAATATCTTCTCGGAAGTATTACCAGGTTGTCACCTCACCGTTATGTTGAGCTCGTGATCAAGTTGGTTTTCGAAACCACCCTTTCTCTAGAGTCTGTGTTGGATACCCCTGAGCTAGTTGGTTAAGCTAAACAACAACTTGGAGAGTTGGAAGATAAAAGCTTGTCTGACTTAGTTCATTTTATGGGATATCTTGTATGCGTGTTGAAGAAAGATGGTATCTTCATCGATTGGCCCTCGTGATCAGCTAATGGACCTATCATCTTAACAAATCTTTGGTTTGAGTATGGGCTATCCTCAAATCAAATCAGAACCAACGATGTTCGCAATGTTGTCTTACTCGTGGTTGATTCCTCGAGCATACACCATTATATCCTTTGGTCTGACCAATGCTATCACCTTGTTCACATGATTGTGGAACCCCATTTATATGGACACCTGGATGAATTGTTATGGAGCCCATCGACAACATCCAAGTCCTCCCCATGATTTTGTTGGACATTAAGCTAGTATTGGAAACTTTTATAAACTTTATCTTCATGTAACATTCATGAGGTATATGTTTGGATGAAAGAAGAGACTTCCTCTAATTCATGTGCACTTGATGTAAGTTGCCGCCTTGAGTTTGAGAAAGATTGTTTTTGTTTCCTCTGGGACCATCCCAAGCCAGTCATGCATGTGCGAAGTATGCTATGGTTGACAGGCTCGCTACCTCCATTCCACATGTATCTCCTAGTACACCAAGCCACTGGCTGATTTGTTCAAGGACAAGAAGTTCCTTCATAAGAGCTAATCATGAGTTATGTTAGGACTTCATTGTCCTCGATGATGGTTCCCAACCTAAACTCGGTAGTGTTTTATTATAAGGCTGCTATGTGGTCATGCTTGTATAGGACAGCATGTTCACATGTGTTTAGCAAAACCAGCTCATGTTTTGAAGCTTGCTATCATAGTTCATTTCCCGAGAATCTCGCAACGCCATCTCGTCGATTTATGTTGCAAAACTTCATTTTTCTTTCTAGACTTGATGAGTCTGGAATATCCTGACACCAACCAGATCTGAATCTCAGGCAGATATGATGGTTGGAACTTTTCCAAGATCTATGATGTAGGTCCCGACAAGGTTGATGTTCTGGCTGACACACCTAGCCGGAAGATCTATTATTATAGTATCTTGATTAAGCAATTTGATCATTCTCTCCATGAGGATTTAATGCGACTTATTCTAGAAGTTGTTCCTTATGGATCCTTTGTCTTCCCGAAGTCCGACCTATACTTGATGGCCACGTTAATGCTTTATGTATGACTATGGTATGTAGAACATCAAGGAGCACATTAGAAGCGGAGTGCTAAATGTGTCTCGGTCGATCATCCAGATTTTGTTCCCTTGGCCCAGTCATGGTGAAATTTGAGAAAGTGTTATCTTCCTTTGCATCTGCATCCCCCATCATTATTCATCATGGTAGTATGATGTGTTGCCAGGATCCTCGTCACAGATGTTGGTAAAACCTTGATGAATACGGAAATGCTCAAATTCTTGAGAGCACGCTCAGACACTAGGTTATATCCTCGGTATCAATTGGAATGTGCCTTCCTTTTTGCCGAGTTGTTCTATAACCGTAGTTTCCATTCCAAACTGGGTATGACATTCTTTCGAATTCCTTCAAGCGATCAATTTTGAATTGCCTCAGGCTGGTATGAAGAGTTTCAATGATCTAGGTATCAAAAGTAATTCTTTTTGCCACTTAAGGGAATAATTCTACGAGTCACCTTCTCTAAGGTGCCCCGTTATGGAATTATGGCAATTGTTTCATCGCTATCTTGAAACCATTCACCATCTCCTCAAGCGTGGAATTGTTGCCTACCAAATTGAACCCCCGTCATCTGTTCTTCCATCCCTCCTGAAGTGTGTTTGAACATCTCATCTCAAGAGGTGTTCTATGCCTCATTTCATGAGTTGATCGTCAGTTGCAAAATCCTCGAGAAGATCGATTTTTCTAGAGTTTTCATTTCTTCTCATGGTCATGTTGATTGAAGTTCTCAAAGCAAGATGTCAAGACCAAGATGATGCAATGAATCAACATTTTCGAGAAGAGCAATTGGATCATGAAGATTGTGTTAGTTTGTGTCCCCTTTGTCCTCTTACCTCATGTCTTGAATCTCGGGACGAGATTCTTGTTTAGTGGGGGTGAGTTGTCACATCCCTAGCCTTGCTATGCACTTGGACTAGCTTGGTTGTTGCATCATGTCTAAGTTTATTTGAAAGTTGAAAATGGAATTGCTCAAACCCTAGCACCAGATCAAATCAACTAGGTTCAAATAAAAACATTCTCAATGAACCCAAAATGCCCTTCAGAAAAGTTCATCATTTTTGGATTGGTTTAAAACCTCTGCCAAAAATGGTGCACATATTTCTAGGTCCATTTTGGATTCTCGAATTAATTCATAAAGTATTTGAATTTGGCACTTAAATGCTATAAATAATTTAAATGCTCAAATAATTCTGAAACTAAATGAAGGCTGTTGGAAATATTCCAAACAGAGCCCACAATTATTTTCAGGGTTTTTGAAAATGCCTAAGCATTTTAATTAAGTTAAAACAATTATAGAAAAATAGAAAATAGAAACTAAATTAGGAAAGAGAGAGAGAGAAGTACCTGGCCACTTACCTGGGACAGCCACCTGGCAGCCCACTGGCCGGCCCTGCATAGTGCTGGCCCGTGCCAGCCACCTGCTTCCTATCGCCAGGCAAGCAGAGAGGAGCGCGCCCGCGCACACCGATCTCTCCATGCAGCTCCCTGGCCGCCTGCCCTGCTTCGACAGCATGGTGACGCCTTGAAGCCAATCCTTGGCGCCGCCCCGACCCCGCCGACACCCCATTCTCCCCCTGGCTCTCTCCCTCGTCCTCTCCTGCTATGGCCGACGCGCCCGTAAGTCGCCGCCGCCGTAGTCGACGACACCGCCTCTCCCTCGTCCCCTCATCGTGCCTGCGAGCTCCGCCTCGACCACCTCTTCCTCCTCACCGAGCCACGCCTCGTCGGAAGACCTGCAGCATCGTCCCCGACCTCGTCTTCAACCTTTGACCACCGACGAACTCACCGGGGATTTGCGAGCTCCAGTCTCTCCCCGGTCTCGCTGTTGCCTCTGCTGGATTCGACGTGAGCCCCTGCCCCTTTCCCCTCTCTCCCCGTGCTCTATTTTCTTCCCTAGCCGCCGTCCGCAACGATCCCGAGAGCTCATTGCCTCCGGCCATGTCGCCACCATGGCCACAGCTACAGTCGTTCGCGTCCGAGCCCATCAACACGCTCAGCACACTCCCAGGAGCCGAGCACACTCACCAGCTCCTCCTCCCGTGCACCGTAGCGCCGAACCCAACCCCGCCCAAACTCTGGCCGCCGCCCCGAGCTCGTTTCTGATGAGCTCCGGCCGCCCTAGCTGCTGCTGCTTGCAGCACTGGATGCAGGCGAGCTCCAGCTCCCCATGGGCACTCTCCGCTACTCCTCCGGACACCGGAGGAGCGAGCCCGAGACCCTCCGCCGCGTTTTGAGGTTGCCGCCGGCCATTCTCCGGCGAAGCTGACGTGGCACGTCATTAGCGGCTAATCACCCGCTAATACCGCCACTAACACCCTCGCTCACTTACAGACGGGCCCCACAGCCCTTAATTAACCTGGATTAGTTTCTGACTAGGATTAGATTAACTCCAGTGGGCCGAGGCTGTCAGGTTTGACTTGCCCAGTCAGCTTTGACCTGGCCCCACTAGTAAGCCTCTATTCCTGCCTTGTTACACTGACATGCGGGACCCACGCATCAGGTTTGACCTGGGATAGCCATGTTGACCTGCTGAAGCAAGCATGACGTAGTGCTGATGCAGTAAATCCTTTTCTGGATTTATTCAAATTCGAAATAATTAGTAAAATTCCAGAAAATGCCCAAAACTTATAAAATTCATAGAAATTCAACCGTAGCTCCAAATGAAATAATTTCTATATGAAAAATGATTAGAAAAATCCAATCTATCCATATGTACCATTTTAATGCATGTTTGAGTAAGTTAACCTCACTGTTTAGGATGAAACATGATTAGGACAAATTTGATAATAGTTTTGGAGTTAGAATTTGATGTAGCTTTCAATTCCACTTCAATCAAAAAGACTTGCTGTTGCATTAGCTCAAACCACAGCATATTGCCATGCCATGATCAGGCATCATATTGTGCATTGCATTGATTGTGTTCTTCCTTGTTTGCCGGCGTTTGTCCCCTCTCGATAGACGTGGTTCCGGCGATGAGTTCGATGACACCGATGAAGAACTATACTATCTTCAGAAGTGCCAGGCAAGCAAAACCCCCTTCTTCATCCCGATACAATCCCACTCTCTCGCTCCTGCTCTCTTTTACTTCATTAGGACAACAACGATTCAACTGTTACATGCTGCGGTAGTTGAACCCCTTTCCTCTGCATGACCTGTCATTTCCATAGTAAATAGATGAAACCCACTAGCATGAGTAGGAGTTGTTTGAGCCCTGATGTGCCTACTCATTCATGCTTGTTTTCCATGCCTGCTACTGCTTAGAGTTGAGTCAGGTCCGATTCATCGGGGATGAATTGGAATGGTGATGAACATGTCCTACTGTGTGTGAGCTAAGTGTGTGAACATGATTTGGTAAAGGTAGCGGTGAGAGGCCATGTAGGAGTACATGGTGGGTTGTCTCATTGAAACCGTCCTCAGGAACTGAGTTCTGTGTTTGTGATCCATGAACAGTTACTACCACACATTGGGCTCCGGGCACTCCAAGCTCTCTCGACTTATTAATCAACTTGATCTCTGTCCAGGAGTTGCAACTAGTTTCTGGTGTTTGTAGGTAGTGTTAGTAGTCTACCAAGTTGCACCCAGTACAGGTGGGCTTGGGACAGACTAGGCACCATGGCATGGTGTACCAAGCGTAGATCCACCCATCGAGGTGGGCTTGGGAACCCTGCACACATTGTTTGGGGCCGTGAGCCACACCCCGGCCGGATCTCCTTGCGGATGGAACCCGAATAGGCGATAAACCTGGACTAGAGACTTGTGTGGTTAGTCAGGTCATGGCCGACTCCCTCACCAGGCTTCCGCTTGAAGGTTCCCGAGATACACGACGTGTACATGGTGGTAAGTAGCGAGAGCGTGTGTGAAGAAGTACACCCCTGCAGGGTTAACACCATCTATTCGAATAGCCGTGTCTGCAGTAAAGGACCTCTGGGTTGCCTATATAGTTCATAGACAAGTGAAAGTGGGTACTCTAAAATGTGCAAGATAAGCGTGAGTGCTACGGATGGCGTTCTCGTAGGGACACGGGAGCGGATCCATAGTGGTGTATTGATATGGTGAATATGTGGACTCATGTGCGCCACCTCAAAAGAGTTACTTGCAGTCGTAGTTCAGGATAGCCACCGAGTCAAAGCCAGCTTGCTGCAGTTAAACTCCACCACCCCCTTTGTTGATACTGATGCATATGTAGCTAGTTCTTATGTAAGTCTTGTTGGGTACATTAGTACTCACGTTTGCCTATTTTATGTTTTTGCACAGAGCTTCAGTCTCACTAGTAGTTCCGCGTGGACTTCAACGTTTAGCTTGTTACCTCTGCTACGATCTTGTGCCCTCGGTAGGATCTGGTAGATAGTCAGGCTTCTCAGCCTTTTTCATTTGTAGATGTCTGTACTCAGACATGCTAAGCTTCCGCATGTGTTTTCACGTGTATGCTCTGATTGTTGGGTCATGCGACCCATGTTTGTATATCTCGCTCTTCGGAGCCTATTGAATAAAATACTTGAGTTGTAGAGTTATGTTGTGATGCCATGTTGTATTTGCACATATCGAGCATATTGTGTGTATGATATTGAAATGCTTGGTATGTGTGGGATCTCACTATCTAGTTGTTTATCCTTGGTAGCCTCTCTGACCGGGAAATGTCTCCTAGTGCTTCCACTGAGCCATGGTATATTGCTACTGCTCCAGAACACTTAGGCTGGCCGGCATGTGTCCTTCTTCGTTCATGTGTCTGTCCCTTCGGGGAAATGTCACACACGGTGTCTACTGGAGTCCTGTTAGCCTGCTACAACCCGGATTACCGGAGTCCTGCTAGCCCAGCTGCTACAGCCCAGACTCACTCACTGATGACCGACACGTTCGTTGTTGGGTCATGTATGCATGTCCCTGTAAGTTAGCTCCACTTTGGGTTCACGACTAGCCATGTCAGCCCGGGTTCTTTGTCATATGGATGCTAGCGACACTATTATATACGTGAGCCAAAAGGCGCAAACGGTCCCGGGTCTGGTAAGGCGACACCCATGGGAATACCGTGTGTGAGGCCGCAAAGTGATATGAGGTGTTACATGCTAGACCGGTGTGGCATAGGATCGAGGTCCTGACACTTATTCTCCTGGTTTTCCCGGTGTGGCATCACTACAAAAAATATACACTTCCGTGATGATACGTGTTTGTCACAGTAGGTCACATTTTCTATCATGCATGTACATCCATGACGATTTTATGACAGAATCAAGATAGTCATACATGTGATGTCGTAGAAGTGTTCCATGACATTACCAACATTATCATCACGGAAGTGTCCACTTCCAGGACGATAAACCGCGCGTCATGGAAGTGCTTTCATCAAGGGTGACTGTGTCACGCCCAATATGCGATACTATCCTAAAGAGACTCGAAGGTCCCACCAAGGATAGAACCGCATATTGAAACGCTTTTGCAAGGTGGATATCATTACATCAACATTACATAATAGATGGGGATACATACAAGAGGCATACAATGCCACATGAATACAACATCACAATACATAAAAGCATCATCCAACTACGGATGAAACACAAACAGAAACTCAAACGACATCCACCCTGCTAGCCCAGGCTGCCGACCTGGAACCTATCCCTGATCGAAGAAGCAGAAGAAGAACTCGACGCAAGCAAGCATCGCTCTCGCGTCATGATCATCGCAAAACCTGTACCTGCAACTGTTGTTGTAGTAATCTGTGAGCCACGAAGACTCAGCAATCCCATTACCATGGGTATCAAGACTAGCAAAGCTTAAAGGGAAAGGAAGGGGTAAAGTGGTGAGGCTGCAACAGCGACTAAGCATATATGGTGGCTAACATACGCAAATAAGAGCGAGAAGAGAGCAAGCAGAACGGACGTGAAGCTAGCAATGATCAAGAAGTGATCCCGAACTCCTACTTACGTCAAACATAACCCAGAAACCGTGTTCACTTCCCGGACTCCGCCGAAAAGAGACCATCACGGCTACACACGCGGTTGATGCGTTTTAATTCGGATCTGGTGTCAAGTTATCTACAAGCGGACATTAACAAATTCCCATCTGCCTATAACCGCAGGCACGGCTTTCGAAAGATTATACCCTGCAGGGGTGTCCCAACTTAGCCCATGACAAGCTCTCGCGATCAACAAAGGAATAGACCTTCTCCCAAGAAGACCCGATCAGACTCGGAATCCCGGTTTACAAGACATTTCGACAATGGTAAAACAAGACCAGCAAAGCCGCCCGATGTGCCGACAATCCCGATAGGAGCTGCACATATCTCGTTCTCAGGGCAACACCGGATAAGTCAAGCTACGAGTAAAACCAGCCCTCGAGTTGCCCCGAGGTGGCCCCGTAGGCTGCACAGTTCGGACCAACACTTAGACAAGCACTGGCCCGGGGGGGCTAAAATAAAGATGACCCTTGGGTTGGCCGACCCAAGGGAAAGGTAGGTGGTGGTGAGATCAGACTCGGAATCCCGGTTTACAAGACATTTCGACAATGGTAAAACAAGACCAGCAAAGCCGCCCGATGCGCCGACAATCCCGATAGGAGCTGCACATATCTCGTTCTCAGGGCAACACCGAATAGGTCAAGCTACGAGTAAAACCAGCCCTCGAGTTGCCCCGAGGTGGCCCCGCAGGCTGCTCAGTTCGGACCAACACTTAGACAAGCACTGGCCCGGGGGGGCTAAAATAAAGATGACCCTTGGGTTGGCCGACCCAAGGGAAAGGTAGGTGGTGGTGAGGTAAATGGTAAAACCAAGGTTGGGCCTTGCTGGAGGAGTTTTATTCAAAGCGAACTGTCAAGGGGGTCCCATAAATCACCCGACCGCGTAAGGAACGCAAAATCCGGGAACATAACACCGATATGACGGAAACTAGGGCGGCAAGAGTGGAACAAAACACTAGGCAAAAGGCCAAGTCTTCCGCCCTTTACCAAGTATATAGATGCATTAATAATATAAGAGATATTGTGATATCCCAATCAAAATCCTATCCACCATGGAGAAATCTTCAACTTCTCCTGCAACTAGCAACGCTATAAGAGGGGCTGAGCAAAAGCGGTAACATAACCAAACAATGGTTTGCATAGGAAAGGTGTCAAAGGTTAGAGGTTCATGGCAATTTGGGATGGCTTGATAAACAGGTGATAGGTAGCACATCATAGTGATAGAACAAAGCAACTAGCGTAGCAATGATAGTAGTGAGATCCAGGGTAGCGGTCATCTTGCCTGAAATCCCGCAAGGAAGAAGAATGAGTCCATAAAGAAGACGAACGGATGAAGCCGAACCAAGCGTAGATGAACGAATCTCACGATCGCAACGAAACAGGAACTATCGGAAAGAAGCACACAACATAGTAAACACACCACACATGAACAAGGCGTGATGCACAACAAGCATGATGCATGACACGGCTACATGAAGCTACTCATGTCAAGAGATGATGCAAACAAGAGCAACACATCAAGGCAAGTTTAAATGAGGCCGGGAACAATATATAACAATTTCGGTAAGTCCTCATATGCAAATTTCGAAGTTGGTCCAGATCTGAATAAACCTTATGTTCAAGTTGTTAAACAGCAAGTTAAGATGCACCAAGATGATCTACACGAGATTCTAGTCAAGTTATATATAAAGTTCATTTAGTTCGGAGCTACGGCCTAGAAGATATGAGCAAAACGAGTTAAACATGGCATTGATGCAAAATGCACCCAAACATCAAGCAAACACCTCAAAACAAGGATGCAACATGATAATATGGAACTACATGCAATTCTAAGCAAGTTTCATATAGAGCACACTCAAAACGGAGCAACGGTTCAACACACACTCTATACAAGTTATAGCAACAATCTGTCCAAAACAGCAACTTGGCATATTGCAAGCATCAAAACAAGAAGCTACAACATCTCAACATGAAAACAAAATACATGGACATGAAGTACATGTAAAGCATAACAAAACATGAACACTGAGCTATCTCCAGAAATCACTAGAACATGCTCAAACACACATGGTAAGATGCAAGTTATACCAATTTCAGACTTTGCAGAAAATAACACCACGATGCAATGTTTAGAGCTATCAAACAACATGTTACAGGAACTTATAATGGCAAACAAAGGCATGGCATGATTCTACTCAAAGCATAGATCAAAAGTCCCTTACTCACCATTAGCCAAAAAGGATCAGAAAATATGATGGCACCCATGTAAACATGGCAAGTTATATTACAGATTCAAACATGGCAGAAACAGAATTATGAAGGCATGTAAATGAGCTTGTGCAACTCACTACAGAGCATTACATGGCATGGAAAGGCAACCAACAGTAAGAAAACATGTTTGTGAAGCTAAGAATGGCAATAGAAAGTTCATAGGGTGCATGGATCACTAGCAAAACACATGGGAACAAGTGAACTTAATGTTAACAGGCTGACAACAACATTATGAAGCAACTTTAGAGCAAGATATGAACAAGCTACAGCAAGCTATAAATGCAACCAGGGGCATGAATGGATAGAGCAGGACATGTAGAACAAAACATATTTAGTGATCATCTCCAGATTATGCATAGAATGATTAGTAGCAGCATGTTTATATAGCATCACGAAATAACAGATTCAGCCTAGCAAAACAGCAACATCATGTACCCTACTTAACAAGCTCGATTCACTCACCACAAGTCATTGCATGACAATATAAACATAGCATTATCAAGAAGACATGTTTGTGAAACAAACCAAGTCAAGAACAAGTTCATAGCATGCAAGGATCAACTACAACAACCTTGGCCAAATTGAATAACATGTAAACAATCTGCCAGGAAACATTTTGAAGCAAAAGTAGAACACGAAAATGACATGCTAGACTACTCCATAATTGCAACAAAGGGCATGAATGGATAGAGCATAACCATATGTTCAAAACACCCTTACTAAAGTATCTCAAAATATGCATGGATCTCTCTGCAGCAACAAGTTTGCATGGCATCAAAATTACAGCAGAACAGGGACTAAAATCAGCAACATCACGATGCCTAGTTTGCATGCTTGTGCTAGTCACCACATTGATCACAAAAATACATGGTAAGCACCACTTTAAAGAAGACATAGCATATATCAAAACACATGTAGACATCAACCTCATAGGATGCACACATCAATCATGGCAAAAATGACAAAAGAGCTCGTTCTGTTAACAGACAGCAGAAAACATTATGAAGCACTCTTACAACGATGATTCAGGCATCTAGATGACCTCAAATGAATATGATGCAATGGAATGAAATGATATACTCGTTGAGATGAACAATTTGACATATTACACGCACGAAACGGAGCTACATGCACAGAGATACAACAGGTCAAACATGGCATGAAAATTACTGCAGATTCGGGGACTGTGGAATTATCACCTCCGAAAAGTCAACCCGGGACGGAGCGGATCGGGATGTGGCGCCGTGTTTGGTTGGGTGGCCTGGTGGATCTGGTCCACCTCCAGATCCGGCGAGGGCGGCGGCTCCGACGAGCTCCTCCGGCGAGGTGGCGCGCCGGCCGGAGCGGAGGAGGACGGCGAGGGACGGCG
The DNA here is from genome assembly GCF_002162155.2 of Triticum dicoccoides. NCBI lineage: Eukaryota > Viridiplantae > Streptophyta > Magnoliopsida > Poales > Poaceae > Triticum > Triticum dicoccoides. The sequence continues at coordinate 295,131,749 of NC_041393.1, forward strand.
AGGTCCGGCTGCGGAGGACGCCAGCATGGGGCGGCGCGCGAGCTCCGG
>NC_041393.1:295132184-295160844 GCF_002162155.2 Triticum dicoccoides
TGAGGGCGCGGCCGCGGCGGCGCGCGGGCGGCGGAGCGCGGGCGGCGGAGCGCCACGTATTTATAGGTAGAGGGAGCTAGGAGTGTCCAAGTGAGGAGCGGTTTTCGGCCACGTGATCGTGATCGAACGAGCGAGAGCATGGAGGGGAGTTAGATGGGTTTTGGGCCACTTTGGAAGGGGTGTTGGGCTGCAAAGAGAGAGGGGCTTTACGGTTACCCGGTTAACCGTTGGAGTATCAAACGACCTCCAAATGGCACGAAACTTGACAGGCGGTCTACCGGTGCTATACCAAGGCCGCTTGGCAAACCTCGGGCCATTCCAAGAAAGTTTAACACCCGCTCACAACAGGAGAGAAAAGGGGAACGCCGGAGAGCATAGGAGCGCCGGATTGCAAAACGGACAACGGGGAAAATGCTCGGATGCATGAGACTAACATGTATGCAAAATGAAATGCACATGATGACATGACAAAATGCAACACGCAAGCAAATGACATGGCAACGACGGCGAATAACTGGCAGACACCTGGCGCATCGAATCCGGGGCATTACAGACTGACACGTGGCATCCACCTTAACGGGTCGCTGTTAAGCTATCGGGTCCGGTTTTGGATCCGATAACCCGCTAACAGCCACGACCAGTGCGGATTTTCCACATGTAAATTTCTCATTGGCCAGAGGAACCACGTGCCGGCTCACCGTTGGGACAGATATCATCCACTCATTGGACAGAAGGCACCTATGATACGTCGACACGGGGCACGGCCCAAAAGAGGCCCATTCTGGTGAAAAGCCCGGCCCATTTGACTTGGTCAAAAGGTAGCGGACCGGCCCACAAAAAGCATGTTAGTGGCCTGTTCGCATAAAGCCTATTTACAACCCGCTAACTCACGGCCCGTTACGGCCTACCAAAATTTGGCCCAGTAGCGTCATCTAGGCCGTCCAATATGATTCTAGCCCATTGTAACTTCCGGCCCATGTATGGTCCATGACGTCTTTGGGCCCATAGGTGGCCCTTTGTAACTCTAGGACCATTAAAGGCCCGAGATGAAACTGACCCATTATGAAGAGTGTATCACTTTAGACCCATTAATGGCCTATTATTCCGTCGGCTGTTTCCAGTCCCACTTAACTTTCGACCTTCTAAGGGCCCATTTATTCTCGGGCTCATTTCCAGAATTTGATTACTCGGCCCGTTACTGGCCTATTCCGTTTGTGGGCCAAATTCAGCATGTGGTTACAGTCGGCCTGTTTTTGGCCCTTTAACCCGTTGGGTTGTTTTCATAGCGTCATCAAATACAGCCTATTAACGGCCCGTTATGGTCGGGCCATAAAACATACGATTTCCACTTTAGCCCGTTTACGGCCCATTTTGCGGACCATTATTGGTCCACGAATAGTATGGCCCATGTTTGGTGAAACGATTATACGGCCCGTAGAAGGCCGATGGATCCTACGGCCCATAGAAGGCCCATGGATCCTATGGCCCATTGATACGTCTCCAACGTATCTATAATTTTTTATTGTTCCACGCTATTATATTACCCGTTTTGGTTGTTTATGGGCTTTACTCTACACTTTTATATCATTTTTGGGACTAACCTTGATGCGGAGCATCCTTCCATCATCCCCATGGATGCATCTACATCTCCTTCAACACCACGTGGACCCATGACTCGAGCCCGCTCTAAGGCTATCGAAGATAAGGTGAACTCGCTCCTCTCCGAAATCCCTCTTTCTACTCAAGACACATGGCTACTACCTCAGACGGAAACTCTGTGTGTGATCAGGTACAAGAAGAAGCGACAGGCGTCAACTCTCTGCTCAGCCCGGAACCTGCACGGAACTTCTGGCCCCCGAAACTTCCGGCCTGCCCGGAACTTCCGGCCTCCTTCGACATCGACCACCTCGGGCGTGCCAGCTTTCTGCTTAGCCCGGAACCTGCCCGGAACCTGGGCGGGAACTTCCGGCCCCAGGAACCTTCGGCCCTGCCCGGAACTTCCGGCCCCCGGAAGCCAGCCCTGCCTCACCTGTGCCAACTTTCGGCTTAGGCCGGACCCTGCCCGGAACCTCCGGTGCCCGGAACTTCCGGCCCTGCCTGCGCGCAGCCACTTGGGCCGAGGCCCGTGTACCCTTTCGCCCCGTAGACTATATATACTCCTTCATCCCGTACGTTTTAGGGTTAGCATTGGATTAGCTCATATTTGTGTGAGAGCCTTTGCTCATCCACTTGGATACTTCTCCTCGGAGTTCAGGACCTCTTCGGAGAAGATCCCCCAAGCGGATTCAAGACCCCTTTCTAGGGAAGACCATCAAGACCTCCGTTAGGAGAAGAACTGTCCTTTGTATCCTTACCTTTGTTGATTGTGGATCATATGTATCTCTTTGTGTTCGGTGATCTAGCACTCGTGTGATTGATTCTCTGTTGGTTTCGTGATGCTCTCTCGTTCTCCCCGTGATTTCCCCTTTGTGCTTCCGTGTGTTCTTCGTGAATCTCTGTAGGACCCTCTCCAAACGTGAAAGATCGTAGACATAGGGTTGTTCCCTACATCATATGGTATCATGAGCCACGTTGATCACGTTTTTGGAGCCCCTACCCCTCTTTTTCTAGCTTGATTTTGTTGTTTTCGTCCTAAATCCGAAAATCCCCACCAAAAATAGCCCCAAATTTTTTTTGTGATTTGTTGGTGAGTTGAGATTTTGTTGGATTTGATCCATGGATTTGCTTTGTTTCGAGTGGATCTAGCTTCCCTGCCCTTCCTTCCTTCTAATTTCTTCTTTTTCCCCTCGGATTTGGGTTTTTCCCCAAGTTTTTCCGCCCAAATCCGCGATCTCGAAGTCTCTGTTCTTGGCAGATTCCCGGCCCCCGGAACTTCCGGCCACCGGACCTTCCGGTCATCCCCGGAACTTCTGGCCCCCGGACGTTCCGGCCATCCCCGGACCTTCCGGACCCCGGAACTTCCGTCTTGCCCGGAACTTCCGACCTAGACAGAACGGTTGCACTCCTTCGACACTTTCGCTACTTCGGAAACTTCGATCACGGTGCAGCGGCATCTTCGCCAACGTACTGAAGACCGTGCACTGCGTCCCCATCGACTTTCGCATCCGTTTCAACCTTCAACCAAAGCAAGGACGGTAACTTCGACGACATCTTTGTCATACCTCGCAATTGCATTGATAACCCACATTGCCTCATTTCGCGTAGCTTACCCATCGAGACTAGCCATTGAGTATTGCAGGCAACGTAACTTGTGCACATTAGGGATCATACTCCATAAGCATACATACCATACCATAGTGGTGCATATCTTGGGATCCACTTGTGTGTCACAAAGTTGTCATAGAATACACAATTGCTATCTTGGTTCATAAAGTTTTGCATAAGAAAAGAGCTCAAAGAGTGAAAGAGCCACCCAAGCTTTTAAGCAAAAGAGGAAAGATAAGCAAAGAGCTTATGAACAAGAACCATAGCATCATACTACATTAAGATTGTCATATTGGATCATCTTGGATCATTGCACCGAAATACCATACATATAGCATACTTGGGATAGAGATAGTTGCAATTTTGCCTAGTAGTTTGTGCACAAGTTTGCGTATCCGCCTATTGTGCAATCGTGCTAGCGTCTCTCTAGTATTGTGCAACAAGAGCATTTTCGTGGTTTACACATTTTGCCTCACTTTTGGATTGCACAATCCCACTTATCTATTTGCGTGTGTGTTTCCGTGTATCCATACTTGCTTGGTCTACTTGTTGCATTTGCAAATTTGTGAACCTTTTCCAACATTATTGAAGCTCACTTACTATTGCATCAAATTTTGTGCCACCATCCTAACCAAGCTCCACCATAAGCTTTTACTTGTGTAGGTGTGAGAACCGACAAGAATTGGTACCAACAGTGCTATTTCATTGTCCGCATTTGAGTGAACTTGATCCATCTTCAACATCGGTCAAGGTACATTTGGTACACGTTATTTTCCTTCTACCACTTACATTCTGCTTGGTATGATGGATAGGCCAAGTTCTTCTACAAATCCACCTCTCATCGAGCACGGCGACGACATCTCATCATTCGTCACAAAGAGCCACCTCTTTGGTGCTCAAAGGGCGTTACACCAAGAGCAACAAGCTATGAGCGACCGCATCGACAACCTCGCCACCGACTTGCGACTCTCCGAGCAACGTACAAGAGACTACTTCGACGACAAGTTTGACTCTCACAAGCAAGAAAATGATGCAAGAATGGACGAGATCCGCGCCTTGATGAGGAACCGGCATCATTCCACTTCTTCCTCCTCAAGACGGAGCCGCTCGAGTCGACACTCCGATGACACCTTCTCCGGCTCAAGTACACCGTCATCGACCATTCTTCGACGAGCCGCGCGTCAAGACCGTCATGCATCTCGCAACCCGCTACATGACAAGCATTCACAAGAGCAAGACGATGAGCAAGTCTCTCGTCCTCAATCAAACCAAGTGGCTTTTGCTCAAGCTCAAGAACGGCAATGACTACGGCGCCAAGAAGAAGAACGAGCGCGTCTACACCAAGAAGAACAAGACGCCGAGGCTCAACGTCTTCAACAACAACAACGAGAAGCGCAAGCTCTTGAGGCGCAATGTGCCCTTCAAGAATCAAGTCGAGCCATCGCCAACCGCAATCACAAACGGCGCAATCAAGAGGAAGCTCTTCGAGAAGAAATCCAAGAGAGGAACTACCAACCGCGGGTGCAATGTCAAGCTCCACAAGCCCCTCCACAAGCTCGTCAAGCTCCTCTTCAACCTCAAGTTCAACAAGAGCAAGTTGATCATGGACTTCCTCCGTGCCAAGAGCAACATGAGGATGACTATCCTCCATGTCAAGGATGTCATCATCACCATCACCAACAACACAATGAAGAGCAACGTATGGCAAGCTCAAGTTCACAATGCCCAAGTTCAATGGAAGCAATGATCCGGAAGAGTACCTCTCATGGGCATTGAAGGTCGACAAAATCTTTCGTTTGCACAACTTTGAGGAAGAGAGGAAGATCGCTATGGCATCACTTGAGTTCCAAGACTATGTGCTCATATGGTGGGAACAAGTCCTTGAACGCCGCGAAGCAAGAGGTGAACCTCCAATCACCACTTGGGCTCAAATGAAGGATGTCATGCGGGCACGCTTTGTACCAACCTACTACAACCGCGATCTCTTCAAGAAGCTACAACTCCTCAAGCAAGGAACAAAGAGTGTTGAAGAATACTATAAGGAAATGGAGATAGCCATGATTCGAGCCAGTGTCAAGGAAGATGATGAGCAAACAATGGCACGTTTCTTGAATGGACTCAATCATCCCATCAAGAAGATTGCCGACTTCCAACCCTATTCCAACCTCATTGATCTCGTGCATCAAGCAACCAAGGCGGAACGTCAAGTGGAATATTACTTGAAGTACGCCAAGTACTCATCCAAGACCTACGGTTTCTCCAACAACCAAGCTTCAACGACTCCTTCAACATCTACATCAACCAAACCTTCTCCAAGCAACAACGACAAATCAAGTTACAAGAAAACTTCGGCAAGTTCAAGTCGTCTTCCTCCTAAGACAAGCAACTTCAAACCGTGTGCTTCATCATCTACTCCAACCGATGAGACCGTCAAAACAAGCTCCTTCAAGTGTTTCACTTGCGGCGGCCGAGGCCACATGTCCTACCAATGCACGAACAAGCGCACCATGATCCTCAACGACGACGTCACATATGACTCAATGAGTGAAGATGAGATGGAAGATATTGAGCAAGTGGCCATGCACCGGCGCGTGAACGAGGATGAAGATGATCAAGTCTTTTGTGATGAGGATTCGAGCCCCGCTCTCGTTGTCTCCAATGTCTTGACACTTCAACATCAACAAGAAGAAGACCAACGATGCCACATCTTCCACACTAAGGCCGGCATCAATGGAAGGTCCGTCAAGGTCATCATCGATGGAGGTAGTTGCCACAACTTGGCAAGTGAAGAACTATGTTCAAAACTTCAATTGGTCAAGAAGAAGCACCCGCACCCCTACAAGGTTCAATGGCTAAGTGACTCTGGCACTATACGAGTCGAGCATACGGTCCAAGTCTCCTTCAAAATCGGTGCATATGAGGACACTTTGGAGTGTGACGTGGTCCCAATGACCGTTTGCCACCTCCTTCTTGGTCGACCATGGCAATTCGATCGTGGTGTCATCCACAATGGGCGAACCAATCACTATAGCTTCAAGATGAAAGGGAAGGAGTATGTGCTACGACCTATGTCTCCTAGTCAAGTGATAGCCGACAAGCAAACCACCCACCATGGAGAGAAAAGTGAGAAAGTGACCCACCCAAAAGTGAGTGAGAGCCACAAGCCAAATATGAGCGCCTCTTCGCCTAGAGAGGAAAACCTCATCCTATTTGCCACCAAAAGTGAGATAAGAGAAGTGTGTGAGAACCCATCGAGTGTGATGCACTTCTTCCTTGTGTGCAAAGATGGAGAGCCAACAACTAACACCTCTTACGAGTTACCTTTAGTGTTTCAGTCTCTTTTGCAGGAATTCAAAGATGTCTTCCCCGATGAGCTACCTCCGGGTCTACCTCCACTACGAGGCATTGAGCATCGAATCGACCTCATCCCCGGAGCGCCACTTCCAAACAAAGCACCATACCGTGTCAATCCTGAAGAAACCAAGGAGATTCAACGACAAGTACAACAACTCATCGACAACGGTCAGGTACGTGAAAGCTTAAGCCCATGTGCCGTTCCCGTTATACTAGTACCTAAACCCGATGGCAGTTTTCGCTTGTGTTCCGATTGTAGACCCATAAACGCCATCACCGTTCGTTATAGGAACCCCATGCCTTGCTTAGATGATATGCTTGATGAACTTAGTGGAGCCAACTTTTTCTCAAAAATAGATCTTAAAAGTGGCTATTATCAAATCCGCATTCAAGAAGGTGATGAATGGAAAACCACTTTCAAAACCAAATTTGGCTTATATGAGTGGTTAGTGATGCCTATGGGTTTGTCGGAAGCACCTGGAACTTTCGTGCGTCTTATGCATCATGTGCTTAGACCTTACATTGGAGTCTTCGTTGTGGTTTACTTTGATGATATCCTTGTGTTTAGCAAAACCACGAAAGAGCATATTAATCATTTTAAATCTGTGTTGCAAACTCTCCGCAAGGAACGCCTTTATGCAAACTTGAAAAAATGCACTTTTGGCGTTGACAAAGTGGTTTTCTTGGGTTTTGTTGTCTCTTCCAAGGGTGTCCATGTTGATGAAACTAAGATTCAAGCGATTAAAACTTGGCCCCAACCCACCAATTTGCAACAAGTGAGAAGTTTTCTTGGTCTTGCAGGATTTTACCGCCGCTTTGTGAAAAACTTTAGCACAATTGCCGCTCCTTTACATGCTTTGAGTAAGAAGAATGCTCCTTTTGTTTGGGGATCTTTGCAATCCACCGCTTTTGATGAGCTCAAGTCTTTGCTTACTCATGCTCCGATTCTTGCTTTGCCCAACTTTGACAAAACTTTTGAGGTTCATTGTGATGCAAGTGGTACCGGAATTGGCGGAGTTTTGATGCAAGAAAAACGAGCCATTGCTTATTTTAGTGAAAAACTCTCCGGTGCTCAACTTAATTATCCCATCTATGACAAAGAATTGTATGCTTTAGTGCGTGTGCTACATGTTTGGGAACATTACCTTAGACCTCATGAGTTTGTCATCCATACCGATCATAAAACACTTAAGTACCTAAAAGGTCAAACTAAGTTGAACAAGCGTCATGCCAAATGGAGTGAATTTATTGAATCTTTTCCCTATGTGATCAAGTACATTAAGGGTAAGGAAAATGTAGTTGCCGATGCACTTTCACGCATATGCATGCTTGTCACTAAACTTGAGTTGAATGTTATTGGTTTTGAGCATATAAAAGACTTGTATGAGCATGATCCTTCTTTTGCTACTCCTTACGCTAAGTGTTTGACACACACGTCTTGGGAATGATACTACATAAAGGATGATTATCTTATGAGAGCTAACAAACTTTGCATTCCCGAGTCTTCTCTTCGTTTGCTCCTATTGCAATAGGCTCATGGAGGCGGACTTATGGGACACTTTGGACGCGACAAGACTTTCGCCACGCTCTCCAAGAACTACTTTTGGCCCAAGATGTTTCGTGATGTCTCACGCTTCACCAACCGTTGCTCCACATGTCGCAAAGCTAAGTTTAAAGCTCAATCCCATGGTCTTTACATGCCCCTTCCCATTCCTTACCAACCTTGGGAAGACATTAGCATGGATTTCGTACTTGGTTTGCCTAGAACTCAAAGTGGCAAGGATTCCGTCTTTGTTGTTGTGGACAGATTTTCTAAGATGGCACATTTCATTCCTTGGAACAAGATAGACGATGCTTCACATATTGCAAATCTTTTTTGTAGGGAAATCTTGCGACTTCATGGATTGCCAAAGACGATCGTCTCCGACCGTGACGTCAAGTTCTTGAGTTACTTTTGGAAGACGCTATGCGCCAAGCTCGGAATCAAGCTCTTGTTCTCATCTGCATACCATCCTCAAACCGACGGCCAAACGGAGGTGACGAACCGGACACTATCCACTCTACTTCATGTGTTGATCAAGAAGAACATCAAGGAGTGGGAGGCATGTCTACCCATCGCCGAGTACGCCTACAACCGTGCAAGACATTCGACTACCAGCAAGTCCCCCTTTGAGGTCGTCTACGGCTTCAACCCGTTGTCACCATTGGACATTCTACCTCTTCCTCTACAAGAGCGCACCAACATGGATGCGAGTGCACGGGCAAGCTACATGAAGAAGATGCATGAGGATACAAGACACACCATCGAGCGCCAAGTACAACGACTAGCGACCAAGCTCAACGTCAACAAGCAACCCATGGTCTTCAACATTGGTGATCTCGTGTGGCTACACCTTCGCAAGGACCGCTTCCCCAACGAACGCAAGTCCAAGCTTCTCCCTCGAGCCGATGGACCCTTCAAGGTGCTAGCACGCTACAACGACAACGCCTACAAGATTGAACTCCCACGGGACAAGTACACCGTGAGCGACATCTTCAATGTCAAAGACCTCTCGCCTTTCCATGGTGATGAAGATTTTGATCCGAGGTCAGATCTTTCCCAAGGGAGGGGAGATGATGCGGAGCATCCTTCCATCATCCCCATGGATGCATCTACATCTCCTTCAACACCACGTGGACCCATGACTCGAGCCCGCTCTAAGGCTATCGAAGATAAGGTGAACTCGCTCCTCTCCGAAATCCCTCTTTCTACTCAAGACACATGGCTACTACCTCAGACGGAAACTCTGTGTGTGATCAGGTACAACGCTGAAGAAGAAGCAACAGGCGTGAACTCTCTGCTCAGCCCGGAACCTGCATGGAACTTCCGCCCCTGGAACTTCCGGCCTGCCCGGAACTTCCGGCCTCCTTCGACATCGACCACCCCGGGCATGCCAACTTTCTACTTAGCCCGGAACCTGGCCCGGAACTTCCGGCCCCCGGAACCTCCGGCCCTGCCCGGAACTTCCGCCCCCCAGAAGCCAGCCCTGCCTCACCTGTGCCAACTTTCGGCTTAGGCCGGACCCTGCCCGAAACCTCCGGCGCCCGAAACTTCCGGCCTGGCCCGGAACTTCCGGCCCTGCCTGCGCGCAGCCACTTGGGCCGAGGCCCGTGTACCATTTCGCCCCGTTGACTATATATACTCCTTCATCCCGTACGTTTTAGGGTTAGCATTGGATTAGCTCATATTTGTGTGAGAGCCTTTGCTCATCCACTTGGATACTTCTCCTCGGAGTTCAGGACCTCTTCGGAGAAGATCCCCCAAGCGGATTCAAAACCCCTTTCTAGGGAAGACCATCAAGACCTCCGTTAGGAGAAGAACTGTCCTTTGTATCCTTATCTTTGTTGATTGTGGATCATATGTATCTCTTTGTGTTCGGTGATCTAGCACTCGTGTGATTGATTCTCTGTCGATTTCGTGATTCTCTCTCGTTCTCCCCGTGATTTCCCCTTTGTGCTTCCGTATGTTCTTCGTGAATCTCCGTAGGACCCTCTCCAAACGTGAAAGATCGTCCACATAGGGTTTTGCCCTACATCAAACCTACTAACCGGAGGCCCAACCCGAATTGCTGTTTTTTTGCCTATTTCAGTGTTTCGAAGAAAAGGAATGTCAAACAGAGTCCAAACGGAATGAAACCTTCGGGAGAGTTATTTTTGAAACGGAAGAAATCCAGGAGACTTGGAGTAGACGTCAGGGCAGCTTCGAGGTGGCCACGAGGCAGGGAGGCGCGCCCCACCCCCTGGGCACGCCCCCCACCCTCATGGGCCCCTCGTGGCTCCCCTGACCGACTTCTTTCACCCATATACCCTAAAAACATCGAGGAGCACAATAGATCGGGAGTTCCGCCGTCGCAAGCCTCTATAGCCACCAAAAACCTCTCGGAAGCCCATTCCGGCACCCTGTCAGAGGGGGAATCCATCACCGGTGGCCATCTTCATCATCCTGGCTCTCCATGACAAGGAGGGAGTAGTTCACCCTTGGGGCTGAGGGTATGTACCAATAGCTATGTGTTTGATCTCTCTCTCGTGTTGTTGATTTGGCACAATCTTGATGTATCGCGAGCTTTGTTATTATAGTTGGATCTTATGATGTTTCTCCCCCTCTACTCGCTTGTAATGGATTGAGTTTTCCCTTTGAAGTTATCTTATCGGATTGAGTCTTTAAGGATTTGAGAACACTTGATGTATGTCTTGCATGTGCTTATCTATGGTGACAATGGGATATCATGTGATCTACTTGACGTATGTTTTGGTGATCAACTTGCAGGTTCAGTGACCTTGTGAACTTATGCATAGGGGTTGGCACACGTTTTTGTCTTGACTCTTCGGTGGAAACTTTGGGGCACTCTTTGAAGTACTTTGTGTTGGTTGAATAGATGAATCTAAGATTGTGTGATGCATATTGTATAATCATGCCCACGGATACTTGAGGTGACATTGGAGTATCTAGGTGACATTAGGGTTTTGGTTGATTTGTGTCTTAAGGTGTTATTCTAGTACGAACTCTATGATAGATCGAACAGAAAGAATAGCTTCGTGTTATTTTACTACGGACTCTTGAATAGATCGATCAGAAAGGATAACTTGGAGGTGGTTTCGTACCCTACAATAATCTCTTAGTTTGTTCTCTGCTGTTAGTGAATTTGGAGTGACTCTTTGTTGCACGTTGAGGGATTGTTATATGATCTAATTATGTTATCGTTGTTGAGAGAACTTGCACTAGTGTAAGTATGAACCCTAGGCCTTGTTTCCTAGCATTGCAATATCGTTTGTGCTCACTTTTATCATTAGTTACCTTGTTGTTTTTATACTTTCAGGTTACAAAAACCTATATCTATCATCCATATTGCACTTGTATCACCATCTCTTCGCCGAACTAGTGCACCTTAACAATTTACCATTGTATTGGGTGTGTTGGGGACACAAGAGACTCTTTGTTATTTGGTTGCAGGGTTGTTTGAGAGAGACCATATTCATCCTACACCTCCCACGGATTGATAAACCTTAGGTCATCCACTTGAGGGAAATTTTCTACTGTCCTACAAACCTCTGCACTTGGAGGCCCAACAACATCTACAAGAAGAAGGTTGTCTAGTAGACATCACCCGTAGAAGGCCCATGGATCCTATGGCATGTAGAAGGCCCATGGATCCTATGGCCCATAAGCCCATGGATCCTACGAGACGTAGAAGGCCCATGGAACGTACAGCCCGTGGAGGGCAATGGTCACTACAAAAGGTAGCAGGACCATGGTTACAACAGTCCATGTGTTGCCATGATTATTGTGGCCTAGTTATAAAAATAGGTTATTGTGGCCACTAGAAAAACACGGAAAAAGAACTGCAGTGACTAAAAGAAAACAACTAAACAAGACAATAAGGAAATAAATAAGCAAGCAACTAACGCTAGGCTATTATGGCTGTTACACATATTAAATCCACTAGGCATCAAAGTTTGCCACCAGTGCAAATATAGGGAACAAAGGAGCATATTACATACACTGGATGTGTAAATTGGCCAACAGTGCAAATAAACATGACAGCAAAACAAGTCCATAACTGAAACAACTTCAGAAGAGCTCAAGAAACATTATCCTGGGTATCCACCATGCTGGCAATAAGCTTAGCAATCTTATTAGTTTTGTCCTGTTTGGCGCTAAAATCCTCCAACGCTTGTTCTTGCACAAGAAAGTATGCATTAGAATGCTCCATGGACTTCCGCAGTCCGTCGGCTTCTTGTCACAGCACAACTGATCTATGTCTTTCAGCTTGTAGTTGAGACTCAAGAAACTGAACTGATTCAGACAGTGAGTTTGAATAGCTTGTGCCAGCGGTAGTGGCCAGTAACTCGAACACTAAACTAAGACAAGACTTTGGGGTTGTCTCACTGTCTTCAAGATAGTTTTCCTTAGATGTTTTATCAGCTTTGTTGGAGACCAACAAGGATGTCTCACTATCCTGAACCTTATCTGTATTACTTCCTTTACCATTGCTTAATAAGGCCCTCTTCCCCAATATTCTGACAACATTCTAAAAGAAGAAACAAGCAGACACATAACAGGTTTAGCATGTACTAGTATACGAAACTCATTTCGTTGAACCAGTTCATTAGTTAGGTGGACAAGATTAAACTACCAAGTCTTCTATTAGTAGTACATAATAAAAGCATCAAACAAACATATAGCTATGTCCTATGGTCACTGCATTTGCTTGCCAAATCAAAATAGAGACACGGTTCAAATCATATCAGTTCAAGACAAACAGCACTTGAAGAATACAAAGCGTGGGAAACTACATGGCACAACAAGATTTCAGCTGGGTACCACGGGTCTACATGTACAACAACACTATTGGCTCTGTTGTGATGCTAGTAATGTGCATGATATGAGAAGTAAACTGTATTCACAATTGAAATTGAAATTAACAGAGCTATTTATAAGAGCAAACCTGTTAAAGAAACATGCATAAACATACATGTTGTGCCATTGGAGTTTCGATTGGATCCTTCAATTTAAAAATAAGTTTGTATGAGTAAATACAGTGATACAAGAGCAAGCAGTATGCATGATAGCAATGGAAACTTAAATGAGAACAGTTGTTCTTCAGGTTTAAGCACTTGTTCTACATGAACAGAGTACAATTAGACGCAGGCATATAGTACTTCAAAATAAAAAATGAGCTCGTAGACCTTACCACATTCTTGGTTCGGGACCAATACACAACAAGGCGTTTCCAGTCATCGTCCAGTAAATGTGTCTCAGGAGAACGTAAGGGAATTTGATGAGTTTCTTTGCCACTTAAGTATGTTTTCTTCAGGTAATTCTGATACTGCCACCAAGCATTCTTGAAGATAGTAGAGGTGTTAGCACAGGTTACCTCATCCTGAGTTCCCAAATTGGTCCTTCTCTATTGAGAAAAATGGGAAAATTTGCTGTATTATAACCATCATGGAGGTAGAATGTATGGGACAAAGCAAAGTAATTGCCATGAATAACATTACTTACACATAACTCCTGGACAAACACCTGCAACTGGCATTTTCCTTCATCTTTAATATAATATTTCCATGATGGGAAGATACGCACATAGGATTTAATAACATCAACGTGATAGATGCTAAACTATGAATGGCTGGTTGTGCTTCCTCCACAGGAATAGGTGTACTAACTGGTGGAGTTGGGGTTCGCCGTGGTAGTACTGGCGCTTTGGGCACTGGAGCTACCTTACTAACTGCTCTTATTTGGGAGCCCTGTGGTGGAGATGGTGTTGTGTCAACAGGAACTGGGTTACTATCAGCTGGGGTTGGGGTTAGATTCGGTGAAGCTGCTTCTCTGTCCATCGCAATATGGGTACAATCTGCGAGAGTCTGGGTTATGTGTGGTAGGGTTGTTTCTCGTGCATGTACAACCGGGATGTTATCTCCACCAAGAGGTAGCACTACTTTATTTGAAGACCATGTTTTTACTCCGCTAGATACTGCCATCACCCGCTCCAATTCAAATGGTTGATAAACAGGAAACATAGTTGAATGTACAAGCATTGTATGGGAGACAGATGCAATAGATAGTGTGGAAAAAAGAGGGCATGAAATAGTTGACATGTATATTGTTTAACTAAAAAGGATAGCATGACATAATTTCACATATATGATGTCTATCTAAACTGGATAGCATAGCATAACATAATTCAAAGATATGATGACTAACTAAACAGGATGGCATGAGATAATTATGTGATGTCTTTAGTAAACATGTTTGCATGACATAATTCATAGACATGTTATCTAAGTAATCAGGATCACAAGATTTAATTCACATATGTGATTTATATGCTAAGCAGAGGGCACTCGCATATATGATGTCTAAACTAAGAACATGGTGTTGAATATTGCGTATATGATGTCTAAACTATGCAATGCGAGACACCATATGCATGATATGAGCAGTATAACCGTGCCAAGTTAGAGCATACATCTCGGTGGGGGAATAGGACATGTCATCTGTCTCTGAATCCATCTCTGAGGAGCTATCAGGACCCAGCAAGAGATCTGCTTCGACAGGTAGCATTGTCTGCTCTGAAGACCTTCTTTTCACTCTAGATTTTTCCATCACCCACTCAAATGGCTGATTCACATGAAGAGTAGTTTAATGTACAAACATTGTCGACAAATGGAAATGTAATGAAGAAAAGGATGGGCAAGATATCATTCAAATATATGATGCCTGGTTAAACAGGATGGCATTTCATATTTCACATATATTATGGCTGGCTAAAAGAGATGAGACGGCATAATTCCCATATATGATATAGAAACTAAACATGTGGCATTATAGACCATGTCTAAACTAAGCAGATGACATATATGATGTTGAAAGTAGGCACTACAGGGCAACATATGCATGATATGACTAACATCATCATGCTAAGTTAGAGCAAACACCTTGGGGGTAAATAGGAGTGGTCTGCTGCATCTGAATCCGCCTCAGAACAGATATCTTCCTCTGGATTACAATCTGGGGAGGGGGAGGGTTTGCCATTGAACCCACCATGGAGCGATGTCTGCATGACATTGTATTGCCGCGCAAAATTCTTCTATTTTTCTCTACATGTTCAGCATGACTGTGTAAAATATCTGACATGCATATGAAAAATATAGTGAGATTATGTAAGGAGAGCATGCAGAAATCTAGAGTGATGGTAACAACCAGTGGATGGATCCAAAAACAATGATAGCAGGCTGATGATAGCTTTAATTTAATAAAAAGACATATGAAGATTGCTTTACTATTTCTTTCCCACCCAAGATGAACAACATAGGCAGATATACTATTCATTGCTGCTTCCATATGTGCCAGATAATAGACAGAGATATTATTCATTGTTGCCTCGATATATGCCCCACAACTAATTTTAAAACTCAAGTTTGAACATTAATTTGGACCTGACTTGGAGTCTAAGAGGTGAACAGGACGATAAAGTAGCAGGTAATATTAAGCAATGCCTAATATAAGTAGAAACAAAAGAGTACGACCTCTCTTGTGGACCCGTGTACTCCTTAGGTTCATTTGTTGAGTCGATGATGGTAATGCCGTTGCGGTGGGTGCCACCGGTTGGGAAGGAGATCTGAGGTAGCGAAAGACGGTCAGGAGTAGTGATGTCTGGTTTGGTGGATGCTTCTGTCGATGGAGCAACTCAGTTGAGGTGGACGACGTCGCGGCAGGAGCAGGACATACCACACAAAGTTTTCTTCGACACCTACCTGTAACTGAAGTAATTTTGTAAGGGCTCCTTTGGCTTGCAAGATTCTGAAAACGCAGGGATAGGAAAAACACCGGAATAGGATAGGAATGCACGTGGTAAACAGAGCATTTGTCAACACAGGATTTCTGTCAACTTGGGTGTTTGGTTCACGGGAATTGGAAGAGCAAAGAAATGCAAAGAGACATGGCCAAATTAAAGTGAAACCATATGAAAGCGTGTATAGTTAGAATGTTATTCTGCCACTAATGCACTTGGTCTTGTTTTCATGCATAGGATTTTGAAAAGTAGGTCTAGGTGGATGTTTTTCTCCATTCTTTTCAACAAAATGCACGAATAATTGAATAGTAGAGTGCCATAGGAAAATTTCCTATTGATATGTTTTTCCTTCCGTTTTTTCTTTGAACCGAAATAGCCGTAATGGATGGACATGAATGTAGAGTAATAAGTGATGCGACAAGTGCACAACGTCTTTGTTGTAGCCGTGTCAACCTCGGCATCATTGGATTGGTCGCCGAAGAAGTTGAGGTAGAGGTGGCTATCGGAGGTGTGCAGGAAGATCTGAGGAATCTATAGACGGCGTCCAGGGCACTGCTTTGTTGTGATGGATGGTTCCGTCATTGGAACAGCTGCGGTGAGCCGTAAGACGTCGAGGCTGAAGCAGTACAAGATAGACATTGTTAATCTCAAGGGGGATTCTAATAGCATCTCCAATAGATGATGTTAAATACATTACCAAAAATTGATAGATGTAAAATTTACCAAAAAACACCTGAGGTAAAAACTGTTGACTCTGGACTTAACTGTCAAAACTAAAATATACTGTGGAATTTGAATGTTACTGTCAAAACTGAACGCACTGGTAGCAGAGAGGCACTTCACATGTAGTTTAGGCCGTCCGAGCACAAGTAGTAGAGAAACAGTGATCTAAATCAGCAGGCAATCAACGGGGAACACAGTAGAAGATAGCAGCTGGAGCAGCAACATGAAGTAGAGCTAGAGCAGCAACTCGTGTAGCTGCAGCAACCCGTGTACCAGGATCAGCGGTGCCAGCGAGAGCAAGAGCAGAGTAGCAGCACGAGCGAGGGGGAGACCGGAGCAACAGCAGCAGTGCGAGCAAGCGAGCGAGGGCCGGAGCAGTAGCAGCGTGAGCGACCGAGTGAGGGCCGGAGCAGTAGCAGCAGCGCGAGCGAGAGCCGGAGCAGTAGCAGCGCGAGCCAGCGAGCGAGAGCTGGAGCAGTAGCAGCGCGAGCGAGCGAGCTAGAGCCGGAGCAGCAGCATATCCGACTGGTATGGACGGCGCCGCCGAAGGGGCCCCGCGCTGGGGAAGAGCCGCTGTGGACATATCGCCCGCGGTGCTGGCTTCGAGGTAGTCGCGCCATGGGGGTGCGGGATGGAGCACCGTCGGCGCCGGGAGGTCGAGTTAAGGAGAAGGTGCGATGTGATGAGTGTACAACCTCTTTGGTGGCGCCGGGTAGGCCTCGGCTTTGTCCGAGGAGTCGGTGAGGATGTTGTGGTTCCGGTGGAGCAGGTTAAGGCGGTGCTGTGGGGATGGAGCAGCCGCGATAGACAAGGCGATCGTCGGAGCAGCTCCTTGGAGGTGGAGGACGGTGCGGCTGAATGGGCGGGATGACGGATCCTCATCCAGGGAGGTGGTTAAGGGTCGCAGAGCTGTTGTGGTGGACGACGTCATCGGGAAAGAAGCTCCGGATGGGCAGCGGTGAGGTGGCAGATGGAGGAGGGTGGGGTTTCGCGGCTGGAGCAGAGAGGTTATGGCAGCCTGGGATTTTGAACGTCAAAAAGGAGGCGATCGGAGGGGGGAACCTTGACTTAGGGATGCGTTGTCCAAAATGTAGGGTGTGTTACAAAAGTACCCCCACCGATTTGAACTAGCTGCCCTTTCGGCTCAGGGTTAGAAGGGGGATTTCACGTGTCGGGATTTGGTAGCTGGAGGGAGTTTTCGCGCGTGTTGTAATTTCGGGATAGCAAGGCGCGAGTTTTGGGAGCACGATATCTGAATTTTCGGGATATAACAATGCACAGGTTGAATTTTAGGGAAAGTCTAACGTGTAATATTGTACGTACCAAATCAATTTGCATTTCCCTCAACGAAAAAAACGAAAAAAATAAAGCCATTCACACCACACAAAGAGAGAGTCTTGTCCCGGTTTACTGTACAAATGCTATTCAAAGCTACGTATGAATCCATGTTATGTCCAATTAAATTTTTTCGTTGTCTATATAATACATGTAACCTACTCATACCAACATTTTAGTGCATTCCAAATGTCTATACTACCGCTGCAATTCGAACTGAATTTGAATTCGTTTCTCTATTTGTCTACAATCATGATTGTTGCCAACTTAAACCATCATTCGTGTAGTTTCTTTACAACACACCACATGATTACTATAGAGATAGATATGAACTCTAATTCAAATTTTTGAACACACTTAATGTTGATTCCAAATAATAGTATATTTGATGTACTAACTAGATACTCATGATCTAAACCATGTTCCATACGTACACCATGTTTATCACACAAGGTATAGTGCCCCGCCCCCTACATTATGACAAGTATTTAGCCCTGAGTTGCGAAAGCCGCACATTATCCCAAATTATAATCAATGTTCTATATATTATATGTAGTATAACATGTTAATCACCACACCATGTGTATCACCATTATATATATTCATGCATGCATGCGTCAGTTTAAAACACTATGATATCTTCTTCGAATATCCGAATCCACTTTTTTATAATGAATTATGATCTCTGTTCGTCTTTTACACCTTCACGATCCTCTTCTCTTTAGGTCGTTCACCCACGGTGTGTGTAGGCCGCCCGGCTCCTTATTTCTGGCACACACCGGTCGATATACCTCTGTAACCAAGTGTGCCTACCATAAACATACACTTCCCCTCTTCTCTTCTCACTGTACATGCCCCCCTATGTCCAATATGGTTCCACGCATGTGCACACTCCCGCCCCTATTTTCATCGATCTCATACTCACACACTCCTTCCCCCACGATATAGTAGGCCTCTTGCACCACCTCCTAGCCGCACCCCTCTCCACATGTCCGTCTCTCCAGGCCTTATTTGCTTCTAACACATGCATGGAGGTATATGCACCGATCTCCCTACATATAGCTAGGTCGACTATAATTCTTTTTCCCCACGCAACAATCGACTTACCTCACTAGTTATGTCTCTCCCTTTCTCAGACACACGACCATTGATCTTCTTATGTAGTTACGTCAACTTACCACAACCATATCGTCCCCCCTCATCATCCTTGCATACCTCCCGACCCGTCCCTCACACGCACGTGCATAGACAGACAAACATCCCCTCTCTTATGGATATTGCACTCGTACCCTCCGTTTGTCTAGCAGGCCTCTCCCACCATTTGTGAGAAGCAACTCCACCACCAACCCTCCGACACTCCACCTTCGTCTTTCTCCCAACCTTATTCCTTTGCTACACATGTACATGGATCCGATCGATCTTCCTCAATACATAGATAGGTCTCTCTCCTTCTCCACACATATACTAGTCGATCTACCTCTCTATAGTTAGGTCATAGCCCCCTCCCCCTCCCCCCCACACCGATAGTCGAATATTGTAGGTAGGTATCCATGCCAAAGAGAAAACTGCAAATCTGCCGTCTCACATTCCAGTAGGCCAGCCGCCTTGTATCTTTGACGTGGGCAAACACAAATTGGATGGCACTCTTTATCAATCGTGCACCCACACACTTCATCCCTGTTATCGATTCTATTGATATCTCACGCCGATGATCCCTCCACTATCTTCTCGTGGATCGCTCCCTTTATATATGATATATCCATGAATCTGTTTCACACACATCGCATATGTTACATTTTTTGATTGAGATATCATTGACACATTGCCTCTGTTTCGCACAAACCATCTCTCTCACATCCACCCACGTACGTACCTGCACCTAAAGAAGAGGTGCACGCACGACGCACTACTCATGTCTCGTTCCCGGCCACACCCATGCGGGTACACGGTGGAGTTCATTTCTGCACGAAAAGGCAGCCCACGTGATAATTTGACACGTGTAGCGGTTGTTTACTCAAAGGAGGGTCCTGTACCACGCGTAGACGGAACAAAGTTTGACTTGACGCGTTAGTATTAAATAAAGTTATATTCCTCAATGGCACGTACAGAATATAAATCAATTGTCATCGAGAAAAAAGAAAAATCTGCTCCACTATATACAATGAAGCCTGCCTGCCGAGGTTTGTCTCTCGTCACACTATCTCACAGAATGGCGGTGGCCTCTCTCTCTCTATCTCTCTCTCTCTCACCATTTGTCACTGATCCGGCCGCATCCCGTCCGCCGGCAAAAGGGAAGATGTGCATCGTTTCTCCGTTCGACGCTGTTGAGGCAGCACGTCCCGATCTACGGTGCCCGTCGTTCTCTCTAACCAAGCTCTGGCGCGGTAGGGCCTTCACCACTTGCTCGCTGCCGCAGTATCAGAAGATCCCGGCCGCCGGCGCCCTCCTAGTTACATACCGACGACCCTCAGGTACAGCTTCCCCCGGCCTTTCTCCACTGCCCATCTTCCCACATTGTTTCATGTGGAAAATCCTGCATGTGGATCTTCTTTAGTTGTTTGCTTAAAACGTATCTCGGCCGGCATACTTTCCATCTTGCAATCTCGTCCTCAAACCGTTTTTGATAAACCACCATGCTGCTATCTTTCCCTTTCTTGGTGTACAAAAGTATGGGCTCTTCTGTACCCCTTACTTGTGCACGGGCAGTCGTAGCCACGCCTGTGGCAGGGCTTGGCAGAGCAGCAGAAGGACAAAACACAAGACTAGAAAGACAAACATTCAAGACAGTGAACAAAGAGCAGAGGATAAGTTGGACCTCCCCCAGCAATACCCTTGCTGGGGCGGCCTGCATAACCCCGGCAAGTCCCTTGCCGGGGCAGCCGGTGAAGCACCAGCAAGGCTATCACCATTGAGGCTGAGAGCTCTGACATCATCGACAACATCAAGGCCACGGCTCAGGGGCGCGTGCGTAGTAGCATGCAGATCTTTGTGAAGACTAATGGCCTGCAGGTCCACATCGGACCAGAGGACGAAGCCTCCCGGCAAGGCCCTTGCCGGGGATGACTGCGAGGCCTCGGCAAGACTCTTGTCGGGGACAATTGTAGGGCCACAGCCAGGCCTGCTCCCGACAAGGTTTCTGGCCACCTCACGACCACTCCAGCGTGACGGCCAGCTTTCCAACCAAGCAGACGCCTGCGTGGTGCCATACATATCTTCATGGAGGCTCTACCATCGCGCCAGCACAGCAGCAGCCAGCCAGCCTAGCGTTGCATGCCTTGTCAACCTGGACACGTGTCAAGGCAAGGAGGGGCGGCGATGGACAAGACGGCTTTTGTTACCATCACCGATAAACTAAGAGGGCACGTAGGCAACACATTTAATATGTTTGTCCTATGGTGCCAAGCGATAAGTTTGAACACTCTAGATACTTTCCACCTCCTATGTACCGCTGTGGCAACCCCTTTGAGATATAGAAGGAGGCTCGAGGCATACTGTGGGAGGATTCAGACTTTTTGGACTGGGCATGCACCGCAGCTAATTCAAGAACTCAAGAACATAGAATATACACTCAAGCAGGACTAGGGTTTTACGCATCATTGCGGCCCGAACCTGGTTAAAAATCCCTCGCGCTGATGACCTGCTCTTTGCACAGCTCTCTCCCCGCCAATCGTAGAAGGGATCTTCATGATCCCATAGGTGGCATTTTCCCCGACATCTTTGGCGCGCCAGGTAGGGGGGCTGAAGTTGTGAAAACCTGGTCTAGTAGTTAGTGCAACAATTTCTTCATCTCCATGGCTCCGAAGAAGAAGACGATCGGGGCTGTCAGTTTGTCTGGAGCCGGTCTGCCCATGCCAGCGTGGACAGGCGATGTGGCAGACGCTGGTGGTCGAGGAGATCAAGATCATCTACGTTGTTCTGGTACCAGCAGACAGGCGAATGGTATCGTCTGCAGCCGCAACGACGATCCACGCAACAACAAAAAGCTAAGTCACGCCATACCTTGAGTGATTTCCTTTTTGTAAGGTTATTTCCCTCGAATGGTTTTGGTTTTGTATGAAAACCTGCACACGAAGGAACCCTGCCACTATTGGCACATCCCAAGTTCTGTTTCGAGTCCGCTCAGCAGCTCAAGTGGCTGCGCAAAGAACAACAAGGTGGCTTGCCCGGCAGTGACACCCCCAGCAGGCTACTAAGGATCTGTTTCTCAAAGCACCGCGGCCAGGGTTAACACACCGGCAAGCCTATGCAACAAAGCGTAGGGTGTAATACGTACAAAGAGAAATCAAACAGGAAAATAACATGCATTCAGTTCGAAGCACAGCGAAGTTATATCACATCAGTGGTTTCTGCGATTCTGACTTAAGATAAAATTGTCTTGGGTACGAACTCGCAGCAGCGATAAGAAATGGAGCAGTTAATCCCGGCGCTGGCTCTCCAGCCGCTTGAACCCGCCAACGCGGCTGATGATGGGCTCGATACGCTCTTCGAGCGCCTAGAGGTCCGCATCCTCCGGCAAGCTCTCGAGCGTGTTGGCGAAGTCGACGCTGGGGTTCCAGTACACCACCTTGGTGAGCACCTTGGTCAAGACGCCCCGGCAAAGCCTCCGGGCCTCCTCGGCTAGATAAGTTGCTCAATTGGAGTGGAGCAGCACCAGGGCTTCGAGGATGCGCTCGAAGAACAGGGTCAGCCTGGCACTTTCGGTTATGTTCACCTCCCGGGAGAACCTGAAGCTTGGCATACTCATGATGGACAGCTGCGTGGTGAGACTCTCTGCAACATCCACAAGGCGGCTGGTCCAGAGCTTCATGTCGGCCACAAGATCGTTGTGGGTGGCAGCGGCATTCTACAGCAGCAGCCTCTCATCCACAAGATCCTTGATTAGGGTCTTCTCATGGGCGCTGGTCTCCGAAAGCGTCCTCTCCAAGGTCTCCAGCTTTAGCTTTAGATCGGTAATGGAGTTGTTGGCCTCAGAGAGTATCTTGGTCTTGTCGGAGATGGCGACCTGCAATTCCGCCAAGGTGTGGGCAGCCATGTCTCTATCCTTCTTCAACTTCAAAATCTCCTTCTTCAGCTCCCCCAGCTCTAGCTCCAGCTTCTCCACCTTGCCGACCAGCTCGTTCTTGGCGGCCTCTGCGGCCTCAGCACCGTCAACGACCTCTTTTAGCTTGCCGGCATGGTCCAGGGCCAAAGCAACAAGTGCATCTTTGTGCTTCTACTCCAGCTGCTGGGTCCGCGGCGTGACAAGCTTTTTGACCTATTCGTCCTTGGCGCGAAGCTTGGCGGAAAGCGCCTGTTCACGGGCGACCAAGTCCTCTTCTTGGGTGTCAAGCAGTATGCGGCATTGCGTCTCGTCAGATTCGTCCTTGGCGGTCTGTGATTTCGCCACCTCCTGGGCCTTGTCAAAGTTGGCCTGCTTCAGGCGGAGCTCTCGCTCACGCTCGCCCAGCTGGCCCTGGATGGCCTTCAGATCTTGCCGGGCCTCGGCGAACCAGACCTGCATCTGGGCAACACACTCCTAGAAGTCTGCTTCTGCCTTGTCCACGGCCACCATCCTAGAGTCCACTTTATCCTTGCAGGCGCGGTAGAGCGCCTGGAGCTTCTGGAGATTGGCGCTCATGGCCTGGAGGAGCTGGTCTTCCTTGGAGGTGTTGCTGCTGGGCTCGGTTCATCAAAAACTTGGAGCCCGGCAGCGGTAAGGACCTCTTCATAGAACACCTCTCCTTCGGCTGGTGCTCCAGTGCTTGTCGCCCCTGGGAGGCTGACGAACAGATCATCTCCCACCTTTAAGTACTTGCTCAGGGTGGGGGCAGTGGCTGTAGAGGAAGAGGGTTGGTCATCTACCACCTCCTCCCCGGCGGGCTCCTTGGTGGCCTCCTTAGTGGCGGCCTTGTCGGCCTCCCCGGCAGTCCCCTTGACGGCCTCCTCGGCAGAACCCTTGGTGGCCTCCTTAGCGGTAGCCTTGGTGGCCTCCTCGGCAGCAATTTTGGTGGCCCCAGCCTCGGCGTCCTTGGTGATCTCCTCGATGACAGCATCGACGTCCATATGGTCCATTGAAGGTGGGTCTGGAAACCAAATAGAAGAATGAAGCGAAGCCAAAAATAAAAGTTCAGAGCAAAGAAAAGAAAGAAAATTGCGTGGCAAAGATGGCAAGGGGCGGGAGGCAAGCAACTTACTTGTGACAAGATGGGAAGAAGTGGTTCCCTCCCCGATAACATTCGTTGTCAGGACGGAGCCACCAACGCATGTGCCCACCACCTCTTCCTCCATGCGGGTGGGCTTGTCGGTGGGTGCCCTTGCCGGGGACGCCCCTCTGAGTGGCGTGGTTGACGGGGCGGCGTCTAAGGGGTGGCCCTCAGCGGCTCCTCCTCTTTCCGCTCTCCTCCTGTGAACCCAGCAAGATCAGCACTGAAAATACACACTCCCAACGCCCGCCAGCGGAAAATGAGCAACAAACTTACGCTGGGGGCTGGAGTGGGGGCTGCATTGAGGGATAGTATCCGGGATGATTACAATCATCCCCAGTGCACGTGGGGTGCTTGCCGGGGGTTCGTCCCCCGTTGAAGCCTTGGCCCTCTTCACCACCCTCTGAGCCAATGTCTCTGTGTCGCTATGAAGACAAGATCAAGTTAAGATAAGATGATCTAGATAAAGGATCAGGAAATTGATGGGGGGGCAAGGTGCTTACTCATCTTCCTCTTCTGGCCTCCTCTTCCTCTTCAGGCTAAAGGAACTGAGGTCAAAATCGGTCACCGGGACAGTGTCCGTAGAAGGGGGAGGAGGAGATGGGGTCCTTGGCCGCTTGGTCGAGGAGGACGCGGCGGTGCGCTTGGTTGAGGAGAAGGCAGCAGCTGCATCCTTCTTCATCGCTCCAGCTACCTTCACCACCTCCGCGGCTGCGTGCCTCATCTGGCGCATGGGATGCGCCTAGGCCTCTTGCCGTGGCGTGGCCATGTCGGGCCGGACTAGCTCGCCAGAGCCGTCCCGCTGTAGGATGTGCTTCTTCTTTGGGGCCGACAGCTCATTCGTGTCAGATTCCTCCTCGGCCAACTCCTCAGCCGCCTCCTCGGCAAGGGGAACCCCGGTGCTGACGCTGTTGGCCTCCTCGGTAGACCCCGTCCACTCAGCAAACTTCTTCTCCTCTTCGGCCTCTTCGGCCTCATCCTCCACGGTGCCGAGGCTGCCGGCCTCCTCGGCAAGTGTTGCCTCCTCTGCCCTGGCAACAATGTACGCCACCTCTTTTGCGGTGGTAGGGCGGATGAGATGCGGCTTGGCACGGATATACGTCTCCAACAGGTTGTCGATGAACTTCTGCACCAGCTCTGCTTTTGGCTCAACCCAGGCCGAGTCGGGGCCGTGCACGTTGAACACCGGCATCGTGGCGATGATGGCGGTCAAGCAAGAGTTGTTGCTCAAAGAGACCACCCCCGCTGGCAACCTGAACGGATTGTCGACCTTGCCGGTCTTGGCGGCCTTGTCGGACTTCTCGGCCTTGCCGGTCTTGTTAACCTTAAGCTGGAAAAGCCTCTGGGAGAGATGCACATGATGAATCACCGAAAGTTGTAATTCAGGCCAGGGCGAAGCCTCATGATGTCCGTCACGTTCTTGAAATCCCAGGACGGTCTCTCCTTTTTGTGTAGAGGAGCAATGCAGCGGCGGATGAAATCAGCGCCAATCATCTCAAGCATAAGCCCGGCAGAGGTGAGGCGATGGATCCTGGTGGTGGCGACTATGAGCTTCTCATCATCGGCGTCGAGCTCTCCCCAGTCATTTCCACGGACCTGCGGCTTCCGACGGACCTGGCAGAACTCCTGTGGATCCTTCTCCTCGATCCAGCACCATCGGCCCCGCCATTCGTCTCACTTATCCTTGGTGGAACCCTCCGGGTACGTACCCTTGCTCAAATCCCTTGGGATCCAAGTGACGCGGACGGAGATGGCACCCCCTGCCTGGATGCGAGGGACAAAATAGTGGCGGAAGAGCGCCATGTTGTAATGCACCCCGATGAAGCCCTCACAGAGGTGGGCAAAGAAGGCCATGCACACCACAGCATTCAGCGTAAAATCCAGAAGATGGAAGTCATAGGTGTGCATGATGTCGTTGAAGATATCGGAGAAAGGGGATAAAGCCCGCAGGAGAAGTAATCGACAAAGAAAGGGTATTTGTCTGGACCTGGCTTGGCGACGGGAGGAGGATGATGACTATGACAGGATGCCCCGGCGTCGACCATCAAGACGAAGAGGGCGTGCTTCTTCCGCAGCTTCACCAGCTCGCTCTCTAGCACCTCCTTCCCCTCGGCGGCCTTGGCCGCTCCCTTGCCCTTGCTTGCCTTGGGCGCCATGGCGCCTGAGAAGTGGCGAGGGATCAAGAAGCAATGGAAGCGCGGCGGTGGCGAGCAGAGGAGAGAAGCTCTAGTTTGTGCTCAAGGAATAAGAGGGGAGCGGCGGTTCCTAGATTGAGAAGGGCGCAGAGGGTAAATGAGCAGCACCCCTGCGGATTCCTCTTTTTATGGGTAAGGCGCAGGCCGCCTCTTTACCATTTACCGCGAGATGACGCGGGCGTGCTGCAACTGTCCCATGCACGACCCCCATGTCACGCACTCAATGCGGGTCATGGGGAAGTGCAACTGACGAGAAATTTACAACGGTTAAACCCTGCCACGCATGCCCGTGCATTGTTCTCGGCCTGGCCCAACAACGCTTCACGCTTATGTGTGTCCCAGGCCCGGGGTCTCCTGCCGGTGTACAAAAGTATGGGCTCTTCTGTACCCCTTACTTGTGCACAGGCAGTCGTAGCCACGCCTGCGGCATGGATTGGCAGAGCAGCAGAAGGACAAAACACAAGACTAGAAAGACAAACATTCAAGACAGTGAACAAAGAGCAGAGGACAACCTGGACCTCCCTCGGCAATACCCTTGCTGGGGCGGCTTGCATAGCCCCGGAAGGCCCTTGCCGGGGCAGCCCGTGAAGCACCAGCAAGGCTTCACCCTTGAGGCTGAGAGCTCTGACATCATCGACAACATCAAGGCCATGGCTCAAGGGCGCGTGCGTAGTAGCATGCAGATCTTTGTGAAGACTAATGGCCTGCAGGTCCACGTGGGACCAGAGGACAAAGCCCCCCCGGCAAGGCCCTTGCCGGGGATGACTGCGAGGCCTCGGCAAGACTCTTGCCGGGGACAGTTGCGGGGCCACAGCCAGGCCCACTCCCGACAAGGTTTCTCACCCCTGACGACCACTCCAGCGCGACGGCCAGCTTGCCAACCAAGAAGACGCCTGCGTGGCAGCATACATATCTTCATGGAGGTTCTACCACAGCGCCAGCACAGCAGCAGCCAGCCAACCTAGCGTTGCATGCTTCATCAACCTGGACGCGTGTCAAGGCAAGGAGGGGCAGTGACGGACAGGACGGCTTCTATTACCGTTCCTGATAAAGTAAGATCGTACATAGGCAGCGCATTAAATGTGTTTGTCCTACAATGCCAAGTGATAAGTTTGAACACTGTAGATACTTTCCACCTCCTGTGTGCCGCTGTGGCAACCCCTTTAACATATAAAAGGAGGCCCGAGGAGTACTGAGGAGGATTCGGAATTTTTGGACTAGGCATGCATCACATCTAGTTCAAGAACTCAAGAACACAAAATATACACTCAAGCAGGACTAGGGTTTTACGCATCATTGCAGCCCGAACCTGGGTAAAAATCCCTCGCGCTGATCACTAGACCTGCTCTTTGCACAGCTCTCTCCCTGCCAACCGTAGAAGGGATCCTTGTGATCCCATAGGTGTCGTTTTCCCCGACACCCTTATTACATGGAATATGCTTCTTTTTTATCGACGTATGTGTCTTCAACTCGTGTTATTGGGCAGTAATTTTTTCCTTTCTACCTCCTTTTGCAAACAGGGCTATCCATTTCACCTCGTTGCTATTGCGACCTTTTGGTGAACTGCACAAATCACTTTTTTCTTAAGAGTATTTTGTGCAGTTCCGCCAAAATGTCACACGGGCAACATTTTTACATTTCTGTGGGACTGCTGTGACGCCCCCGATTTAATCGTACACTAATCATGCACGCAAACGTGTACGATCAAGATCAGGGACTCACGGAAAGATATCACAACACAACTCTAAAACATAAATAAGTCATACAAGCATCATAATACAAGCCAGGGGCCTCGAGGGCTCGAATACAAGTGCTCGATCATAGACGAGTTAGTGGAAGCAACAATATCTGAGTACAGACATAAGTTAAACAAGTTTGCCTTAAGAAGGCTAGCACAAACTGGGATACAGATCGAAAGAGGCGCAGGCCTCCTGCCTGGGATCCTCCTAACTACTCCTGGTCGTCGTCAGCGGGCTGCACATAGTAGTAGGCACCTCCGGTGTAGTAGGGGTCGTCGTCGACGGTGGCGTCTGGCTCCTGGACTCCAGCATCTGGTTGCGACAACCAGAAAGAAAGGAAAGGGGAAAAAGGGGGGAGAAAGCAACCGTGAGTACTCATCCAAAGTACTCGCAAGCAAGGAACTACACTACATATGCATGGGTATATGTGTAAGGAGGCCATATCAGTGGACTGAACTGCAGAATGCCAGAATAAGAGGGGGATAGCTAGTCCTATCGAAGACTACGCTTCTGGCAGCCTCCGTCTTGCAGCATGTAGAAGAGAGTAGTTTGAAGTCCTCCAAGTAGCATCTCCAAGTAGCATATCCAGGTAG
>NC_041393.1:295164098-295166062 GCF_002162155.2 Triticum dicoccoides
GTCCCCGATCCAGAACGTGGAGGGGAGTGGGGAACGAGGAGGAGAGTGGGCGTCGTGGGGTGGCGGCGGGTGAGGGAGACGAGGGAAGAGGTGGGGATTGTGCGGGGGAGTGGGGTGGCCGGGCTAGGGTTCGGTCGCCCCAGGGGGTGTTGTAGGTGCCAGCTGGGCCGGCCTGGTTGGCCCGATGGCCAACTGGGCCGAGGCCTAGTGGGGGTCCCTTTTTTTTGTATATTCTTTTCTGTTTTTATTTTATTTTACTTTTCTGTTTTCTATTATAGTTTTTAATAGTTTTCAGTTTTGTAAATTTATAAGACCAGTACCTAAAGGGAGGTTGTAAATTAGCCCACTTCCATAATATATTTTGGAATTTTTAAAATATTTAGTTCGCATTTTTATAAATTTCAAAAGGGCATTTATAATAGGTTTAGCTGTTGTTTTAATTATTTTAGTGCATTGGAATAATTTATAGAAGTTTTGTTTCTTCACCATAATTATCTATGCAATATTTGACACGGTCCGAACAATTTTGTTTTAAAGTTTGAAAACTTTGTTTGTTTGCCAAAAATTCAAGTTTGAATTCGAATCGTTTTCGAACTAATGCGAGATTAGCCACAGTAATCAAGGTGACGTGGCATCATTAGCGAAGGATTACTGTAGCGTAACTATCCGGGCGTCACAATTCTCCTCCACTACAAGAAATCTCGTCCCGAGATTTAAGAGGGGGACTAGGGGGAAAGGTCTGGTTACGAAATCCTAACGAATCTTCTCGTCTTTGGTTGCTCTTCTTGAAGAGATCAATCCATTACACTGATGTCTTCATTCCTCTGCTTCAGGTCATCAGGATGAAGTCGGCATCCTTTCTTCGGGATCTTCATCGTATTTAAGAATAGGTAACGAGGCAGATCAGCAACGACAGAATGCTATAAGGGTAATAACCTGGGATTAACCCATGAATGAGCAAATGAGTACCTCTCGAGTTGAACAAAATAAAACACATCGAGAGTAAAGTTGGAAGGTACAATAGAAGTTTCAAGCAGCCAGGCAATTGTTCATTGCCTAGGCAGAAGGTGAAAAGGGGTTTCAAGCAACGGAATAATTATTGTGTCAAATGCCAGAATTGTCGATCTCATTGGGAGGTGGCTCATGAATTACATACGAGTCCACGCGGGAGGAATAACTTTGGGAACAGGGGGTGTACAGGAGAGTCAGGTTTCGATCCTGTGGAACTATGGGTTATGGGCCCACCATGTGGGTTAAAGGTAGGAAGGGCGGAGACGTCTTGCGTGATCATGCAAGCAAGGTATGTCAGGGGATAGCCTATCAGTTATGTCGGCAACAACATCAGTACCAAGGACGAGGGACGAAGAGAACCATTTTCCTGCTCGTTGAACGAGGCGGACTAGTAGGCAAAGTTCTCGTCCATCGGTGGTTACCGAAATGTCACCAACAAAAGTAACAAGGTCTCACTGGCAGAGTTGTACACCGAGGTGTTTACATAAGCAGGAGAATATTACTGCTCAGATCATATAGATCACAAGAAGGGTTAAATCAACAATGGAAGGAAAACATGATCATCAGATTACAGATCAATGGAAAGGAAAATAGGTTGAAACACAAATTTCAAGGGTATATCCTTCCCAAGGACAATCAGAGCATGATATCCATGTCAGGATATAATGTAGAAAACTCTTTAGGTAGGGGAGAGGATTTTTCATGATATTACCCATACAACGGTGTTAGGATAAATGATAAACAAAATTTAGCATCGTGCTTCAAATGTTCCTGTTGAAAATCAGAGTACCACAAACATGCTTCGAGATAGCATCGACATGGTCTTCGAGCAAAGGTCAGACTTTGGAAACATGAAGGATCCATCAGGAATAACTTGTAGAATAAGTCTTACAATTTCCTCATGGATGAATGGATAATCTTGCTGAAAAGGAATCTATAATGATAGGTCCTCC
>NC_041393.1:295166428-295202432 GCF_002162155.2 Triticum dicoccoides
CTAGGCATGACATCATGTTACCGGGTCATCAAAGGATCAACATCATAACTCTTGGAAAGTTGTCCCCAACCGTCATATCTGACCGAGATTCATATCCAATTGGTGTCATGAAACCTCAGACTCAGGGGGTCCGAGAGGAAAAAGGTGCAACACAAATTGTTGAAATGGCATTGCAAGCTTCTCGGGAGATGAACTATGGGAGCGGGTTTCTGAAGCAATAGTTCACCATTAAACCAAGGAGAGGACAAGGAGGTGTCTGGTGAACTCAACGGCAATTCACCGAGATTCCCAAAAGATGGATTTCCACCATTAAGTGAACAAGGAGATAACATTTGTCAGATCAAATGATATAAGGAAGTATGCTCGAGGAAGACATACACAATTAAACATTGGTTGAAGGGTGCGCCCGAAGTACGGGTTGGGTTGCACGACCAATGTTAGAATGGTGATTCAATTAGCGAAGGACTTAGAATGAACTATCGCCCATTCACTTCAAAGCAATAGGGTTGCTAGAAGTTTTGAATTCACACGTCATAGCTCAATTGTCGGTATTCCGGTTGAAAACCATACGGGGGCCAAGGAATGAACGAAGATGGCAAGAAGTATTATGATATCAAGAATTCTTAAGAGGTGGTGAAATTCTCACCACATTCTTGACAAAAAGAGATGGTAATACTTCCGAGGTAAGGAAGATCAACTGCTGGGTAGCAGGGATCTCAAGGTTTACACAAAACACGAACAAGTTGTGTTGAACGGAAGGCAATAATGTGGTCGATGAGAACAGGAATCATCGAGGTGCAAGGATGGTATTACCCATCATGATTTCAATTGAATTCCTGGAAGAGCTCATAAGGTTGATGATGATCACGACACAATTGTCGAGTGATTTCATGCAGATGTAATCAATCAGCGACGACATGAAGCCGAAGGAATGATGAAGCAAGAGGTTATTGGAACCACAGTTACGACACAAACTCGAACTCAAGTTTGTTGTTTAAGGTGAAAGGGTATGACGAGGAAAATCGACGTAAGCTTAGCTATCGTCGCAAATTGGTGCTCCAAGAATAAGGACCAGGTAGCACAGTTTGAAATCATCAAGATAATGATATAGCCAAACAGGCTAGGAATGGCGTGATCGGGTACAAACTCGTACTTATAGAAGCTTACTGGAGAGTTGTTGAACCGTAGTGCGGACTCGGTTCAGTTATCGGTGTCTTTGAGTGTCTAATAACTCAGAGCCCGTGGAAAAATTGGAATCAGTGGGAAGGTAGCACTTGATGAAGAACTCATAAGAAGTTATGCAGTTCCATGATAATCTCGAGATTCCAGGGGGGTAATACTCGACGACAGATCAAAGTAGAGGTTGGAACAGGGTATTGCTTTGTAGAAGACAAGTGCTTAAACTTGTCCGAGAAAAGGTATTTACAGGAGAACATGGTCAGAACCACGATTGCAAAAGGCCGGATCCCAGATATAAGAAATTATACCAAGGGAATAATTAATTTAAGAGAAGCTTTAATGATAAGATCTACATCGTGTCCATGGGCATGAACACAGAGTTCAAGGTCGACTCCCACTTCTTCAATGTATAACCTTTCATTCCTGCTCTAGATAAAATGATTCCAGTGTCACAACCTACCTGGTGAATTACCAGAGCAGTATGACCCGTGAAAACTTTCGAGTTCACACCGATTAAGGAAGGCATCGGTTCAACCCATTGGGGCATTTAAGGAACATATGCTACAAACTTCCAAGGTAAATAACACAAGCTCGAAAGCAGAGCAAGGTTAAAAAAAAGGAGAGGATACAATTTACCAAAGGCATTATGTATCAGAGAAAGAACTCACAAGGTGATTAATTATGAAGGACACTATCGGATAATAATCCAACAGTGGATATGGCGATCCACAACGGGGCTGATGTGAGTATCGGTACTCAACCAGAAGAAGAAGAATGCAAGGAGATCAGAAGATAGAAACAACAGACTAATTCAAAGCTTAATTGCAAAGGAATTATGAATTCCATGTCAAGGGATCAGAAGCAATGCTCTGATTAGGAATGGATAAGTTGAATAGCCTTAGGGTACAATCAACGACAATTGGATTGGTCGAGAACCAATTCCAGTTAAAAGAATTGCAGCTCAGCCGGAAAGGTAATTTATAAGGATCAATGATGATTGCGTGTATTCGCAATCATATTGAGTCAACAGACTGAAAATGATAATGACAAGGAATGTCAAGAAGACTACGAGACTTATGGGATTAACCATAATGCAAGCAAGCAAGAATTTCAAGAGCCAAAGGCTCCAGAGGATTTTCGGAAGATCGAATAGTATTTTGAAGACTTTTGTGAAACACATGAACAACTGGGGGTGAGCCGATACTCGACAAGTGCGAGGATTTATTTGAAGGGGTATTCGTGTGGCAAAGAACTGCTAGGCAGTAGGCACAACGTATTCTCGGAACAATAGAGAAAACTTCGGGGTATCTTGTAATATCAAGATCAATGGGGGAGGATCGTATGAATGGCAAGTGTAAGTAGTTATCCATAAGGGTTTATCGGTGGTCGAGAATTGCAAAAGCAACGGGCACAAGGTCTCGAGAGAAAATCGGAGAGTATCTTCGAAATCTACTGGTGCAGCAGGCGGTCATCGGTAACAAATGGCTCTCCGGGAGAAAGTACTTGCGAGAACCTATAGTTAGTTTTAGCAAAAATCATTTAACCCGAATAGAAGAGAAATAAGGGTCCCAGAGTATAGGTCGAGGAATAAAAGATCCTAATACCACCCAATGGCGACGTGGGCCCGTAAGGCTCACAGCCATGTTAGTAAAAGTTTTATAGTGACTAGAGTCGACTTCGGCTAAGGAGTGTGGAAGGGGGATTCCTACAGGCAGTCGGCTCTGATACCAACTTGTGACGCCCCCGATTTAATCGTACACTAATCATGCACGCAAACGTGTACGATCAAGATCAGGGACTCACGGAAAGATATCACAACACAACTCTAAAACATAAATAAGTCATACAAGCATCATAATACAAGCCAGGGGCCTCGAGGGCTCGAATACAAGTGCTTGATCATAGACGAGTTAGTGGAAGCAACAATATCTGAGTACAGACATAAGTTAAACAAGTTTGCCTTAAGAAGGCTAGCACAAACTGGGATACAGATCGAAAGAGGCGCAGGCCTCCTGCCTGGGATCCTCCTAACTACTCCTGGTCGTCGTCAGCGGGCTGCACATAGTAGTAGGCACCTCCGGTGTAGTAGGGGTCGTCGTCGACGGTGGCGTCTGGCTCCTGGACTCCAGCATCTGGTTGCGACAACCAGAAAGAAAGGAAAGGGGAAAAAGGGGGGAGAAAGCAACCGTGAGTACTCATCCAAAGTACTCGCAAGCAAGGAACTACACTACATATGCATGGGTATATGTGTAAGGAGGCCATATCAGTGGACTGAACTGCAGAATGCCAGAATAAGAGGGGGATAGCTAGTCCTATCGAAGACTACGCTTCTGGCAGCCTCCGTCTTGCAGCATGTAGAAGAGAGTAGTTTGAAGTCCTCCAAGTAGCATCTCCAAGTAGCATATCCAGGTAGGATCTCCATTAGCATCGCATAGCATAATCCTACCCGGCGATCCTCCCCTCGTATCCCTGAGGGAGAGCGACCACCGGTTGTATCTGGCACTTGGAAGGGTGTGTTTTATTAAGTATCCGGTTCTAGTTGTCATAAGGTCAAGGTACAACTCCAAGTCGTCCTGTTACCGAAGATCACGGCTATTCGAATAGATTAACTTCCCTGCAGGGGTGCACCACATAACCCAACACGCTTGATCCCATTTGGCCGGACACACTTTCCTGGGTCATGCCCGGCCTCGGAAGATCAACACGTCGCAGCCCCACCTAGGCAAAACAGAGAGGCCAGCACGCCGGTCTAAACCTAAGAGCACAGGGGTCTGGGCCCATCGCCCATAGCACACCTGCACGTTGCGAGGGCGGCCGGAAGCAGACCTAGCCTAGTAGGCGTTCCAGTCCAATCCGGCGCGCGCCGCTCCGTCGCTGACGTCTGAAGTGCTTCGGCTGATACCACGACGTCGGGATACCCATAACTACTCCCACGTAGATGGTTAGTGCGTATAGGCTCGTAGCCGACTCAGATCAAATACCAAGATCTCGTTAAGCGTGTTAAGTATCCGCGAACGCCGAACAGGGCCAGGCCCACCTGTCTCCTAGGTGGTCTCAACCTGCCCTGTCGCTCCGCCACAAAGTAACAGTCGAGGGCCGTCGGGAACCCAGGCCCACCTCTACCGGGATGGAGCCACCTGTCCTTCCAGCCCCCTCGTCAGAATCACTTGCGGGTACTCAATGAGCTGACCCGACTTTAGTCACCATCTGTATAGTATGTATGTATGTATAGTATATACCCGTGATCACCTCCCAAGTGATCACGGCCCGATAGTATAGCAAGGCAGACTGACAAGAATGTAGGGCCAATGATGATAAACTAGCATCCTATACTAAGCATTTAGGATTGCAGGTAAGGTATCAACAGATGTAGCGACAATGTCAGGCTATGCATCAGACTAGGATTAACGAAAGCAGTAACATGCTACACTACTCTAATGCAAGCAGTATAGAGGAGAATAGGCGATATCTGGTGATCAAGGGGGGGGGGCTTGCCTGGTTGCTCTGGCAAGAGAGAGGGGTCGTCAACTCCGTAGTCGAACTGGGCAGCAACGGCGTCGGTCTCGTAGTCTACCGGAAAGGAGTAACGGAGGGGGAACACAATAAATAACAGAGCAATCAAATGTAACACAAAGCAAGACGCGGCAATACGGTGTGCTAGGGGTGACCTAACGTAGGGATAGGCGATACCGGTGAAGGGGGAAACATCCGGGAAAGTATTCCCGGTGTTTCGCGTTTTCGGACAAATGAACCGGAGGGGGAAAGTTGCGAGTTCGATAGGTTAGGGGTGTGTGGCGGACGAACGGACTGCGTATCCGGAATCGTCTCGTCGTTCTGAGCAACTTTCATGTACAAAGTTTTTCGATCCGAGCTACGGTTTACCTTATATTAATTTTAAAAGATTTAATCAACTTATAAATTATTATTATTAATTTAATCCGAAAATGGCATTACTGCATCAGCATGATGTCAGCATGACATCATCAGTCAACAGAGGTGTTGACTGGGTCAAGCTGACATGTGGGTCCGGCATGTCATTGACTGTTTCAGTTAATTAAGTTAATTAGTTAATTAGGTTAATTAATCTTATTTAGTTAATTTAATCAGAATTAATTAAGTTAATTAATTAGTTAATCAATTAATTAATTCATTAATTTTATTATTAATTATTTACTTATTATATATATATATATTTTTTAATTCTCTTTTTTTTTTAATTTTCGTTCTGGGCGTGGGCCCCGTTTGTCATAGGCCCATAGGGGCCTTAGTGGTTATGGGCGTGTGGGCGCGCGGGCTCACGGGCACGGCCACGAGCGCCCACCGGGGCAAGCCCAAGCGATGGCCTCGGGCGCGGCCAGTGGCGCTGCCGCCGGCGACAAGGAGGCAGCCAGGGGCGGCGAGGTACCGGGACGCCACGCACGTGGTCTCGGCGAGGTGCGGGCCCGGCGGTCGTCAGCGGGGAAGGCAGGAGTAGTGCACGGGGGCTGCAGGCGGAGCGGGACGGCGGCGTGGGCGGCAACAACCGCAGGTGGCACGAGCGACAACGGGCGCGACGGGGCGCGCGGGTGCGCGCGTGCTCACAGCGAGCACGAGCACCGGGCGGCACGTGCACGACTACGGGACGGTGCGAGGAGCAAGAGGAAGAGAGGCCGGGGGCCTCACCGTGGATCCGTAGGGTCAAGGCAGCGGGGCTCAGGGAGGTTGACGGGGACGACGCGTGTAGACGGGGAAGTCCGGCGGCGTCCGGGACGGCTTCGGGCGACGGAGTCGGCACGCAAATGTGTACGATCAAGATCAGGGACTCACGGGAAGATATCACAACACAACTCTACAAATAAAATAAGTCATACAAGCATCATAATACAAGCCAGGGGCCTCGAGGGCTCGAATACAAGTGCTCGATCATAGACGAGTCAGCGGAAGCAACAATATCTGAGTACAGACATAAGTTAAACAAGTTGCCTTAAGAAGGCTAGCACAAACTGGGATACAGATCGAAAGAGGCGCAGGCCTCCTGCCTGGGATCCTCCTAAACTACTCCAGGTCGTCGTCAGCGGGCAGCACGTAGTAGTAGGCACCTCCGGTGTAGTAGGGGTCGTCGTCGACGGTGGCGTCTGGCTCCTGGACTCCAGCATCTGGTTGCGACAACCAGAAAGAAAAGGAAAAGGGGAAAAAGGGGGGAGAAAGCAACCGTGAGTACTCATCCAAAGTACTCGCAAGCAAGGATCTACACTACATATGCATGGGTAGATGTGTAAGGAGGCCATATCAGTGAACTGAACTGCAGAATGCCAGAATAATAGGGGGATAGCTAAACCTGTCGAAGACTACGCTTCTGGCAGCCTCCGTCTTGCAGCATGTAGATGAGAGTAGATTTAAGTCCTCCAAGTAGCATCTCCGAGTAGCATCTCCAAATAGCATCTCATAGCATAATCCTACCCGGCGATCCTCTCCTCGTCGCCCTGCGGAAAAGTGATCACCGGGTTGTCTGTGGAACTTTGAAGGGTGTGTTTTATTAAGTATCCGGTTCTAGTTGTCATAA
Organism: Triticum dicoccoides; assembly: GCF_002162155.2. Taxonomy (NCBI): domain Eukaryota; kingdom Viridiplantae; phylum Streptophyta; class Magnoliopsida; order Poales; family Poaceae; genus Triticum; species Triticum dicoccoides. Next base: position 295,173,150 of record NC_041393.1, read on the forward strand.
GGTCAAGGTACAACTCCAAGTCGTCCTGTTACCGAAGATCACGGCTATTCGAATAGATTAACTTCCCTGCAGGGGTGCACCACATAGCCCAACACGCTCGATCCCATTTGGCCGGACACACTTTCCTGGGTCATGCCCGGCCTCGGAAGATCAACACGTCGCAGCCCCACCTAGGCAAAACAGAGAGGCCAGCACGCCGGTCTAAACCTAAGCGCACAGGGGTCTGGGCCCATCGCCCATAGCACACCTGCACGTTGCGAGGGCGGCCGAAAACAGACCTAGCCTAGTGGCGTTCCAGTCCAATTCGGCGCGCGCCGCTCCGTCGCTGACGTCTGAAGTGCTTCGGCTGATACCACGACGTCGGGATACCCATAACTACTCCCACATAGATGGTTAGTGCGTATAGGCTCGTAGCCAGACTCAGATCAAATACCAAGATCTCGTTAAGCGTGTTAAGTATCCGCGAACGCCGAACAGGGCCAGGCCCACCTGTCTCCTAGGTGGTCTCAACCTGCCCTGTCGCTCCGCCACAAAGTAACAGTCGAGGGCCGTCGGGAACCCAGGCCCACCTCTACCGGGATGGAGCCACCTGTCCTTTCAGCCCCCTCGTCAGAATCACTTGCGGGTACTCAATGAGCTGACCCGACTTTAGTCACCATCTGTATAGTATGTATGTATGTATAGTATATACCCGTGATCACCTCCCAAGTGATCACGGCCCAGTAGTATAGCATGGCAGACGGACAAGAGTGTAGGGTCACTGATGGAACACTAGCATCCTATACTAAGCATTTAGGATTGCGGGTAAGGTATCAATGACTGTAGCAGCAATGACAGGCTATGCATCAGAATAGGATTAACGGAAAGCAGTAACATGCTACACTACTCTAATGCAAGCAGTATAGAGAAAAGAGTAGGCGATATCTGGTAATCAAAGGGGGGGCTTGCCTGGTTGCTCTGGCAAGAGAGAGGGGTCGTCAACTCCGTAGTCGAATTGGGCAGCAGCAGCGTCGGTCTCGTAGTCTACCGGAGAGAAGAGGGGGAAGAAACAATGAATACCAAGTAAACAGATGCATATCGATGCATGACATGTCAAGAAGCGATGCTAGGCGTGCCCTAACGTGGTATAAGGTGGTACTGGTCAAGGGGGAATCATCCGGGAAAGTATTCCCGGTGTTTCGTGTTTTCGGGCAGAGGAGCCGGAGGGGGAAAGTTGCGGGTTCGATAGGTTAGGGGGGTGTGGTGGACGAACGGACTGCGTATCCGGAATCGTCTCGTCGTTCTGAGCAACTTTCATGTTGAAAATATTTTAATCCGAGTTACGGATTAAAAGATATGATTTTCTAAAGATTTTATTAATTTCTGAAATTTAATTAATTATTTAATTTAATTCGAAAATGGATTTATGACATCAGCATGATGTCATGCTGACGTCAGCAGTCAACAGTGGTTGACTGGTCAACCTGACGTGTGGGTCCCGTGGGACCCACCTGTCATACACTGTTTAGGTTAAATAGGTCTTAGTTAAACTAATTACTATTTAATTAAGCTAACATGTTAATTAGATTAATTAATCAGGATTAATTAACTTAATTAATTCACTAATTAATTAATTTAATTAATTAGTAATTTAATTAATTCATTTTTATTGTATTTTTCATTTTCTTTTAAAACGTTCTGTGGGTTGGACCCCCTTTGTCATTGGCCCTTGGGGCTTAACGGGGCGGGCGGTTAACGGGCAAGAGGCGTGTGGGCGCCCGACCTCACACCTCAGGCGCGGTGGCGAGGCACGCCGGGCGCCGGGCGTTGGGCGCTGCCCGAATGGCGCAGCCGCGAGCTACCGGGGGCCGGTGCCGGCGGCGGCTGTGACCGCGGCCACTGCTCGAGCAACAGCACCAAAGGGGGGGGGCACAGTGAGCGGCGGGGCCGGCGAGCAGCAGCAGTAAGGAGCGGCAAGGGGGAGGGCCGGGTGCGAGCGGGAGAGCGCGAGCATGGCCAATCCGGCTACAGGAGAGAGAGAGGTGGAAGAGAATGTGCTCACGTTCGGAGCAGGGGATCGGGCGGCGAAGCTCGAGGTGGTCCGACGGGGAGGAGGACGAGGAAGGCGTGCGGTCCGGGCGGGGAGGCCGGCGAGGTCCAGGCGGCGGCGCATCGAGCTCCAGGCGACGAGGTTCGGTGACGAGGGCGAGGTCGTGGTTCGGTCCGGTTTCGGAGTGGAGGGCGGCGTCCGACGCGGGGCAGGGCGTGGCGACGCCGGTGAAGTCGGTGGGGCAGCGTCGACGCGACAGGGAGATGGGGACGGGGCACCGTGCCCGGTCCAGATCGGGCAGAGGGGGGGGCGAGGAGCGAGGGGAGTGAGGGTTTCGTCCCCGATCCAGAACATGGAGGGGAGTGGGGAACGAGGAGGAGAGTGGGCGTCGTGGGGTGGCGGCGGGTGAGGGAGACGAGGGAAGAGGTGGGGATTGTGCGGGGGAGTGGGGTGGCCGGGCTAGGGTTCGATCGCCCCAGGGGGTGTTGTAGGTGCCAGCTGGGCCGGCCTGGTTGGCCCGATGGCCAACTGGGCCGAGGCCTAGTGGGGGGTCCCTTTTTTTTGTATATTCTTTTCTGTTTTTATTTTATTTTACTTTTCTGTTTTCTATTATAGTTTTTAATAGTTTTCAGTTTTGTAAATTTATAAGACCAGTACCTAAAGGGAGGTTGTAAATTAGCCCACTTCCATAATATATTTTGGAATTTTTAAAATATTTAGTTCGCATTTTTATAAATTTCAAAAGGGCATTTATAATAGGTTTAGCTGTTGTTTTAATTATTTTAGTGCATTGGAATAATTTATAGAAGTTTTGTTTCTTCACCATAATTATCTATGCAATATTTGACACGGTCCGAACAATTTTGTTTTAAAGTTTGAAAACTTTGTTTGTTTGCCAAAAATTCAAGTTTGAATTCGAATCGTTTTCGAACTAATGCGAGATTAGCCACAGTAATCAAGGTGACGTGGCATCATTAGCGAAGGATTACTGTAGCGTAACTATCCGGGCGTCACAACTGCGGAAAGGGAGATTGGTTTTGCTATCCTCCTCATCCGACTCCATGCCTAATCTTCTCCAACAAGTAGTTGGTCCTAAAGGGAGATCGTAGAGGTGATCGGCTTCTATTTGTGTGTTTTATGTTTCATCATCTGGTTCCACTATTATTCTAATCACACTGACTGAATATCTTTGCAAACAGGGATGATCAGCTCGATTTTAGTGGAGCTGCACAAAATGATCGGATTGTGATTTTCCTCCATAAACCACTTTTTTGGCTACAGAGCTGGGTGAAGCTAGCTGCCAACCAATGAACATTGTGCCAAGAAAATGGAGCCATGCCTACGAACAACATCGATCAATTATATATTTTTCTTTATTTGTACACCTTCTCACAACTTTGTCTTCAGTTGTGATGTGAATATTGGCGCTGATCTAGATGCATTAGCAGCCATGGTTGTTTCATTTGTATTTGATGATGGAATGTTGTAACGAGACAATATTGAGGCAAGAGGACACATGAATCCTAAGTTGAAACCTTCATAGCATCACAGTACAATTTCATTCGGCTAGCCATAGTGGGAGTAACTTAGGTAGTAACATACCGTATCCCCAGAAAAAATTGCTTATGTGGCATGGAGTTAACGACAAAAGAGATGCTTGTGGTAACATAATATGTTACTGTAACATAACACACCTCGAGGTAAAATGAGTCTATATCTTAATTAATGAAGACTTACATGTTACCATCCATATGTTTACTACCCACTATGAAGGTAGTAACATAGACTAGTAACATATGCATGTTACTACTCAAATTTACTCCCCACTATGACCAGCCTCATGCTGGAAAATTATGCGTACATATAAAAAAATCCTGAAGGATTGATAGCAATGCCAGAAACAATTCAACTTTGTTTTGCCGACATGTGGGACATCCTTCATTCAGCTCCACCTGCCATGCAGCAATATGTAGTGCACAACTGTAGGGAAGATTCACCCCGGTCGTTGCGCCACAGTATTAATGACTAGTGAGCAGTCAAATCACATAGCCCCACCTTCGCCACAGTATGTTGCTCGGACGAAGCAACCATCATTTCTCTCTTTGTTGAATCCGCTGCTACTCCAATATTCCCAGAGTAACAAGTTGCTCGGGCGCAACAACCATCACTTCACCTTTCCCACAGTAAGCACTACCTCTTTTTTATTATTCTAGAAAAAACCACATGCGAATATTGGACGGAAGCAGCACAACAATTGAATCAAAAATCAAAACCAACCAACGAACTACTACTAACGGTGAGCGTTTGCTAGTATCATGTACTCCGTCTGTCCATGTATATAGGGCTTAATGCGTTTTCTGAGACTAACTTTGGCCCTATTTCGATCGATGGGTTAGAGTTAGTTTGAGCTAGTTGGGGCTCAAATAGCCCTAAAGTATCCAAACATGAGGGTTACTAGAAAGATGCCCATGCATTGCATGGAACATCAAGATGCATTTTTATGAATAGTTTATCTTGTGGGAGAAAAGGATGAACGAGGGAAGGCCTTATTTGCAAATGTGGAGAGGGGTGTGGGTATTTTTTTGCAAAATTGCCATTGCTTCCTTCCTATCCGTCAGATTTAAATCGGACGACCTATGTTGCAGGATGGTAGGCACACCATCATCACCAACTCTTTTTTATAAGAGTAGGGAAATTGGAGCAAGTTGCACCAAGCCCACCAAAAAAACTATCCCACCCAAGAGGTGCTAATTGGATCTCTATCCCGCTAGCCAAGTGGTGCTAATTGAAGCTAGTTCTTGTGGGGCCCATTGAAAAATCACTTTTCTCTCTCCATCAAGTACATTTATTGTCAATCTAACCCTGTCATCCAAACACCTCTTTGGATAGAGTTAGTTTAGGGTTAGTCATGAGTTAGTCTAACCTCTAGCTAAGTTAGAGTATCCAAACAGGAGCGGTATAGGACATGCAAGTTTCTCAAAGCATACCATCAAATTCGTACGTGAAAGGATCTTTTTTTTAAACAGAATGTGAAAGGATCTTTGAATGATATAATTTGCAAATTACACAAAATATTATCAATAGTCAAAGGCAACCTCAAAGAATACACTATATAAAATCTTGTATCAATAACCAAAGTGTTACTATTACACCAAACAAGCTCAAAATGAGAAACTAGACCCATTCATGGCACGACATGCATGTCTCGTTTGGTCCGTCGGTCAAAGCGCTTCCTCTTCTTGGCATAACAATGGAGTGCAGTATATTTTTAGAATGCTCTTGGCATGTCGCTAAGATGTGATGAGTTAACCGACCTAAATCGCCAGCCCGCCGCACTTTGAGAGAGACGAGGAGCGAGAAGCAATACAGGCTGGTGGATTACTAGAGCTAGGTGTCGCATGGAGGCCAAGAAATATGGTGATAGCATGGGTTGGCCATGTATGATGTAACTACACTGGGCTGTCGTGTTTAAAAGGAATACGAGCACGAAGAGAAGAGGTGCAGGCACCAACGCGGGTACTCTTTGCCTCTTTCCCTAATACTCACGCGCGGGTATACGGTGAGCTCATTTCTCTATGAAGAGCCAGCTCACCAGATAATTTGGTGAGTGTAGTACTTGTTCATGGGAACCATGTGTGGACGAATCAAAGTTCGATCATGACGTGGTGACGCATTTTTTATAAATTAAGTTATTCTATTTGATGGCATGTACGCAACATTATTTTCTCAATGGAATGTTAATCGTGCATGCACTGAATGACAGAGCAAGGGATGGTAGCCATGGACATGGTCAGCCCTTTTTGGAGACTAATACACTACTTTTGATGTGTCCCGTCAACTCGTAAATGAGGAGAAGCTTTTTTTGAAATAAATGAGGAGAAGCTTTGCTTACTACTAGTACGACCTCTCCGTTGCTCACGCATGTGCGGTGGCTCGCAGGACGAGGAGAGGCTTTTGCTTTATGATAGTGCGCTTAATACAGGCGGTGGACATGCAGCAGTTCATTCAGTATCAGATTGCCAAAAGTAGGAGTATACTGTAGTACCATCATCATTGTTTGACTTCCGGAAGAGGCGAAGATCCAAGTGCACAGTTACCTACTCACTGTATAATCGGCCATGTTTGCATGAATTTTTTAACGTAATACAATCTGAGTGGATTGCTCCAGTGGTCATCACATGTGATCCAATCGATTCGCACCCTTCCGTCGTGCTCCATTATGTCTTGTGTTCCTTCCTCCGTCTAGCACGCTGACAAGTGGGCCCCATGCTCATGTATGCCAACGTGGTAGTCAATTATTTTGCTAGAGTCAGCTATCACACCCTTTCGATGCCACTTCAATGTACCCACTAAAAACAAATTAGACTTGTTCGGTTCAACCGTCTCCCTAGGTGTTTGGAGAGGAATTGTCTGTTGCGAGGCAGTTCTATAGGTGGGCAGGTGGCAAAAACAGGATAAAATGCGCGAACCAGCTAGACGAGAGATTTGGTTGATTTTATATCGCTAAATAATATAAAATATTATGAGTGTGGACGCTCCACCGCGAGGTTCCTTGCTCCTTCTCGGTCGGTGGGAATCTATGTTCATCCACTCTTTTTTTACGTGAGCTTTGTTCATCCTTTTACCAACATGCGGGATCAAGGTGCACGTGTCATGCAAGAAAATGGAGATAAGCAGTGTGTAAGTGAGTCGTGCACTTTGATGGCACATACTATGCAATAATTTTTCTCCTCGGTGGCACGTGAATCATGTATGTAGATGGAGCGCAGGGTGGTAGCCATGGACTAAATAAGTAACTTTGATGTGTCCCGTCAACTCGCAGAATGATGAGAAGCTTGCTTGCTACACCCTCTCCCTTGCCCGCGCGCACGTTGTTGCTCGCAGCACGAGGAGAAGCTTCTGCTTACAATTATAGTGGGCTTTATAGTACAAGCGGTGGACGTGCAGTAGTCGTTCGGTGTCAGATTGCTAGAAGTACATATATACTGTAGTACCATCATCATTGTTCGTATTCCGGAATAGGTGAAGATCCAAGCGCATGGTCACCTACTCACAGTATAATCGTCTGTGTTTGCATGATTTTTTGAACATACAATCTGAGTGGATAGCTATTGTGGTCATCACACGTGAGCGGATGTATATGTGGGCTAGGTGGGCAGGCGGCAAAAAACAGGGGGAAATGCGCGAACCAGCTAGACAAGGGAGGGAAGCTTCTACATTCATGGGGGGCGTGGCATTGACCATTGGGTGGAAATAGGCGGTCATCCAAGTGCGCAATATAGGATGCAAAGAAGGATCCTACAGCAACAAGGACTAGCTTCCCTACCAATAGCTCATCTAACAGAACTCCCAAGTTAAGTGTGCTGAGACTGGAGTAGTCATCAGATGGGTCACCAGATGGGAAGTGGGCTCGATGTTAAATTAACTGATTTGATGGATCACTATAAACATTTAATTGCATTGAATGTATATTGCGCTCCATAATATTAGTTGAATTAACCTCGAGCTCCTTGTTGAGCTCCTTGTTTTCAATTTTTTGACTTTTTTTGAACACATGTTGATTGGCTTGAAGAAGGTCTATCCCATTACTTTTTTATTTTTTTTAATTTTTTCAACACATGTTGATTGGCTTGAATGAAGGTCTATCCCGTTACTTTACAACATGTTTCCAAAACATGGATCTCGAGGTTAATTTCACTAATAGGACGAAGCATTATATACATTTTGTAATTAAATGTTTTCCAAAAAAGTGATATGATTTCTGTAAAACTTATAAGTCATGTATGTCAAATTAACCTTTGTGTACTTGTTCTCAAATTAACCTTCGGGCCTTGCAGGAGTGTTGCAATGTGTCAGCGTCAATTCCAAGATGAGCCATTTCTAAACACATGTTAACCTAAGGTCTATCGCGTTACTTGACGACATGTTTCAAAAAAGTGATATGACTTCTGTCAAGTTATTAGTAATGTATGTCAAATTAATCTATATGTAATTATTCTCAAATTAACCTCTCGGCCTTGCAAGAGTGCTGCAATGCATCAGCGTCAATTGCAAGATGAGCCAGCAAGCTAGCAGTGGTGTTGCCAACATGCTCAAAGTGCACGCAACATTGAGTAGAAAGAAGCATTCCCATGAAATTAATGCGGGCTTAGGGAGGCCCTTTGCTCAAAGGGCAATTATAGTAAGGTACAGTCAGCTCGCTATAAGGACGAGGAGCGAGAAGCAATACAGCTGCTGGATATATACTATAACTAGGTGTCGCACGGAGGCCTAGGAATATGGTGAATGCATGAGGCGGGCGATGTATGATCTGTTTCAGCGTTGCACGTCAATTATCATACAGAAACATATACCTAATTAAAATACACATGCCAAACCTATAGATGTTTTTTCCCGATGATATAGAGATGATGTTACACCTTATTACACATTTTATGTTATTTAATTGCAGGTAACATTACAACCAACTTACGAAAATAATGGTAACCGGTTTTACATGTTCGTAATGGTATTATCATTGGACTACCATGTAGGATAAATGATGAGGTGGATGAGAGAGACCATAAGAAAATGCATGTCTTCTCTTTATTAATAGATGATCTCTTACCAACATTATGTCTCACCAAATATTTAGAAATACCGCGTTATCAAAGATAAGACTAAAATTAACCCACTACAACATATTTTGATGTCTCCTCTAGATTACGTGACAGTCTTAAGAAAAACCTGTCTTATCAAGCATTGTGCATGCTCAAATTAGTAATAAATCAACATTTGGATAGTTGAGAATAACATGTGAGATTACGAATATATCTTTTTGCAAATATAGAACAAAATGTTCATTTTTTCCAGTAGAAAAGAGTGTTCAATGTGACTAATTAGCTCCATGATGGTTTTGACTAATTTAATTTAAAAATGAACCACGTGTTTTCTTTGGTAACACATAATTAGGAACTAAATGGAGATTGGACACCATGTCCTACCACGTACGTAAGTGTAGCAATCAAGATTTATTCACGTACAGGGCAGGCTTGTACTCCCTATAAGAGTGTTTAGATCACTAAAGTAGTGATCTAAAACTCTTTATGTTAGTTTATGGCGGGAGTAATTCTTAGAGAAAAGTAAAGAAAAGAAATGGGCAAGCTGACTACGACAACATGTGAAGTTTTGAACCCACATGTTGCATGAGCACGTGCCCTCACTACAAAAAAATACACTTCCGTGATGATACGTGTTTGTCACAGTAGGTCACATTTTCTGTCATGCATGTACATCCATGACGATTTTATGATAGAATCAAGATAGTCATACATGTGCTGTCGTAGAAGTGTTCCATGACATTACCAAAATTATCATCACGGAAGTGTCCACTTCCATGACGAAAAATCGCGCATCACAGATGTGCTTTCGTCAAGAGTGGCCGACAAATGGCATCCAGTGTAACGGAACGTCGTTAAGCTATCAGGTCCGGTTTTGGATCCGATAACCCGTTAACAACCCGGACCAATGGGGATTTTCCACGTGTAAAATCAGCATTGGCTGGAGGAAACACGTGTCAGCTCCCCGTTGGCACAGGTGTCACTCATCCAATGGGCGAGATGCGCTTATGAAATGTTGACACGTGGACCGGCCCAAAAGTGGCCCATAAAGTTTAAATGGGCCGGCCCAACTAAAGGCCCACAAGATTTTGCAGTCCATAATGGGCCGGCCCAGCAAAAGGCCCACGAGATTTTGCGGACCATAATGGGCCGGCCCAGCTAAAGGCCCACAAGATTTTGCGGGCCATAATTGGCTGGCCCAGCTAAAGGCGCGAGATTTTGCGGACCATAATGGGCCGACCCAACTAAAGGCCCACAAGATTTTGCGGACCATAATGGGTCGGCCCAGCTAAAGGCCCACGAGATTTCATCGACCATAATGGTCCGGCCCAGCTGAAGGCCCAAAAGATTTTGATGACACCAGTAGGCCGGCCCATTAACAGGCTGCCATGTTTTGGGCCAAATGCCGGCCCATATTTGATCCGGTCCATTAACAGCCCGCCATGTTCCGGGTCTAATAAAGGCCCATATGAGATCTGGCCCGTTAAAAGCCTACCACGTTCTGGGCCAAATTACGGCCTAGATCAGGTCCGGCCCTTTGAGGCTTTGGCCTAAATAATGGCCCATATTAGATTCTGCCCGTCAACTCGACGCTATGCTTTTGGGCCCACTTGATAAAGGCCCATTTAGTAATTCCGCCTGATATTAGTTTCGTCCTGTTAAAGGCCCGATTAACATTTCGGCCCTATATATATTTCGGCCTGTTAAAAGCCCGTCATATAGTTGGGCCTAACTACGGCCCCGTTTGCATCCGGCCTACTCACAGCCGATAATCTGATTGGGCCAAACAAGGACCGAGACAATTTTGGCCTGTTATAAGCCCATGATTTGATTGGCACATCATGGGGCGGGGTCTATTTCGGCCTGCTACCGGTCCGTGAGCTGTTCGGCACGTTTCAGGCCCAACCTACTTTTTCGCCTCCTAAAAGACCATTGAGTTTTCTTGGGAAAATAGGGCCAGTGGTTTACTCGGCCTATTAAAGGCCTGAATCTACTAGTGGGCCAGTTTACATTTTGGCTTGTTAATGGACGAAGATGACGGGGCCCATGATGCGGATCATACATAGTGATTTGCATGACGGCCCGATTATGTACCGTAGTTTTACGGTTTGGCCGGTTTACTCCGAAGATAGGATATATATATACAGTAAAATAACTGCAGCATCGTGAATAAGAAAAAAAACTAGACTATAAAATAAAGAAATTACGGCATATTACATCCACTGGGCATCAAAGTTGGCCACTATGATAATAAAGCACAAGAAGACAGCAGATTACATACACTGGGCATCAAAGATCGCCACCAGTGCAATTAAACACGCCGACAAAATAATATACAAAACCGACAGCACTTCAATAGAGAAAGGTTAGCCCTGCTCGGGAGCTGCAAGCAAGCAGCTGAGCAAGTTGATGAGACTGCACTTGTTTGCCACTTATATCCTTCTCACTCTGAAAGATAAACAAGCAGAGAGATGACCGGTTTTGCACATATAAATATCAGTGCTGACAATTCATCACATTTCTTACTGACGAATAAAGTGACACAGTTTAAAATAGCATTAACACAATATGGTATTGTTCAGGTCAAGACATGGCAGGAAATGCCATTGTGAAGGAGTTGGCAGCTTCACGACACCACTGGATTATAGATTAGGAACTCATAAGTATCAATGGTTAGTGTGCTGTCAATTTATCCCATTTCAGATTGGCAAAATAAGATCACTTGCTCTGTCTAGTTTAATTTACATGGTATGAAGAAGGAACTTGGTTGTACAACTGAAAACTTAAATTGAGAAGGACAAACTTTTGTTTATGAACTACATAATAAACTTTAAACATGCAATTTGATGCAAACACCAAAAATAAACAACTGTTGCAGTCATGCCTAACCAAATATACACAACAAAGTTTGAAGGCTTGAGAAGGACAAACTTACATTATTGGTGAAGGCAGGCTCTATAAAGCCCTTGTCCATGCTGATGGGGGGGGGGGGCAATTCAAGAAGTTTACCACATAATCTTCTTCATAAGCATTGCCTTTATTCTACATTTTGTTAAGAGTAAATATAGATGTGACAATATAAGAAAAAATGGAGAATATTAAAGATAAGATGAAGAGTGATGCTACATAACCAAGTAGCTATAAATGTAAGTATAGAGATACACGCAAAAGGTACAACCAAGAGCAATGCAGAGCTAAACTTCTTCAGTACCATCGGTGTTATCCAACCTTATGGTAAGAGTAAATATAGATCTTATGTGTAGAAAAAGGAGGGCAAAGGAAAATAAGCTACAGAGTGATGGTACATGAACAACTACCTATCAATATAAGTACACTGATAAAGGACAGCAGGTACATACAAGAACAATGCAGAGCTAAAAAATTCATTGGCATTGGATATATTCTACACTAATGTTACCATTCATATAGATCAGATAATTTGGAGCGAACAATTGATAAGCAAGCTATCATGAATACTGCTGTCACATAATGAACCAGGTATGTATTCAAGTATAGTGATATAGGACAACAGATACTAACAAGAGCAAAGCAGCGGGCAACATATTTGTGATATCTTGATGTTCTTTTCAAACTGGAATTCTTTTTTGAGCAGATTTCCTGCAAAAAAGATCCGTAAGGCACATGCGGAAAAGTAGAAGTTCAATTTGTCATGCGATATCATAGACAGTACCTCATCCTCGGAATGAGACTAGTGCATAACAAGGTTTTTCCATTCAATGTCTTCTAAATTTAGCACAGGAGACTTCACCGGAATTTCGTTTGTAGACTTGCCATCAAAGTGTGATTTCCTCAGGTAACACTGATACTGCTGCAATGCTTCCTTGAAAAGCGCAAGCAAGCTTTCCTCGTCATGACTATCCAGATTGACCCTTGCCTACTTACAACAATGTAATGTAAATCATTGATGTGTTCAATTAGCAGAAAGCAGGAAAATAATCACCATGAATAATAGCACTTACACGTAAGTGGGACAAGAAGATGTGAAAATGGTATTTGTCTTCACTATAATCCTCCCATGATGGGAATATATGCACGTAGTCCCTAACAACATTGAAAGCACTGTCTTTTAAACTGGGAATTACTGGAATGGGGTTCCAATCTGCAGGAATTGGCCGTATCTGCAGTTGGGATAGGACTTCGGCCGATGGACTTGCTCTACTTTTTGCTAGAGTGGGATTTTTCTTTGGTTCGGCTGGTGCTATGGCAACTGAAATCGGCATACCTTTTGCTGGAGTGTAGGTTCTGTGTGGTGGGGCTAGTGGTGTGGCCAGTGAAGTATGGGTACAGTCTGCTGGAGTCGGTCCTACGTTTTGTGTAACTGGTTGTACAGCCAACATAAGTGGGGTGTTGTCTGATTTCTCCGGCAGAACCACGTTTTTCAAGGACTTTGCTAGTGCTCCTTTAGGTTCGGCAATCACCCTCTTCCTTTTTGATGTCTGATGCACAAGAACAGCATTTGAGTGGAAAAACATGGTATGATGACAGATGGAATATGTATTGATAATGGATGGGCATGGCATCTCGACATATATGATGAGTAAACTAAGCAAATGGCGGTGCAACAAAGTAGAAGAAATGCAAGACAACATATGCAACATACGTGCAATCAATAAAACCTTGCCAAATTAGAACAGGCACCTTGATGGGTGAACATGAGAGGCCATCTTCCTTTGACTCCTCGAGGTTAGAGTAGTCATTAGGATCATATTCTGAACAAGAATCTACAGGTGGGGAGCGTATGAGTTTCATTGCATCCAGAATGGCACTCAATGCCTTGGTGCCAATTTTGTAAGTCATTGCAGTGTTCCACAATATTCTTCTGATGCACGGATTTTGATATTCACTGTAATTACGTATAATATCTGAGAACCATGAAAACATAAATAGTTATGAGATTATCTTTGTAATGCAGAGGATATTCTAATATAGGGGCGCCCCTGTAAACACTTGTGTGCTATCACTAGATTCTGATGAGAGAGCTCATGTGTGCTGTAATATGGTGCGTGCATTAATATAATCTGGCACAAGTACACAAAAAAATAGGCTCCAGAATTAAGGATAGTTGGCAGATGATAGGTTCATAATATACTGTATAGAGAGTTTATTGCCAAATCATGATAACAACAGCACACAGCAACTAGGCATATCATAGTGTACATAAAAGGGGTATGCCATAACCACGATATATAAATCGGGAAAGTGGAACTGGCTTGAAAATACGGTGATGTATTGCCGCTAGTAATTGAAAGCCTATCGATCACGTATAGGCCAGCTCTATCAGCTGTTGACTGCAGATGTCCCTGCTCCCCTTCCTGACAAGGAACATACTGTACGTACTAAATACAGAATAACAAAAGAGGAACATGTTAAAGAACATAAGAGGAAGCATATTCTTGAGGTTTCGCTTCATTGCATACAATGTTGGTTGCCCACTCATGATGAATCACAGCGCCCAAAGAAATGCAATTCCATGTTGTCTCTCGATATGTGGCAATTTTGAACAAGAGTCATTAGGATCATATTCTAAACAAGAGTCAACAGGTGGGGAGCGTATGAGTTTCATTGCATCCAGAATGGCACTCAATGCCTTGGTGCCAATTTTGTAAGTCATTGCAGTGTTTAGCTTCAAGAGTGGACTACTGCTAGTGCGACACAAAGCAGCTACACAGATCATAGTGTAGATATAACGGGAAAACCTTAAGCATCAGAGTAAAATCAGCAAATTGGAACTTGCTAGAATATATGTGCTAGTATTGCCGGTACGGCTAGAAAGGCTTCGGATACCAGCTCTCTTCAACTGAAGGTGCGGTACTATTAATATAAGTGTAACTCTCAAAGGCGACACAGCTCCCCGCATTTCCTTGCTATTCTTGTAGGATTCAAGTGTGCAGGCCACTACAAATCCTATTCCCATGTTTACAAAATCCTACAAATCAAAGAGGCCCGAAGAGTTCAAAGTGTCCATCACAACCAACCATATAGACCTCTACACTGCAAATGTCCCTGCTCATCTTCACTACAAGGAACATACTATACTACTATCATACTCCCTTTGTTCCAAAATATAAGTCTTGGTAGAGATTTCCACTATGGATCACATACAGATGTATCCAGATACATTCTAGAGTGTAGATTCACTCATTTTTCTCCATATGTAGTCCATGGTGGAATCTATACAAAGACTTGTATTTAGGAACGGAGAGAGTACTTATTAAAGAAGAACGGAAGAGGAACATGCTAAAGAAGAGCAAGCAGATTTTGGATAATAAAATGTTCATTGAGCAGTGCCCACACATGATGAACCAGAGCGCATTAAGAAAGAAACTCCCTCCTGTCTCTCTATATGTGGTGCACGTGCTTTTCAAAAGTAAAGTAGGAACGTTAGCTGACTAATTAAATGTTATCTGTTTTAGTAATATCAGCATCACATCAGATTCGTACTTGAGCAACAAGTTTAGAATTATGAGTGGCATGTTGTTTAGCTTGATGGATTCAGGAGCAGTGCTAAGCAGGTACGATGATGGTACTGAATATAAAGGCATGTCTGCATGCAAGTCGCGTGACTTTTGTCATTTGGGTCAGTCGACCATTTCAGGCGGTTCGATGAAGATCCTACGTCTCCTAACCCTTCTTCTTCCTCGTCTCTGATTCTTCCCATATAGAACACCGCACGGGCCGCCGGCCGAACCACCGGCCCCCACCGCCTGTGTTCCTCCGCCACCCCCACCCCCACCCCCACCCCCATCTACGTCGAGTTTTCTTCGTTCGGCGAGTCCCCACCACCCCCCACCCCCATTTACAGGGGCGCCCCTATATTAGAATATCCTCTGCATTACAAAGATAATCTCATAACTATTTATGTTTTCATGGTTCTCAGATATTATACGTAATTACAGTGAATATCAAAATCCGTGCATCAGAAGAATATTGTGGAACACTGCAATGACTTACAAAATTGGCACCAAGGCATTGAGTGCCATTCTGGATGCAATGAAACTCATACGCTCCCCACCTGTAGATTCTTGTTCAGAATATGATCCTAATGACTACTCTAACCTCGAGGAGTCAAAGGAAGATGGCCTCTCATGTTCACCCATCAAGGTGCCTGATCTAATTTGGCAAGGTTTTATTGATTGCACGTATGTTGCATATGTTGTCTTGCATTTCTTCTACTTTGTTGCACCGCCATTTGCTTAGTTTACTCATCATATATGTCGAGATGCCATGCCCATCCATTATCAATACATATTCCATCTGTCATCATACCATGTTTTTCCACTCAAATGCTGTTCTTGTGCATCAGACATCAAAAAGGAAGAGGGTGATTGCCGAACCTAAAGGAGCACTAGCAAAGTCCTTGAAAAACGTGGTTCTGCCGGAGAAATCAGACAACACCCCACTTATATTGGCTGTACAACCAGTTACACAAAACGTAGGACCGACTCCAGCAGACTGTACCCATACTTCACTGGCCACACCACTAGCCCCACCACACAGAACCTACACTCCAGCAAAAGGTATGCCGATTTCAGTTGCCATAGCACCAGCCGAACCAAAGAAAAATCCCACTCTAGCAAAAAGTAGAGCAAGTCCATCGGCCGAAGTCCTATCCCAACTGCAGATACGGCCAATTCCTGCAGATTGGAACCCCATTCCAGTAATTCCCAGTTTAAAAGACAGTGCTTTCAATGTTGTTAGGGACTACGTGCATATATTCCCATCATGGGAGGATTATAGTGAAGACAAATACCATTTTCACATCTTCTTGTCCCACTTACGTGTAAGTGCTATTATTCATGGTGATTATTTTCCTGCTTTCTGCTAATTGAACACATCAATGATTTACATTACATTGTTGTAAGTAGGCAAGGGTCAATCTGGATAGTCATGACGAGGAAAGCTTGCTTGCGCTTTTCAAGGAAGCATTGCAGCAGTATCAGTGTTACCTGAGGAAATCACACTTTGATGGCAAGTCTACAAACGAAATTCCGGTGAAGTCTCCTGTGCTAAATTTAGAAGACATTGAATGGAAAAACCTTGTTATGCACTAGTCTCATTCCGAGGATGAGGTACTGTCTATGATATCGCATGACAAATTGAACTTCTACTTTTCCGCATGTGCCTTACGGATCTTTTTTGCAGGAAATCTGCTCAAAAAAGAATTCCAGTTTGAAAAGAACATCAAGATATCACAAATATGTTGCCCGCTGCTTTGCTCTTGTTAGTATCTGTTGTCCTATATCACTATACTTGAATACATACCTGGTTCATTATGTGAC
Organism: Triticum dicoccoides; assembly: GCF_002162155.2. NCBI lineage: Eukaryota > Viridiplantae > Streptophyta > Magnoliopsida > Poales > Poaceae > Triticum > Triticum dicoccoides. The sequence goes on from NC_041393.1 coordinate 295,190,078, forward strand.
AGCAGTATTCATGATAGCTTGCTTATCAATTGTTCGCTCCAAATTATCTGATCTATATGAATGGTAACATTAGTGTAGAATATATCCAATGCCAATGAATTTTTTAGCTCTGCATTGTTCTTGTATGTACCTGCTGTCCTTTATCAGTGTACTTATATTGATAGGTAGTTGTTCATGTACCATCACTCTGTAGCTTATTTTCCTTTGCCCTCCTTTTTCTACACATAAGATCTATATTTACTCTTACCATAAGGTTGGATAACACGGAGTACTAATGGGGAAATGGAGGTAGAGAGGAAGGGGGAACCATGTCTTTAGGGCGCGCTTGTCTCAAATGCGAGGAAATTTACAAACTTAGCCCCCGTTTCAAATTTCCTACATCACAGCAATATTAGTCGGTTGGGGATAGGACGGTAATCTCGCATACACCAAATATTTGCCGACGAGAGTTTGTTTTTGGTGCCCACCATGTATGAATCGGGGAGGGAGTCGATTTCGGCCGAGGACACACTGTGTTTTGGCACCCAACGTGTATGAATCCAGGTGAGAGGCGGTTATGTCACGTTTGAGTGAAATTACAAACCTACCCCTATCGAAACCTATAGAAATCGAGCAGATAGGCTTTGCGTGGCAGGGATAGGAAGTAGTAATTTCCATCTCACAGATTTTGGTTTCGGGCGGTTACTGCGACTTCCCCGCTTCGTTCAAATTTTGCAGAGTGCACATTTATCGTGCCAACTCAATTCGAATCCCGTTTGTATTCTATTTTTTCCGGGCGGGATCCATTTTCGATTGGAATAAAATTCTATATACATCATTTTTTTATATATACTTTCAAAAGCACAACACCCTTTATACATAAATATGGTTTACAAATGGCATGATCTCAGATTCATAAGGTTGTATCCATCAATTTGGATTTTCAAATATTTGAAACCACTTTATGTTGAAATCCAATGTATGCATTCCTCGCTAACAGTCTCCAATTGATGTGTTTTTCATGCGGGTTTTTTTACTTCTCAAACATGTATAATGTGTTTCACACACGCAACATATAGTGTAATCCCGTTTAGACATTAATTGCATATAAACCATGCATTGTTTCTAATTAAAGAATCTATGGATCACCAATATTGATAAACTATATAACATTACACGTGTCCCCAAATTCAAATGAATATGCATGTTTGATACACCAATTTGCGTTATGATATTAACAATGTCGTGATCTCCAGTTTAAATATTTGAATCCCCTTTAATCCAGATATTCGTCTCGTATAGCTATCACTCATGCTTATATAGGACTATCTCTCTAAACCGATACGCGTTCATCATCTCTCGGGTATCTCTCGTGCTACCTGTATGTCGACAATGATCATTTATCTTCGTAAGACACTGACGGTACTCTCTCCCTCGACCTTCATCACTCTATCTCTCACTAAGTATATCTTGCTCCGTGCTATGTGTCTCTAACTATGATTCTCCATGTGGAATCTCTTTCTCTCACACAAACAAAAAACTTTGTCTCCCGGGGTCTCATTTCTTTCTACTATTCCCCTGTGTGCCACTCGCACACCCCTCATACAGAGATGTCTTTCGCTCCTTAGGTATCAGAACCTATGACTCTTCCTCTTAAATATCTCTTTCTCACACACAAACACAAACTCTGTCTCCCAGGGTCTCATATTTCTCCACTGTTCTCTTGTATGTCGCTCACACACACACTCTCTCCCTAGACATATCTTGAGTTCCCTCATATATCTCTCTAGCTATCACTCTCGTTGTGAAATATCTTTCTCTCTCACAGACACAAAACTCCGTCTCTCGGGATCTCATTTCTCTCTGATATTTTTTTGTATGTGACTCACATGCACCCTCTCTCTATCTCTCTCACACCCACACACATAACTCAGCCTTCTGATCCACTCGACTCCTATCTCTAACACACAGTAGCTAGCATCTTTATCTTTCTATTTATCTGTTTATCCATCAACCTTCTTTCTCGCCCTCACTCTTGCTTCCTATCACGCACACTACATATGTTTCTCTCTACATGCAGTCAAGTGCCCTCTTTTTATCTTTCTCTCTCACACACATAACTTCACCCTCTGAACCACCCGGCGGTCATCTCAAACACTCAAACTAGCGGATGTCCCTCTAGATAGCATCTCCATCTCTGTATCTATCTGTAGTTTCTCCGTCAACATTTCTTTCTCGCATGCAGTCTTGCTTCCTACCACCCACACTATATATGTCTCTCCATACATATGCATTTATAGGTTGATCTCTTTCGCACAATCGTTGTGCCTCACTCCCTCTACTCGCCATAGATGCATGCTCCAGCCCATGCCACTATCTCTTAAAGACAAAAACACATGCTGAATTGACGGGCCTTCTTCCCTGCATTCTCACATGCATGCATATTGTCATACCGATCCGTCTATCCCATGTCATTGATCTTATGACTTATGTCTTCTTTCTTTTATCTCGATCATGCGCGCGTACACACACACATCCCACATATACATGTATACCTCTCACACATGCACGTTCAAGGTCTCTATGTGTCCATACGTAGTTAATTACCCTCAACCCTAATGCCACATCGAATCGTTCTCTTCTTGTGTGCACATAACTTCCGCCTGGATGGATAAAACACATACTCACACTTAACAATCTCCTTCTAGATACCCCCCCCCCTCTCACTCTTCCCCTATATCCCCGAAACCAATAAGACCATCCCTTCGTTTAATTCCCGCCTACATGCACCATCGAAATATAGTAGTCTTCCTCAGTGTCTCTCGAACAAACAGGTTCTCGCGATGTCGACTCCTCTCACGCGCACACACCTTCTCTTCCCTCCCTATGGGCATTTTCTCTCTCGCACCCCATCGTTGGTGGCCTCTGCCATACACATCACCTCTCTATGATGAAGCCATGCACACTTAAATTACATCCGCCACCGAGGACCCCGCGACACACACACACACACAAAAACAAACAAACACACAAACACACGCACGCACCCACACACACACACACACAAACACACACACACACACACACTAAGACTCCATCTCTCTCTCTCTCTCTCACACACACACACACAAACACAAACACACACACACACACTAAGACTCCATCTCACACACACATGCTCTAGGCGGAGCATTTGTTTCCTACCACCCTTCATCCAACCTTACCCGTATGATAAACAATCACCTAATTTACTTGTATAACATGGACAAATTCCACTTTACTTTGGTAGTTAGCAAACTTATCATCTGTACCCTTATAAAAAACCGAGTTGGCAATGATGGTGTGCCTGCCATCTTGTAATATAGACCGTCTGATCTATATCTGACAAACAGAAAGCAAACTATGATAATTTTACAAAAGATACCCGCACCTCTCTCCACATCCTTACCTCCCACAACCTCATTGTTGAGCAATTAAAAAAGGAAGTCTCTGGAACAATCTAGCATGGTGGCCGCTACCACCTGCCGGCGCCGTCCATCCCCATGCCTCTGCCCATTCCGACCACCAGTCACCACCACGCTCCACTCCTCCTCACATTATCTCTTATCTTTCATTTTTTTGATGACATTCTCGAGATACCAGTTTTCCGATAAAGTTCTCGAGATATCATTAGTTTTTACACATGGGATTACTCCTGCATGGGTCAATCACAACAGGTGTTTTGTACAAAAATGCATATTGATGTTCCGTGCAATGCACGAACATCTTGCTTGTAATTATATAACGCAAATCACGAACAGGAAGTGACATTTTTTTACACAACCACGTTAACATGGCCACGTAAATCACTAGCTAAAGTAAATACCATTATACTTATATCCCGATGCAAACGGTTGAGTACATGTCCGAAGAGTAGAGTCGCACAAACGCACTCTGTCTCTCAGAATCTCACACACACACACCAGTTACGTGACGCCCACTTAAGCAGACACGTATGCTACAATTTGTGCACCCGCGGGTACACGTGATGCTGCGCATTTATTTAAGCCGGACGGCGAACCCAAATAGTAGCTGCATTCATTCCCCTCCCGCCACCTCTTCTCTGGTCGCCGTCGCCCGGTAGCCATGGCCCAGCCGAAGGTAACAACATATGCCATACTCCCGCCAGAGCGGCGCTTTAATCTGGAAATTTTAGTGGTCATGCATGCCTCTTTTTGTGCTAGCACTCCTATATAAGGGTTGACCGGTCGCTTCCCGCAGACGTGCGCGGGCGGTGGAAGAGGAAGGAGAAGGGAAGCGGGCTGTGGAGTAACGTGTTTTACCACAATTTCTTAGGAAACTGAGTGCAATAATTGAGTAGTTTTGCAAACTACCAGTACTACACCTGAAACGGTTCAAAACCTATACTCCCCTGCCAGCATGCACTTCCCATGTGAAATGGCCAACGTCGCCCTAGAGCGTCAGTGCTGCATTAATGCCCAGCCAGAGCGGAGGCGACCTCTCACTAGTGTCGGCTTTCAAGCGGTGCGATGACCAAGAGAGCGTCGCTTCCTAGTGCACGCGATTGCTCCGCGTCGAGGCTGGCCATAGGCCCTGTTTGGATCCATGGGTTAGAGTTAGTTTGAGGTAGTTGGGGCTCAAATAGCCCTAAAGTATCCAAGCATGAGGGTTTAAATAAGAGCAAGTTGCACCGAACCCACCAAAAAAACATCCCACCCAAGACGTGCTAACTGGAGATAGTTCTCATTGGGACCACTGAAAATTCACTTTTCTCTCTCCATCAAGTGCATTTATTGTCAATCTAACCCTGTCAACCAAACACCTCTTTGGCTACAGTTAGTTCGGGGTTAGTCATGAGTTAGTCTAACCTCTAGCTAAGTTAGAGTATCCAAACAGGAGAAATATAGGACATGCAAGTTGCTCAAAGCATACAGTCAAATTCGTACGTGAAAGGATTTTTTTTTCTTTTTGAAAATGGAACGTGAAAGGAATTTTTTTTAGAATGCTCTTGGCATGTTGCTAACATGTGATGAGTTAACCGACCTCAATAGACGGCAAAAACGCTAGCCCGCCGCACTTTGAGAGAGACGAGGAGGGAGAAGCGATACGGGCTATTGGATTACAAGAGATAGGTGTCACACGGAAGCCAAGAAACATGGTGATAGCGTGGGTTAGCCATGTACTAGTATGATGTAACTACACTAGGCTGCCGTGTTTCGTACTCTTCCAGTCCACTGTGGAGATGATTGGTTGATTTTATATCGATGAATAATATAAAATATTATGAGTGCAGACGCTCCACCACGAGGTTCCTTGATCCTTCTCGGTCGTCGGGAATCTTTGTTCTTCCACTCTATTTTTTACGTGAGCTTTGTTCATCCTTTTGCCAACACGCGAGACATCTAGCATCAAGGTGCATGTGTCATGCAAGGATCGTTCCATCTATATGAAGAACCCGTGGGACTGGAACTACGAGATGGACATGTACCCAGGAGTGCACGTACGAACCTGAGTAATGTAGCGCAGTAAGTGAAGTAGAAAGGCACAAATGGTATGAACATGCGTGGCATATAGGGTGTGTTTGGTTGCGTTCTCGTCTCAGCATAGTTGTTCCCTCTTCATGCATGCTCAACTAAACACCCCTCTTCATGCATGCTCTCTTCATGCATGCTTCTAGTGTATTTGTGCTAAACTAGTGTGGACTCATGCACCCTCCGTACACTCTACCAAACACCCAAAACTAGGTCGAGAAGGGAACTCTTGGGCGGCATTTGTCTCTTACAGTTATTTGGAACAGAGGGAGTACCACTAAATGTTGTACGAGCAATGCACGGTGATGTTATGGAGTACGTGCCTAAGTACTCTACTACTACTACTATATTAGTTGGAGGCACATATTAGATTTTATATTTGTTTACGTGTATGCCCCAAGACCTTCCAACTAGACATGTCTTTCTCTCCAGGTCGCACTTTGTATCGTTCATACCACTAGTACTACTACGTGTGGTCTCCGACCCAAAAGTGGAAGAAGTGGAGACGCTCTACCATGTTGTTTTTTTTGCGTTGGGCTCTACCACGTTGTTCTTGTCCCACTCCTTCCGCTGACTTGTGGGACATCCAGCACGTGTCGTGTTTGGCACTCTTTGTCATAAGAGTTGTAACGCTAGCATTCATCAGAAATAAAAAATAAATATAAATCAGCAGTGATACTATTTTTTTGAGAACCAATCAGCAGTGATACTATACCACACGGTTTCCTTGCTCCTCAATATTGGAAAGAATACTTCCATTCGCTAACATGTGGGATGTCGACCATCCTGGTCCACTTGCCATGCACGCAGAACTCCAAGGGAGAGTCACCCCGGTCGTCGCGCCACAGTAATAATGACTAATGTGCCGTCAAATCACAGGCCCAACCTTTCCCACTTTGAAGTTGCTCGGACGAAGGAACCATCATGACTTCGTTGAATTCCGCTTCTTGAAGAAAACTACTGTACCAGCAGTACTGCTAGCACAGTAGTTACTCCAACAGAGGCCTCCTTTCATTCATAGGATAGGAATTTTATAGGAATATGGAAATCATAGGAAGTGAGATGACATGCATCTCAATTCCTATAGAGAAAGAGATGCCATTTGATGCACAGGATAGGAATTTTTCCATTGAGTCTAGGCTAATGTACTGGTAATTTGCTCTAAAAACTACAGTAGTAACTAGTAGTACTGGTACATGCTCGTACTTAGACACAGACATAGACACTAACTACTAGTACTACTACTTCTCACATGCTGGCCAGACGCCGTCGTTCTCCTTCCCGGCTTTGTCGGCGACACCCCACCGTGCTTGGATCTCTGCCGACCTCTCCGCAGCAGCGCGTGCGTCCTCTTCTTTCTTGCGGCGGCGGGCCTCTCTTTTCCCGAGTGCTTTCTGACTTTTCCGCTCCCTCTATGCGGCTTTGGCCTCCTCTTGCTCTACCGCCCATTCGGCCTTGCAGCTTCAAATTCCTCCCACATAGGTGTGAGGTCGCGAGCGGCGATGAACTCGGCACGGCCGGATGCCATCGCTTCCCTACCATTTTGTGTACAGTCATGGGCGGCGAGGAACTCGACGCGGCGGGATGCCGTCGCTTCCTTACCGGTTAGTGTGTGGTGCGGTGGCATGAACGACGCTTGGTGAGAGCTCTGGGGTGGAGTGGTCAGACAACCGTGTAGTGCATTGGTTTGTCAAGAGCTCAAGGACAGAAGACGAAGGAAATTTGGATCCCCTTCAATCCTGGTCATTTATTACCGAGTAAAATGCATTGGCGGTCATCGAACTTGTCTTGATAGCTCACTTTGATCATTGTATACGAGATATGGTGATTATACGGTCACTGGCTCAGCGTATAGCTCCGTATTTGTCTGATTGACCAGTCAAATAGTTCGCATGCGCCTCATCAGCTCGTGTTCTTTATCTATCTACGCGGGCCTACCTGTCAGTGGAGAAAGAAATAAAAACCAAAATTATGCGTATGTGGGGAATCAAACCACGGACTCGTCGCTGCAACGCACACTTGTCAACCAAATGAAAATGAAATACTTTGCGTGACACTCACGCTCATGCTGTCAAAGCATGCTAATGCATGCACGTCGCCCTCTCAATCAAAGTACTTCTCATGGCGCAACGCAAACGGCCAGCCCATCACCTACGCGCCCCGGCGGTGCCTAACATTATTGTTTAGATGTTTGATGGAGGCCTATGCGAACGACAAGCATGTATTCACCTGGCTCAACACCAACGATCATACTCGGAGCGCCTTGCTCATGTATATCGTCCATCACAACGACAATCTATAAAACAACCTAGCTAGAGAGGGTACTATGGTATTTAGTATGTACTATCGTGAACGACCGATCTTAGTGCCACTACACACAAGTGTTTGTCTAGTTGATTCGTCCATTATTCGTAAGTTATGCATGGTTGTGTGGTGTCTAATGGTGGTCGTCGAAGGCTAGCTGGCGACAAGAGCGGTTGCATGGACGCCTGGTTGTCAATATGTGCCGCATATGCTTCAAAGGCTCGTCATCCATGAGTTCACACTTTACCACCACGCCAGTGTCTGACCGCCCTGGCCTACCAAAACCCCTTCCATGGCTAGCGTGCGCTTCTCGCCTGAAACGGTCACCGTCTCTCCAGAACGTCAATGCCGTATTCACCGGACTTAACTGCCGGTGCAGTTGGTGTGTCACTGACATGCGGGCCAGATGCCCGTTGGGACCACATGTCAGTAACCCAACGCACCTGCAGTTAAGTCACTGAAGCAGCGTCCGCATTCACACCCGATGAACCTACTCCGGCGCCAGCCATCCATCGGTTTGTCGTGGCTCATTGCCATTCGCCCACTATATTAACTTGAGCCCCAACTCCCAGCCATAGCCAAAGACCCACACTCATTCTCCTCCGGTCCCTTCCTTCTGTCGGCACCACTCCAACCATGGCCTCCTGGCGCTCGGAAGCTCTCTTGGACATACTGTCGCAGGAGCAGACGAGAGACATCAGCGGCTCCGCTCCGGGCGTGCTCCAAAGCTCTCTTCGACATACTATCGCGGGAACGAGATCGCCGGCACCCCATCGGCCGCCCTTCGCTGCCACGACCACGCAGCCAACGCACGTGCGCGGGCGCATCCGACAGCGAGGAAGAGTAGTACACGGTAGGTCGCCGCCGCTCTAGTCCTAGGAAGGCCACCGCTACTCCACTTAGTCGACGCCAAGCTTGGTGGGGTAAACATCAGCGGCCGATTAGCCGCTTGACGATGACGTGGAGGCGGAAATCTTCAGAACCTTATGCTCCAGAGGAGGAGGTTATCAAGGTGGATGTGGAGGAGGCAAAGGCAATGGATGGCTTTCTCGGGTTCATGGCCGGACTTGGTGGTTGGGCGCCGGCGATCATTTAGATTAGGTTTATAGTAGGTTTTAGTATAGTTTGTGTGAAATATGTAATGAATTTCGTCCAGTTTGTAGGAAATTTTTTCGAAATGTAATGAATTTCATCCGGTTAATTTGAAGTTTGCTTTGTTTGCACAAATTTCATCCGTTTAGTTTATATAGTTGTCGAAAGGTATGCGGGCAGTATCGGATGGCATCCATCAGTGTCCTCGGACAGATGTCGGTGTAAATTTGTGGGCCAGCGCTGGATGCCCTAACTATCATGATATAATCGCTAACAGGGCTCCATTATTTGGCAGGGAACAGTTATCCCTCGATCAAAATCAGATATGTGGTGTTTCGCACTCCTCCCACGTAAGAGTGTAAACTCTTGCTTATATAAAAATGGAGCAAGTGGACGACACTGTAGCACGTCATATCGCTCAAACTAGCCCGCCTAACGAGCTGGAAAGCACCGCCCTCGTCACTTTGTTCTGGACTTCTATCGATCGATCGTGCGAAAATGTTACGCTTTGCAAGTTCTAAAGGAAAAGGCGACACACTTACGACTCGTACGCGTCGCACCCCCGACAGTCCGGCTCGCACACCACTCACTAGACGGGACACACGTTGTCTTGCAGTTTCGCTGACATGTGGGACAGTAATTGAATAAACCGTCGAAAGCTGAAATCCAATCGCTCTGTGGGCGTCGGCTGACAAGAGAGAGATGGGGGAGGGAGAAGAGATTGCCCACCCGCCGCACACAGACTCCAAGAAATATATGGTGATAATGTGAGGTGGGCCATGTGGGAGTCCGGACCGCTTCCAAGCCCGCTCTGATCGCCCTGGCCCCTCGGACGCCAGCTGCCTGCCGCATGCATGCATAGCAAGTAGTACCAGCAAAATACTGGGCTACAAGCCTGCTTATGTGGAGGAGAGAGAGGCATTGACAAAGTCAAGGAGTGGGCTCTGCAAGATCCCGTCTCTACACGTGCTCCTAGGTATAAAAAACTAATTCTAAAAAAAGAGGCATAAAAAACAATTGTGTCTAAAAAAGAAAGGTGAAAAACATTTGAGAGGAAATAGATAGAGAGAAAGAGAGACAAGGTTTTAACCTTATAGCCAACCTTATAGTCAATAGTATGGTAGTATTACATGAGGAAGGAGGGAGTGGTGCACATGCCAAGTTCACTGGGCTGCCGTGTTTCACACTCCTCCGTCGTAACAGTGGAGCTATATTTTTATTCACCACATGATATGTGTTTTGCTTGGAACGTCATTTTATTTTGTTAGTATTTGCTTGTTGAATAATGTTTTGCATCTATATTTTCAATAAAAATGTCAAGGATAGCCTTTACCATGCTTATTTTGCAAGTATACTTGTTGTTGTTTGAAAGCAGAAAGTTTATCGATGTTGCAAACATTACCTAGAAAAGTCAGAATATGATAAATTGTTGAAATATTTTGCAAAATAATCTCTTATAAATTTTCTACAGTGTAGTATTTGTTTCATAAATTTTGGAGTTAGGTAAGTATGATGAATCTTGCATTCTTTACAGACTATACTGCTTTGGCAGACTGCTGTTATGTTTGCATTGTTTGCATATGTTTGCTTGTTTAATGATTCTATTTGAGGATAGGAGTATTAAATATGCAGAGGCATTTAGTATGCAATTTTGAATAATATTTTTAGTGATTTGTTATAGTATATAATGATAAGGTTATTGTTTGATTTATACTAACGTATCTCACGAGTTCTTGTTGAGTTTTGTGTGGATGAAGTTTTTAAGATGTAGGGAAGCCGTGGTATAAAAGGAATTAAGGAGACACAAAAGCTCAAGCTTGAGGATTCCCAAGGCATCCCTAATTAATATTTCAAGAAGTCTCAAGCATCTAAAGCTTGGGGATGCCCCGGTAGGCATCCCACCTTTCTTCTTCAACAATTATCGGTTAGTATCGGGTGAACCTAAGTTTTTGCTTCTTCACATAATGTGTGCTATCCTCAAAATGTCATTTTGTTTTGTTTTGATTACTATTTGAATAAAATACCAAGATCTGAAATTCTTAAATGTTAGAGAGTCTTCACATGGTTGCACAATTATTCGACTACTCATTGATCTTCACTTATATCTTTCGGGGTAGTTTGTCATTTGCTCTAGTGCTTCACTTATATCTTTTTAGAGCACGGCGGTGGTTTTATTTTATAGAAAGTTTTGATCTCTCATGATTCACTTATATTATTTTGAGAGTCTTTTAGAACAGCATGGTATTTGCTTTGGTTATAAAATTGGTCCTAATATGATGGGCATCCAAGTTTGGTATAATAAAAACTATCATATATAGTGCATTGAATACTATGATAAAATTGATACTTGATAATTATTTTGAGATATAAAGGTGGTAATGTTAGAGCCATGCTAGTTGGGTAATTATGAAATTGAGAAATACTTGTGTTGAAGTTGGCAAGTCCCATTGCATGCACGTATGGTAAACATTGTGTGACAAATTTGTTGCATGGGGTGCTCTTTTTGATTGCCTTCCTTATGTGTGGAGGTCGGGATCGCGCGATGGTTAACTCCTACCAACCCTTCCCCTAGGAGCATGCGTAGTAGTGCTTTGCTTCGAGGGCTAATAAACTTCTGCAATAAGTATATGAGTTCTTTATGACTAATGTGAGTCCATGGATTATACACACTCTTACCCTTCCATCATTCCTAGCCTATATTATGTCGCGCAACTTTCACCGGTATCATGCACCCACCATTTACCTTCCTCAAAACATCCACCATACCTACCTATTATGGCATTTCCATAGCCATTCCGAGATATATTGCCATGCAACTTTCCACGGTTCCGTTTACTATGACACACTCCATCATTGTCATATTGCTCTTTGCATGATCATGTAGTTGACATCATATTTGTGGCAAGGCCACCTCCATAATTTTTCATACATGTCACTCTTGGTTCATTGCATATCCCGATACACCGCCGGAGGCATTCACGTAGAGTCATATTTTGTTCTAAGTATTGAGTTGTAATTCTTGAGTTGTAAATAAATAAAAGTGTGATGATCTTCATTATTAGAGCATTGTCCCAAGTGAGGAAAGGATGATGAAGACTATGATTCCCCCAGAAGTCAGGATGAGACTTCAGACTTTATAAAAATAAAAGAGGCCAAAGAAGCCCAAATAAAAAAGAGAGGCCAAAGAAGCCCACCAAAATAAAAAAATGAGAGAAAAAGAGAGAAGGGACAATGTTACTATCCTTTTTCCACACTTGTGCTTCAAAGTAGCACCATGATCTTCATGATAGAGAGTCTCCTATGTTGTCACTTTCATATACTAGTGGGAATCTTTCGTTACAGAACTTGGCTTGTATATGCCAATGATGGGCTTCCTCAAAATGCCCTAGGTCTTTGTGAGCAAGCAAGTTGGATGCACACCCACTTAGTTTCTTTTGTTGAGCTTTCAT
>NC_041393.1:295202733-295341895 GCF_002162155.2 Triticum dicoccoides
CATTGCATGGCAATCCCGACTCACTCACATTGATATCTATTAATGGGCATCTCCATAGCCCGTTGATACGCCTAGTTGATGTGAGACTATCTTCCCCCTTTTTTTCTTCACGACCACCACCCTATTCCACATATAGAGCTATGTCCATGGCTTGCGCTCATGTATTGCGTAAGAGTTCAAAAAAGCTAAAGTGTGTTAAAAAGTATGAACCAATTGCTTGGCTGAAACCGGGGTTGTGCATGATGGGAGTATTTTGTGTGATGAAAATGAAGCATGGCCTAACTATATGATCTTGTAGGGATGAGCTTTCTTTGGCTATGCTATTTTGATAAGACATGATTACTTGTTAGTATGCTTGAAGTATTACTATTTTTATGTTTTATGAAATTTTATCTTGAATCATTTGGATATGAACATTCATGCCACAATAAAGAAAATTACATTGAGAAATATGTTGGCTAGCATTCCACATCAAAAATTCTTTTTTTATCATTTACCTACTCGAGGACGAGCAGGAATTAAGCTTGGGGATGCTTGATACGTCTCCAACGTATCTACAATTTTTGATTGTTCAATGCTATTATATTACCCGTTTTGGACGTTTATGGGCTTTACTCTACACTTTTATATCATTTTTGGGACAAACCTACTAACCGGAGGCCCAGCCCAAATTGTTGTTTTCTTGCCTATTTCAGTGTTTCGAAGAAAAGGAATATCAAACGGGGTCCAAACGGAACGAAACCTTCGGGAGAGTTATTTTTGGAACCGAAGCAATCCAGGAGATTTGGAGTATACGTCAGGGAAGCAACGAGGAAGCCACAAGGCAGGGAGGAGTGACCTACCCCCTGGATGCACCCCCACCCTCGTGGGCCCCTCGTGGCTCCCCTGACCGACTTCTTTCGCCTGTATATGTCCATATACCTTAAAAACATCGAGGAGCACAATAGATCGGGAGTTCCGCCGCCGCAAGCCTCTACAGCCACCAAAAACCTCTCGGGACCCTGTTTCGGCACCCTGCCGCAGGGGGGATCCCTCACCGGTGGCCATCTTCATCATCCCGGCGCTCTCCGTGATGAGGAGGGAGTAGTTCACCCTCGGGGCTGAGGGTATGTACCAGTAGCTATGTGTTTGATCTCTCTCTCTCTCTCGTGTTCTTGATTTGGCACAATCTTGATGTATCGCGAGCTTTGCTATTATAGTTGGATCTTATGATGTTTCTCCCCCTCTACTCTCTTGTGATTAATTGAGTTTTCCCCTTGAAGTTGTGTTGTCGGATTGAGTCTTTAAGGATTGGAAAACACATTATGTATGTCTTGTCATGCTTATCTGTGGTGACAATGGGATATTCACGTGATCTACTTGATGTATGTTTTGGTGATCAACTTGCGGGTTCAATGAACTTATGTATAGGGGTTGGCACACGTTTTCGTCTTGAATCTCTGTTAGAAACTTTGGGGCACCCTTTGAAGTACTTTGTGTTGGTTGAATAGATGAATCGGAGATTGTGTGATGCATAGCGTATAATCATGCCCACGGATACTTGAGGTGACATTGAAGTATCTAGGTGACATTAGGGTTTTGGTTGGTTTGTGTCTTAAGGTGTTATTCTAGTACGAACTCTATGATAGATCGAACGGAAAGAATAGCTTTGTGTTATTTTACTATGGACTCTTGAATAGATCGATCAGAAAGGATAACTTTGAGGTGGTTTTGTACCCTACAATAATCTCTTTGTTTGTTCTCCGCTATTAGTGACTTTGGAGTGACTCTTTGTTGCATGTTGAGGGATAGTTATATGATCCAATTATGTTATTATTGTTGAGAGAACTTGCACTAATGAAAGTATGAACCCTAGGCCTTGTTTCCTAGCATTGCAATACCATTTACGCTCACTTTTCTCATTAGTTACCTTGCTGTTTTTATAATTTCAGATTACAAAAACCTATATCTACCATCCATATTGCACTTGTATCACCATCTCTTCGCTGGACTAGTGCACCTATAAAATTTACCATTGTATTGGGTGAGTTGGGGACACAAGAGACTCTTTGTTATTTGGTTGCAGGGTTGCTTGAGAGAGACCATCTTCATCCTACGCCTCCCACGGATTGATAAACCTTAGGTCATGCACTTGAGGGAAATTTGCTACTGTCCTACAAACCTCTGCACTTGGAGGACCAACAGCGTCTACAAGGAGAAGGTTGCATAGTAGACATCACCCAAACTTTCCCACTGTAAGTTGGTCGGACGAAGGAACCATCATGACTTTGTTGAATTCCGCTTCTTCGAGAAAATTTACTGTACCCGCAATACTGCTACCACACGCGAAGACTGGACGGTACAATACCACGTCATATCACTGAAACCCACTAGGCCATCCTAAAAAAACCACTAGGCCAAACTAGCCCGCCTATAGGTCATCTATTTTGGAACGGAGGGAGCACGGCTCTGTACTGCTATGATTTTGTGTTGTACGTCTCTGTACTTCTGCTACGATTTTCCTACCCTATGAACCAAATGAGGCCTGAATGTATCTGTGTCGACTAAGCCTACAATTTTAGGAGCTTGGGCTATTGGCCGATCGACGACGGATAAGTATAAGCATACCACAAGCTCATCAGCCCCAACGTTTCTCTTCGATGAGTCTTTTGCAAGTACTATAGCTTGCACAGTAGCTAGCCTACTAACACCAAGAATCATCAAACAAGCCCTACTAATATGATAAACAATTCAAACTTAGATCTAAGCATGCCATATATTACATCAAAAGTTGGTGAGGATACATCTGTTTCCATAACTCGGAGAGGGTTCACATGATTCACTATCAAACAAAAGTAGCAAGTACCGCCCACACAAGACGGTGCACTAGCCCTAAGATGCTTTGATAACACACATTGTTCTGGTAATTAAACACAGGGCAATGCAAACTACCCTGAAGGATTAGCGCGACCAACTATTTCTTATCATCGATCTCTCGGGCAATGACCACAGCATGGATAGCGGCATGGGAATCAATCTCTGGGGCGATGTCCATAGGACTGACCGCGACATCGGAATCGATCTCTCGGGCGATGTCCACAGGATGGACAGCGGCATCGGAATCGATCTCCGACGTGATGCCAACAGGACGGACCGCGACATCGAAAACGATCTCTGGGGCGTTGTCCACAGGACGGGCCACGACATCGGAATCATCAAGGACGTCCACCGGCACCTGCACAACCCTAACATATTAGCAAGCACATTGCAAATAATCAAAAACCACAACTATGGTAATAAGCCATTATTTTTTACCTTGTGCAGCTCACCGGGGGATCCCATCCCTCCGGGGGCCATCTCCTCATCCTCGATGGGGGCCATCACCTTGCCAGGGGAATACTGCTTCTCAACGGTGACTATCTCCTCAAACTCGGCCTTGAGCCTTGCATAGGTGGCTGTCGGTGTCAAAACCGATGGATCTCGGGTAGGGGGTCCCGATCTGTGCGTCTTAGGCTGATGGTAACAGGAAGCGAGGGACACAATGTTTACCCAGGTTCGGGCCCTCTCGATGGAGGTAAAACCCTACTTCCTGCTTGATTAATATTAAAGATATGTGTAGTACAAGAGTTGATCTACCACGAGATCGTAGAGGCTAAACCCTAAGAGCTAGCCTATGATGGTATGATTGTAATTGTGATCGGCCTTCTAAGGACCATCCTCTCCGGTTTATATAGACACCAAAGAGCTAGGGTTTACATGGAGTCGGTTACAAGGAAGGAAACATAATATCCGGATCGCCAAGCTTGTCTTCCATGCAAAGGAGAGTCCCATCCAGACACGAGCCGAAGTCTTGAGTCTTGTATCTTGACGCTTCTATAGTCCAGATGATGAATATAGTCCGGCTGTCCGGATACCCCCTTATCCAGTACTCCCTCAGTATCCCCTGAACCAGGCTTCAATGACGATGAGTCCGGCGCGCAGTCTTGTCTTTGGCATTGCAAGGCGGGTTCCTCCTCCGAATACTCCAAGATGGTTATCGAACACGTAGACCGTGTCCGGATCTGCAAGATGATCTTCACATACCCTAGCATAAATCCGTTCTACTGGCAATCTTTATACGTCGTGCCCTTGCATCGTGGCCTGGTCCTACACGAACCGTCATTTCCTGCTCCACCTCGACTCACGTTTCGAGGCGGTTTTATTGGCACGTCCTGCCAAAGCAGAGATAGTGTTCCTCTTAATACGGGATCTTCATTAACGTGGGCATATGTGACCCCACGACGACCGTTGGTATGACTCCGTGTACTTTAGATAAGTCTCAAGCGGTCACGCTGAGGACTCTTGGTATTCATCCCTTTTATAAAGGGGTCAAGGCCTACGCCTCTTCTCCACCTCTCCTACTCCCTTTGGCGCCTCGAGCTTCAGCACTCAAAACCTAAGCTCCAACACCCCAAATCCCCCAGTATGTCCGGATCCGACGCAACAGGTCGGTGGGCGGCCTCCTCGATTCAAGAGGAGGACATTGCGAAGCTTAGGGAGGTCGGATACCTGACCGCCGATATCCAGCATAGTCTTCCTGCTCCGGGGCAAGTTATCCCCACGCCGGATCCCAACGAGAGCGTCGTGTTTATCCCTCACTTCCTCCGAGGCCTAGGCTCACCCTCGACCCCTTTGTGAGGGGGATCATGTTCTACTACGGCTTGGATTTCCATGATCTGGCCCCAGACGCCATCCTCCATATCTCGTCGTTCATTATCGTATGCGAGGCTTTTCTCCATGTCAACCCACACTTCGGCTTATGGCTTAAGACTTTCAATGTGAAGCCGAAGATGATCGAGGGGCGACATGCGGAGTGCGGAGGTGCTATAATAAGCAAGAACGCCGATGCCCCATGGCCAGAGGGTTCCTTTCCGGAAGTATCCGATGTGTGGCAACGGAGGTGGTTTTATGTCACAGCTCCCAGAGGCCCAAAGTGGGCAGCTGCCCCTGAGTTCAGCTCGGGCCCTCCATCACAGTTAGCGTCTTGGACCGACGTAGGACGGAGTTATGGGCCTACTGGTGATGTGCCAGAACTGCAGAATCGTATCCGGGAGCTTATTGAGAGGGACATAAATCTTGTCAGCATAATGCAAGTGATGCTAGTTCGGCGGATGTTGCCGTGCAAACGTCGACCTCTCCGGATGTGGGAGTTTAATCCGGAGGGTCCGCGGACCATTAAGCACTTCTTCAGCCTGAAGCTCGAAGGAATGTGTAAATTATTCTTCGGACCACAAGTAAAGTGTCCGGACACCACCGAGGATGCGGGCCTAAGCTGCAATCGCCTAGATGCCCAAGTAAGTAACCTTAAAGCCGGACACTTCATTTATATTTATCATAAATATTATTCTAACAATCCCTCCGCAGCCAGGAATGGCTCGACAAGGCAAGAGAATCAGGTGTCCGGCACCACTTCCTGAAGGCTCTCCTGGTGCGACCATTGCAAAGATGCTGGACCGGGTGCGCAGCAAAATCCCTTCAGGGAAAGGCGAAGGAAAGGGCAGTGAAGCAGAACTTCACGCACTGCGCATCCAGACCGGGGATATCGCTAAACCCTCCTATGGAGGATAGCTGGGAAGGGAAGGTCAAAGCCTCCTCCCCGCGCGGGAGGAAGATGGCCGCCTCCGAAGATTTGGAGGCAGAGACGCCCAAGCAAGGGAAGAAAGCATCACCAAGGGACTCTACCGCGACGGGCGCCCTCACCACGCCGTGCCCACCAACGGGCCAGCCCTCCACCGAGCCGTAAGTTATTCATTAATTCGAAGGTGTGATGTTACTCCGAGATCCATAACCAGGACTTCGTCTTTTGTAGTCCGGCGAGCAGCTCTTCTCAACAGAGTTCGTCTTCGGGGGACCTTCGTTCGGAGATGATGGAGAGTGAGACTCCACCCACCTCTCCGCCTCATGAAGCGGGCGACACAAAGGTGTCGTCACGGAGGAGTCTGGATCTGCTGAAGCCGGCAGCGAACATGTCAGTCACCCTAAGCCCGGAGCATTTGGCTCCCACGGGGGGTGATGAGAAGGGTCCGGCATAGTTCAGTGTCCGGCCGGGCGCACTGACGGGCCTTCTGGAGCGAGCCGCGCTCTCGGAGGAGCACTGCTCTTTAATGAGCACGGTGCTCACAAAGATTTCGTCCACCACCAGCGGTTTGAATGAGGCATTTACAAGCCTGCTCGAAGGCTTTGAGGTATGTAGTGAAAAATGCACAATTTTGCTAGGTGTGCTCCCTATAGGTAGTAGCCCCTGAGACTCTGGTTGCCCGCCATGAGCGGCATACGGGGGATCATATACTAACGGCTGCACCGTACATGTGTGCAGGTATACAAGGATCTGGCAGCCGACCAGTCTGTTGAAGTTGCCGAACTGAGGAGGCAGATCGGGTCTATTGATGTCGATATCACGCTGGTAAATAAACGACTGGAGGAGTCACATGGTATGTGCTCTGCTTCCTTTATTATGATATATAGGAAAATGTAAGAGGGGCATAATATTAATGCAATGTGTTTGCACTTCAGATGGTGTTGCTGCCGTGGAGGCCCTGAGGGCGGAACTTTCTCAAACCAAGGAACAAGCTCGGGCTAGCAATGCGGGTGCCCTAAGGGAGGCCGAAGAGTTGAGAGCCGAACAGGCTGCTCACCGCCGAAGCAAGGAAAAGATAGCCGAAATGGCTGGGGAGTTAAAGAATGCCGCCGACTGGTACGCACTCCTCGAAAATGAGAATAAGGCTAGTTCAACCGAGCTGGACAAGGCACTTAATGCCGCCAAGGAGATGCGGACCGAGATCTGCAGTATGTGGGAGGAGCTCCAATAGGCCGACAAAATTGTGGCTGGGGGCTCATACTTACTGTGGACGAAGTTCCTGGATCCGAAGTATGCTCCCCTGGCGGGGCGCTTGAGTCCTGCCGACGCATATGCGGACTTGGCTAGTAGTACAGCTGACGCTGTCAAGTTCTTCGAGGGTCAAGGTGATGAAGAAGTGGAGAAGCTTTTTTGGTCGCAGTTCAATGCTCCCACTCGCCCGCTGTCGCTGAATGAGAAGGTGGCTTCTATGGCGGAGCTCCACCGGCTGTCCGGGCTTGCAATGCGGTCTGTAATAGACCATCTTTGGCCGAAGGGGCCTAAGCCGGACAGCTATTTTGGTTTGGTGCAGCAATTCCTTGGAGCCGTGTCTTGGATTGACGCCATGAGGAGGTAGGCGTGCATAGAAGGTGCACAGATGGCTCTTGCCCGCGTTAAAGCCTATTGGACGGAAATGGAGGCCACTGTAATAGCGACCCAGGATCCGGCGGGAGGCCAATATCCGGCCAAGCACTACTTGCCGCAAGTCATGGAAGGTGCCCGCCTAATAGAGGCGCAGTGCTCGAAGAATGTTTTATTCGAGTGATAAGTCGAATCATTGTAGAAAACAATGTTTTAGTTTAATGATGAGGCTATGTTTATACTTTTGCTCGGAAGTATGATTGTATCCCCTTTGCGGGCATTTTTATATGTATAAGTAGTCTGAAAGATAGCAGTCATTGGCTTCAGCCCCCACGCATATAATGCGGGGGTGTTTGCAAAAAATATGCTTAATCAGACTTGATCCAACGTCTTGGTCCATGAAGGAGGTGATCGCACGTCGAACTAGGCAACCGGACTATATAGATGTAACACTTTTGCTTAGCCAAGGGAGTATAATGGTGGGGTTACTATGTAGCCCCTGGTACCTTCGCGTGCATCTGAATACGGGCGCATGTATACATGGCCGGGAAACGGCCCTTTGTTAATGCGGAGGAATCTTTAGGGATTCCGGTGAGTCTTCGAGTGGTTGAACAGTCTCTTGTTGTATCATGACAGTCAGTTTTCGGCTTTCTCTACTGAGGCGCTCATCCGGAATAACCAAGGCACAATCGCAGTAGTTCTCCTTTGGCCTGCCTTAGCCGGTGATAACGGAACATAAGGCGGCAAACCCAGGAGCCGGGCAAACCCAACATTTGACCAAACACATGATTCGGAGCTGATGCATATACGGCCAAACTCGTGATGCTGAACACTCCCGAGGGTATTCGGTCTTTGTAAAGGAAAAGATGCTGACAAGAGCCTATTATAAGCCCTTGATTCCTAGGTACGTGCAATTTAGTCTGCCGTGGCCAAATGCCAATAACGGCAGTATCCTCTGTGGGTATAGAATCCATGGGATGGTTAAACAACAAGAGGCAGTAGAAAAGGTTTACACAGGGGCTTAATCTAAAAAGAAACCTGTTGAACGGGGCCCTGCTGCATGTCTGCGCCTTTGTCTCCGTTGTGCCGTATCCTGGAAGGGTCTTGCGCGAACGTTATCTGTAAAAAAAAGAAAAACTCGTAGGAGAGTGCAACGTAGGTATGCTATTAATAATAAAACTGTAAGATGTTGGCCTGCCAATAAGGTCGAGCCAAGTGTGGGGTTGTATTAAAAATTTATAGCCCCTTTTTTCCGCTATGGGGGTACATATACGGTGCCCTGGTTGAACCGGGCTACCAGACTCGTCTAACCGTGTCTGTGGTCTTAATGACCAGGCATGTATGTGATAATTGGAGGCCGCTTACAGTCCGGCCGCCAGGGCCGTCGTGTGTTCCTCTGTGTGTGAAAAGTGCTTTGTGATTCCACTAATGGTGATGACACCACGTGGACCGGGCATCTTGAGTATAAGGTAGCCATAATGCGGCAATGCGTTGAAGCGGGCGAAGGCCGTTCTTCCAAGCAATGCATGATAGCCGCTTTGGAAGGGTGCGATGGTGAAGAGCAATTCTTCGCTTCTGGAGTTGCCTCGGGAGCCGAATGTTACTTCCAGCATGATGGAGCCCCTGCCGTAAGTTTCAACGCCTAGTATCACCCCTTCAAAGGTGGTGGTGCTTTGGCTAATTCTGGATGGGTTTATCCCCATTCTATGGACAGTGTCCTCGTATATTAAATTGGGACTACTATCGCCGTCCATGAGGACACGGGTGAGACGGTATCCATCTATTATTGGGTCGAGCACCAAGGCATGTGATCCTCCGCGCCGAATACTAGTTCGGTCGTCCATGTGATCGAAGGTGATCGGACGAGACATCCAGTAGTCAGATATGGCTATGGTGGGCTTTTCATCATGCGCGTCTCTGGGCGCGAGTTCTTGCCTTCTTGTGGATGTGTGAGTCGCGTGGATCATGTTTACTGTTTTAACCTCTGGAGGGAATTTTTTCTGCCCCCTAGTGTTCGGCTGGCGAGGTTTGTCCTCGTCTTCACTTGGTGTTTCCCTCCCTTTGTGTTCGGCATTTAATTTGCCGGCCTGCTTGAAGACCCAACACTCTCTATGGGTGTGGTTCGCAAGTTTCTCCGGGGTGCCATGAATTTGGCATAGTCTGTCCAGAACTCTGTTCAGGCCGGACGGTCCCTCTTTACTGCCGTTAAATGGCTTCTTTTGCTGATCAGGTCGAGAGCCCCTAAATCCGGTGTTGACCGTCGTGTTATCCGGGCTCTCTTCCTTGTTTTGGCGTTTGTTTTTATTACGCCGTGGCTTCCCGTTGCCATCCCTTATTTCGGATGTGGTGGGGTCGCTGGTGCCTTTACGGGCCAGCCAGCTATCTTCACCCACGCAAAACCGGGTCATAAGGCTTGTTAAGGCTGCCATTGTCCTTGGCTTTTCTTGGTCGAGGTGTCGGGCGAGCCATTCGTCACGGATGCTGTGTTTGAATGCCGCTAAGGCTTCGGCGTCCGGACAGTCGACAATTTGATTCTTCTTAGTGAGGAATCTGTTCCAAAGCTTGCGGGCGGACTCTCCGAGCTATTGGATTATGTGACTTAGGTCGTCTGCATCCGGAGGCCGGACATAAGTCCCTTGAAAATTGGCCCTGAAAGCATCTTCGAGTTCCTCCCAACTCTCGATTGAGTTTTCGGGGAGGCTTATCAGCCAGTGTCTAGCTGGTCCCTTCAATTTTAAGGGAAGATATTTGATGGCGTGGAGGTCATCTCCACAAGCCATGTGAATATGCAGGATAAAATCCTCAATCCAGACCCCTGGGTCTGTCGTGCCGTCGTATGCTTCTATGTTCACAGGTTTGAAGCCTTGTGGGAATTAATGGTCCAGTACTTCTTCGGTGAAGCACAGGGGGTGAGCAGCCCCTCTGTATCTGGACGCGCTATGGCATGTAGTCGGCTGTTGTTGTATCCGGAGTTTATTCCGGACTGGTACCTGGCTTGTGTGAGCGTTTGGGTGACCATATTCCTTCGCCGGGGTGTGTCTTTTAGGTCCATAGATGGACCTGGCTGCACCGGCCTTCTTATCCAGATGCTCACATAGATCGTGCGCAGTGTCCGCAGCCGCTCTGTTATGGTTGTGAAGCAGTACGTCTGGTTTCTTGGTCGAATTTTCTTTTGGTGGAACGGCTGCATCATCGAATTCTGGCAGTAGCTTGCACTTCGGGTAGCTTTTTGTATGGTGGTCATCACCATATCTTTCTTTAGTGTCTAGCACTTTATTCCATCTTCGACTGGTCTTTTCTTGTGCGGCCTTGAGCCGTTGCTTCTGCTTTTTTGGACTTCTTGCGATGGCCATAAGATTTTTGTGGAGGTTGTCTCGTTCCACTTGTTCGTCCGGGGTGATGAATGCATCGTCGTCCGGACTGTCCTTCTGTTCTGGGGCGGCTTCATGAGCTCGTCCCTCCGGATCATTATGATCGGATATTTGCTCCGGACTTGATTTGGCGTGACCTGGCTCATCCTGCTCCATCGCTGGGTCCATGTGGTTGTTGTTGCTTTCGGAGTTTGCGGGTATATCGACCCTTCTTGCGCTCTTGTCGCTATTTTTGCAATTGCTGGATTTTGAGCGGCGTCTGCGCCGCCTTTTTGGCTTTTTCCCGGGTGTTTTATCTTCCGGATTATCGATGTCGTCTTTATTGGGCATATATACCATGTATATATCATGTGACAAGGTAGTGGTCCCACGCCCCAGGGATCCTGGAGCTTCTCCTGCATCATCGTCCATACCGTCGATGTCTTCGGAGTCGAAGTCAAGCACGTCGGTTAAATCCTCGATCATGGCAATGAAGTGGGTGGTGGGTGGGCACCGAATTCCCTTGTCGCCTGCTTCCCACTCGGGCCGGACATAGTTCAGCCCAGAGCCTCCTGACAAAGAGAGAGATTTAATGAGTTCAGCATGTCGCCAAAGGGCGAGTGCTGAAAGATGTCCGCAGCGGTAAACTCCATTCCTGGAGCCCAACCTAGCTCGGCTGGCTCAAGAGCGAGCGGACTGGGACCAACGACCGGACACGAGTCCAGGGGGCCGGGGTTATAGGCCTCCACAGAGGTGAGACCTGTGTTCGGCTCCACCGCCGATGAGTGTGCGGCCTTCGGGGCGGGGTCCATCCCTCCGTCCTCGGGCAACGCAACCTGTTCCGGATTTAGATCCGGGGCTATTGCAGGGATGATGTTCCGAGCATTGTCCGACAGCAGGTCTAGGCCGTGCTCGCCATGAATGTCCGGCGCTCCTGGCATGGGCTCGAATCCATCGAAGATCAAGTCTCCGTGAATATCCGCTATGTAGTTCAAGTTTCCGAACCTGATCTGGTGGCCAGGGGCGAAGCTATCGATCTGCTCCAACTGGCCAAGCGAATTGGCCCACAGTGCGAAGCCGCCGAACACAAAGATCAGTCCGGGGAGAAAAGTCTCGCCCTGGACCGTGTTGTTGATGATTGAAGATGCCATCAAGCCTCGAAGCGACGACACAATGGAACTCTCAATGAAAGCACCAATGTCGGTGTCAAAACCGCGGATCTCGGGTAGGGGGTCCCGATCTGTGCGTCTTAGGCTGATGGTAACAGGAAGTGAGGGACACAATGTTTACCCAGGTTTGGGCACTCTCGATGGAGGTAAAACCCTACTTCCTGCTCGATTAATATTAAAGATATGTGTAGTACAAGAGTTGATCTACCACGAGATCGTAGAGGCTAAACCCTAAGAGCTAGCCTATGATGGTATGATTGTAATTGTGATCGGCCTTCTAAGGACCATCCTCTCCGGTTTATATAGACACCGGAGAGCTAGGGTTTACATGGAGTCGGTTACAAGGAAGGAAACATAATATCCGGATCGCCAAGCTTGTCTTCCACGCAAAGGAGAGTCCCATCCGGACACGAGACGAAGTCTTGAGTCTTGTATCTTGATGCTTCTATAGTCCGGATGATGAATATAGTCCGGCTGTCCGGGTACCCCCTTATCCAGGACTCCCTCAGTGGCCATCAGAGTTTCTGGGGTAGGCACGATGGGGCCCTTGCTATTCTTCCAACTTTCTTTGAGGAGTTCGTCCGGCAACGTCGTCAACTCTTTGGCCAGTGCTTGTTTCTTGGAGTTCTTTGTCTCCATGGGTTGGCCCGCCAACATGGTCAACTCGTTGGTTGGTGCTAGCTTCCTGGAGATCGCTGTCTCCAGTGGGTTGTCCACCAGCAACTCTTTGCCTAGTTCTCCAGGATCCATCAATGAACCGAGAAACAAAAAACAATCGAAAGGAAATCACAATCACAATGAAAAAAGGAAAAGAATAGGCTGTGAGAATCGGTCGGTGCTTCGCAAAAAGAAGATTTTGGGAATGAAAATATAGCAGCATCACTAATTCGCCCACCTTTCCTTTGTTGGTACAGAAGAAAAATGGCAGAAGTGAGTAGCCTGGAGTGAGGTTTTCCTCAAGAAAGGGCAGAAAGGGCTTCAACGAGCATTCCATTGAAATGATGGTTGCTTCGTCCAGTCCAACTTCGAGGCCACTTTACCACTACGGTAAAGGTGTGGGTTTTGTGATATGACGGGTCATGACGGCTGCACCGGGGTGACCGGTGAGTCTCGACTGTAACACCTCGCTGTGATTTGGTGGATGGCACGCGGGTCCGGATGCTTTGATGTCCCGAATGTAGATAGAGTGGCTAGTCATATAGGAGTGCTCAATATTGTGCACCGCGACCAAGGCGGAGAGGAAAACGAGAGAACTACGTAATTAATGCATGAGTTTAATTAGGGTAGTTTTGTAAAGTACGAGATGCATTCCTCCAATCGCAAAATGCCTTGGTTCATGAGATTTGAGATTTGAGCCCTATAAACAGGAAGGGAGGGAGTACTGCATGTGGTGTAGTCTAGTCACTTGTTGAAATCTCTAGAAAGGCAAATACTCCTTTCCGGTTTAGAGGGCTATACTAGCAAGTACTAGTACTACAATAGTGGGCTCAAATAGCAATTTTGTCTGATGCAAGAGCCTGGCTATATGCGTGCTCCAAGGAACCACACCACGTGAACGTTCGCAATGGCCACGTTCGGGTTGCGCTTGGCTCTTCACCTCTTCGAGAAGACGAACAATGATGTTACTCCTACTTCTACAGTATCGAATCCACTGATGCATGTCCGTCCACCTCGTGCAGGAGGGATAGCGTGTAGCGAAAGCTTCTACTAGTCCTGCCAGCCACCACACTCATGCGCGAGGGAGGGACGCAGCTTCATTGACTTACTGCTCCTGCCTTTGCGTCTATGACAGGTGGGACCAACAGGTGGTTGGCCCACCTGTCATGCAGCCAAAGGCAGGTGCAGTTAAGGCACCGGAGCTCAGTCCGCGAGGGAGAGGGCGTTGTAGTAATCAAACTTCTTGGTCTTGTACGAGTTGACGCGGCACATCAAAGCACTGCACTCGATATAAGTCTTTTTACACATTTCAAATGGACTACAACATATGGATGTATGTAGACATATTTTGCTTCGTACATAGTCACTTGTTGCAATCTCTAAAAAGACTTATATTCGGAAACGGAGGGAGTACAACGCATGCATGCATGCCGTGACTTTCCTTTTGATACTTGCATGTGTTGATTTGATGCACCTTGCCAAATTTTGACTATAAATTTAACTAACCTAATTTTCATGCATGTCACAAAAAATTACGGGGCTGTTTGGATTGTGACTATGTTTGTCTTATGTTGCCACATTATTTTTCCCACACTTGCCTAACTTGAGTTGCTCAAATTGTTAGACACACTTTGGCTTGCCTAAGGGAATCTTGCCACACTTTTCGTGTCTATGACATGTGGGGTTCACTACTAATAAAAAAAGTCTTGTCTTAGGTGTGGCTAATAAAAAAGACTTATATTTAGGAACGGAGGGAGTAGAAAATATAAATAATAATGCATGTTGGGGCAACCCACGTTTCCGATAATTTTAGCCGTGGGCTTGTTCACAATTTTTACGAGGGGTGGTTGTTCATTTAATGGAGGGACTTGTGCCAGACTTGAACGACACAAAGTGTGACCTGGCACACCGTAACATCACTTGGAACAAGCGGGTAGCTATCTCAAAAAACAATCAACAACTAAAACGACCTGACACGTAGTACACAATTTTAAACGATTGTTTTGATGGAGTGAAAATGGAAAACTACCCCACTACGTATATATAGGTTGGAGCCTCTGCGCTTGCTTGCTAGGGTTTCTCTATTCATACACTCTCATCCTCTCCAGATCTAAACAAGATAGGGGTGGTAACACTGTCTTTCTTCCTTCAAAAAACACGGTATTTCTATCCTCGCCGCTGGTTACAGATCCGGACGTATCCCCCTCCACCGGTGAAGGGGAGGAGGGGCAGCGTTTATGCCACCGTCGACAGCGAGGGAGGAGACCCACTGCCGGCCGCACCATTATCTCTGGCCGAGCGCCAGCACGGGAGGTCCTCCGATCCCTTCGCCGTTGCCCTAGTGTGGGCGGATCCGGCCTCCCGCCGCCCACCTATCCACATCCCGACGACCTTCAGGTATATCTTCCTTCAAAACCGCCTTAGCTCTACTTCCTTAGCTCTCTATGTCGCTGCATGTGCCAGGAGGCTCATAGGACCCTCAAATTCGGCCCCTAAGCAGTACTTTTTGCCCCAGAAATGCAAAGAATATAATTCGCCGCTGCTTTTCAGACAATTTTCTGAACCCATTGGCACTCCTTTGGAAGGAAATCCGAGAGATTATGGTGAGTGTAAACATTAGTCCACCTGGTAAGGACAAACATTGCATACTGCGCATGCTCTATGATCCAGGGCATCACATTTGGTTATAAACTCAAGAAAACACGGCGACTATAAGCCTTAGTCTCCTTGTTTTCACCTTGCGGCATGTTGTAACACACGTGTGTGACGGCCAATAACAAGACTGGGTTCCTGGCATCGGTCAATATATATGTGAAAACAATATCTCCACTATGGAGGACACAAAATGTCAAGCCGGCACACCAGAACGCATCACTAGAAAATGAAGTTCTTTCAAGGACTACCATATAAAGGACCGGTATTCACTAAAACGGTCATAACTTTGTCAATCGGAGTCTGTTTCGGACGCACAAGTACTCAAAATGCTCATGACGAGCGTGGTAATCTAGAAAACACTCTTCGCTTGCACTAGGAGACCCGCAGGACCCTCAAATTTGGCCCATAAGGTGGTCTTTTTGCCACCGAAATTCAAAGAACATAATTCGCGGTTGCTTTTCAAACAAGTTTCTGAACCCATTGGCACTCCTTTGGAAGGAAATTCGAGAGATTTTCGTGAGTGTAAACATTAGTACGCCTAGTAAGGACAAACATTGCATTCTGCATATGCTCTATGATTAGAGGAATCCCATTTCATTGTAAATTCAAGAAAATACGGCAACTATAAGCCTTATTCTCCTTGTTCGTCGTACGGCACGCCGTAACTCACGTGTGTAACAACCAATAACAAGAGGGCATTCCTGAGATCGGTCTTTATATATGTGAAAACACTATCTCCACTATGGAGGACACAAAATTTCAAGCCGGCGCGCTCGAACACGTCACTTGAAAATGAAGTTCATTCAAGGATTGCCATATAAAGGACCGGTGTTCACTAAAACGGTCATACCATTGTCAGTCGGAGTTCGTTTCAGACGCACAAGTACTCAAAATGCTCATGACAAGCGTGGGAATCTAGAAAATACTCTCCGCTTGCAATAGGAGGCCCGGAGGACCCTCAAATTCGGCCCATTAGCAGGACTTTTTCCCTTGAAAGTCAAAAAACATTATTCACCGCGGCTTTTTGGACAAGTTTCTAAACCCATTGGCACTCCATTGGAAGGAAATCCGAGAGATTATGGTGAGTGTAAACATTAATCTTCCATGTAAGAACAAACATTGCATTCTGTCCATGCTCTATGAGTCGGGGCATCCCATTTGGTTGTAAATTCAAGAAAATGCGGCGATAGAAGCCTTACTCTCCTTGTTTTCGCCGTGCGTCATGCCGTAACACACGTGTGACAGCCAATTACAAGAGGGCATTCCTAGCATCGGTAAATATATATGTGAAAACAATATCTCCACTATGGAGGACATAAAATTTCAAGCCGTCGCACCACAACATGTCATTCGAAAATGAAGTTCTTTCAAGGACCGCCATATAAAAGACCCATGTTCACAAACATGGTCATAACTTTGTAATTCGTAGTCCATTTCAGACGCACAAGTACTCAAAATGCATGAGACGAGCGTGGTAATCTAGAAAACAACTCTTCGCTTGCACCAGGAGGCCCGGAGGACCCTCAAATTTGTCCTCTAAGTAGGACTTTTTGCCCCTGAAATGCAAAGAACATAATTTGCCGCTGCTTTTCAGACAAGTTTCTGAACCCATTGGCATTCCTTTGGAAGGAAATCCGAGAGATTTTGGTGAGTGTAAACATTAGTCCACCTGGTAAGGACAAACGTTGCATTCTGCATATGCTCTATGATTAGAGGCATCCCATTTGGTTGTAAGTTCAAGAAAATACGGCGACTATAAGCCTTATTATCCTTGTTTTCCCGGTGTGGCATGTCATAATGCACGTGTCTGACAGCCAATAACAAGAGGGCATTCCTTGCATCGGTCAATATATATGTTGAAACCATATCTCCACTATGGAGGACACAAAATTTGGGAGCGGCCGCAAGAACGCGTCATGGGTAATCTAGAAAATACTCTTCGCTTGCACCAGGAGGCCCCTAGGACCCTCAAATTCGACCCCTGAGGAGGAATTTTTGCCCCTAAAATTCAAAGTACATAATTCGCCGCTGCTTTTTAGACAAGTTTCTGAACCCATTGGCACTCCTTTGGAAGGAAATCCGAGAGATTATGGTGAGCGTAAACACTAGTCCACCTAGTAAGCACAAACGTTTCATTCTGCACATGCTCTATGATCAGGGGCATACCGTTTGGTTGTAAATTCAAGAAAATACGGCGACTATAAGCCTTATTCTCCTTATTTTCCTAGTGTGGCATGCCTAACGCACGTGTGTAACAGCCAATAGTAAGAGGGCATTCCTGGCATCGGTCAATAGGTGTGTGGACTATGAGGACACAATATTTGGGGGCGGCCGCAAGAATGCATCACAGGAAAATGAAGTTCTTTCAAGGACTGCCATATAAAGGACCGGTGTTCACTAAAACGGTCATAACTTTGCCATTCGGAGTCCGTTACAGATGCACAAGTACTCAAAATACTCGCGGCGAGCATGGGAATCTAGAAAATACTCTTCGTTTGCACTAGGAGGCCCGGAGGACACTCAAATTCGGCCCCTAAGCAGGACTTTTTGCCATTCAAATTCAAAGAACATAACTCGCCGCTGCTTCTCAAACAAGTTGCTGAACCCATTGGCACTCCTTTGGAAGGAAATCCGAGAGATTTTGGTGAGTGTAACATTAGTCCGCCTTGTAAGGACAAATGTTGCATTCCGCACATGCTCTATGATTAGAGGCATCCCATTTGGTTGTAAATTCAAGAAAATACGCCGACTGTAAGCCTTATTCTCCTTGTTTTCGCGGTGTGACATGCCCTAATGCACGTGTGTGACAGCCAATAATAAGAGGGCATTCATGGCATCATTCGGTATATATGTGGAAACAATATCTTCACTATGGAGGACACAAAATTTGGGGGCGGCCGCAAGAACAAGTCACGGGAAAATGAAGTTCTTTCAAGGACTACCATATAAAGGACCGGTGTTCACTAAAACGGTCATAACTTTGTCATTCGGAGTCTGTTTCAGACGCACAAGTACTCAAAATGCTCGGGGCGAGCATGGGAATCTAGAAAATACTCTTCTCTTGCACTAGGACACCCAGAGGATCCTCAAATTTGGCCCATTAGCAGGACTTTTTGCCCTTGACAGTCAAAGAACATTATTCGCCGCTGCTTTCCGGACAAATTTATGAACCCATTGGCACTCCTTTGGAAGGAAACCCAAGAGATTATGGTAAGTGTAAACATTAGTCTGCCTGGTAAGGACAAGCATTGCATTCTATGCATTCTCTATGATCCGGGGCCTCCCATTTCGTTGTAAGTTCAAGAAAATACGGCGATTATAATCCTTACTCTCCTTGTTTTCGCCGTGCGTCATGCCGTAACGCACGTGTGTGACAGCCAATTACAAGAGGGCATTCCTAACATCGGTCAATATATGTGAAAACAATATCTCCATTATGGAGGACAGAAAATTTCAAGCCGGTACACCAGAACACGTCACTGGAAAATGAAGTTCTTTAAAGGACTGCCATATAAAGGACAGGTGTTTACTAAAACGGTCATAACATTGTTATTTGGAGTCTGTTTCAGAAGCACAAGTACTCAAAATGCTCACGACGAGCATGGTAATCTAGAAATTACTCTTCGCTTGCACTAGGAGGCCCGGAGGACCCTCTAATTCGGCCCCTAACAAGGACTTTTTGCCCTTGAAATTCAAAGAACATAATTCGCCGCTGCTTTTCAGACAAGTTTCTGAACCCATTGGCACTCCTTTGGAAGGAAATCCGAAGATTTTGGTGAGTGTAAACATTAGTCCGCCTGGTAAGGACAAACATTGCATTCTGCATATGCTCTATGATCAGAGGCATCCCATTTGGTTGTAA
The DNA here is from genome assembly GCF_002162155.2 of Triticum dicoccoides. Classification (NCBI taxonomy): domain Eukaryota; kingdom Viridiplantae; phylum Streptophyta; class Magnoliopsida; order Poales; family Poaceae; genus Triticum; species Triticum dicoccoides. The sequence continues at coordinate 295,221,643 of NC_041393.1, forward strand.
ATTCAAGAAAATACGGCGACTATAAGCCTAATTCTCCTTGTTTTCCCGGTGTCGCATGCCGTAATGCACGTGTGTGACAGCCAATAACATAAGGGCATTCCTGGCATCGGTCAATATATATGTGGAAACAATATCTCCACTATGGGGGACACCAATTTGAGGGCGGCCGCAAGAACGCGTCACGGGAAAATGAAGTTCTTTCAAGGACTACCATATAAAGGACCGGTGTTCACTAAAACGGTCATAACTTTTTCATTCGGAGTCTGTTTCAGACACACAAATACTCAAAATGTTCGCGACAAGCCTGGGAATTTAGAAAATGTTCTTCGCTTGCGCAAGGAGGCCCAGAGGACCCTAAAATTCCGGCCATTAGCAGGACTTTTTTCCCTTGAAAGTGAAAAAACATTATTCATCGCGGCTTTTCGTACAAGTTTCTGAACCCATTGGCACTCCTTTGGAAGGAAATTTGAGAGATTATGGTGAGTGTAAACATTAGTCCACCTGGTAAGGACAAACTTTGCATTCTGCGCATGCTCTATGAGCCCGGGCATCCCATTTGGTTGTAAATTCAAGCAAATACGGGGATAGAAGCCTTACTCTCCTAGTTTTCGCCGTGCGGCATGCCATAACGCATGTGTGTGACAGCCAATTACAAGAGGGCATTCCTAGCATCTGTCCATATATATGTGAAAACAATATCTCCACTATGGAGGACACAAAATTTGAAGCCGTCGCATCCCATTTGGTTGTAAATTCAAGGACTGCCATATAAAGAACCGGTGTTCACAAAAACGGTCATAACTTAGTCAGTCGTCGTCCATTTCAGACGCACAAGTACTCAAAATGCATGTGACGAGCGTGGTAATCTAGAAAAAACTCTTTGCTTGCACCAAGAGGCCCGGAGGACCCCCAAATTTCGCCTCTAAGCAGGACTTTTTGCCCCTGAAATGCAAAGACATAATTCGCCGCTGCTTTTCACACAAATTTCTGAACCCATTGGCACTCCTTTGGAAGGAAATCTGAGAGATTTTGGTGAGTGTAATCATTAGTCCACCTGGTAAGGACAAACGTTGCATTCTGCATATGCTCTATGATCAGAGGCATCCCATTTGGTCGTAAGTTCAAGAAAATACGTCGACTATAAGCCTTATTCTCCTTGTTTTCCCGGTGTGGCATGCCGTAATGCATGTGTGTGATAGCCAATAACAAGAGGGCATTCCTGGCATCGATCAATATATATGTGGAAACAATATCTCCACTATGGAGGACACAAAATTTGGGGGCGGCTGCAAAAATGCGTAACGGGAAAATGAAATTCTTTCAAGGACTACCAAATAAAAGGACCGGTGTTCACTAAAACGGTCATAACTTTGTCATTCGGAGTCTGTTTCAGACACACAAGCACTCAAAGTGCTCGCGACAATTGTGGGAATCTAGAAAATACTCTTTGCTTGCACATGGTGCCCCAGAGGACCCTCAAATTCGGCCCCTAAGCATGACTTTTTGCCCCTAAAATTCAAAAAACATAATTCGCCATTGTTTCAGACAATTTTTTGAACCGATTGGCACTCCTTTTGAAGGAAATTCGAGAGAATTTGGTGAGTGTAAACATTTGTCAGCCTGGTAAGGACAAACATTGCATTCTGCACATGCTCTATGATAAGGGGGTCCCATTTGGTTGTAAATTCAAGAAATACGGCGACTATAAGCCTTACTCTCCTTGTTCTCCCAGTGTGGCATGCCTAAGGAACATGTGTGACAGCCAATGGTAAGAGGGCATTCCTGGCATCGGTCAATAGATATGTGGACACAATATCTCCACTATGAGGACACAATATTTGGGGGCAGCCACAAGAAGGCGTCACAGGAAAATGAAGTTCTTTCAAGGATTGCCATATAAAGGACCGGTGTTCACTAAAACGGTCATAACTTTGTCATTCAGAGTCCGTTTCAGATGCACAAGTACTCAAAATGCTCGCGACGAGTGTGGGAATCTAGAAAATACTCTTTGTTTGCACTAGGAGGCCCAGAGGATACTCAAATTCGGCCCCTTAGCAGGACTTTTTTCCCTTACAATTAAAAGAACATAACTCGCCACTGCTTCTCAAATAAGTTTCTGAACCCATTGGCACTCCTTTGGAAGGAACCCCGAGAGATTTTGGTGAGTGTAACATTAGTCCTCCTGGTAAGGACAAACGTTGCATTCTGCACATGCTCTATGATCATAGGCATCCTGTTTGGTTGTAAATTCAAGAAAATACGGCGACTATAAGCCTTATTCTCCTTGTTTTCCCGGTGTGGCATGCCTTAATGCACGTGTGTGACAGCCAATAACAAGAGGGCATTCTTGGCATCGGTCAATATATATGTGGAAAAGAATATATCCACTATGGAGGACACAAAATTTGGGGACGGCCATAAGAACAAGTCACGGTAAAATGAAGTTCTTTCAAGGACTACCATATAGACAACCGGTGTTCACTAAAACGGTCATAACTTTGTCATTCAGAGTCTGTTTTAGATGCACAGGTACTCAAAATGCTCGAAATGAGTGCAGGAATCTTGAAAATGCTCTTAGCTTGCGCTAGGAGACCCAGAGGACCCTCAAATTCAGCCCATTAGCAGGACTTTTTGCCCCTGACAGTGAAAGAACATTTTTCAGCGCTCCTTTTCGGACAAATTTGTGAACCCATTGGAACTCCTTTGGAAGGAAATCCAAGAGATTATGGTGAGTGTAAACATTAGTCTGACTGGTATGGACAAACGTTGCATACTGCACCTGCTCTATGATCCAGGGCATCCCATTTGGTTGTAAATTCAAGAAAATACAGCGACTATAAGCCATATTCTCCTTGTTTTCGCCGTGCGGCATGCCGTAATGCACGTGTGTGACAACCAATAACAAGAGGGCATTCCTGGCATCGGTCAATATATATGTGAAAACAATATATCCACTATGGAGGACACAAAATGTCAAGCCAGCGCGCCAGAACGCGTCACTAGATAATGAAATTCTTTCAAGGATTGCCATATAAAGGACCGGTGTTCACTAAAACGGTCATAACTTTGTCACTCGGAGTCTGTTTCGGATGCACAAGTACTCAAAATGCTCGCGACGAGCGTGGTAATCTAGAAAATATTCTTCCTTTTCGCCAGGAGGCCCGTAGGACCCTAAAATTCGGCCCCTAACCCGGACTTTTTGCCCTTAAATTCAAAGAACATAATTCCCCGCTGCTTTTCAGACAAGTTTCTGAACCCATTGGCACTCCTTTCGAAGGAAATCCGAGAGATTTTGGCGAGTGTAAACATTAGTCCACCTTGTAAGGATAAATGTTGCATTCTGCACATACTCTATGATCAGGGGCATCCCATTTGATTGTAAATTCAAGAAAATACGGCGGCTATAAGCCTTATTGTCCTTGTTTTCCCGGTGTGGCATGTCGTAATGCACGTGTGTGACAGCCAATTACAAGAGGGCATTCCTGGCATCGGTCAATATATATGTGGAAATAATATCTCCACTACGGAGGACACAAAATTTGGGGGCGGCCGCAAGAACGCGTCACGGGAAAATGAAGTTCTTTCAAGGACTACCATATAAAGGACCAGTGCTCACAAAAACGGTCATAACTTTGTCATCCGGAGTCCATATCAGATGCATAAGTACACAAAATGGTCGCGATGAACATAGTAATCTAGAAAATACTCTTTGCTTGCGCCTAGAGGCCCGGAGGACCCTCAAATTCGGCCCCTAAGCAGGACTTTTTGCCCCTGAAAGTCAAAGAACAACATTCGCCGCTGCTTTTCAGACAAGTTTCCGAACCCATTGACACGCCTTTGGAAGGAAATCCGAGAGATTATGGTGAGTGTAAACATTAGTCCGTCTGGTAAGGACAAATGTTGCATATTGTGCATGCTCTATGATTCGGGGCATCCCATTTGGTTGTAAATTCAAGAAAATATGGTGACTATAAGCCTTATTCTCCATGTTTTTTCGTGCGGCATGCCGTAACGTACGCATGTGACAGCCAATAACAAGAGGACGTTCCTGGCATCGGTCAATATATATGTGAAAACAATATATCCACTATGGAGGACTCAAAATGTCAAGCATGCACGCTAGAACACGTCACTAGAAAATGACGTTCTTTCAAGGACTCCCATATAAAGGACCGGTGTTCACTAAAACGGTCATAACTTTGTCACTCGGAGTCTATTTCGGATGCACAAGTACTCAAAATGCTCGTGGCAAGCATGGTAATCTATTAAATACTCTTCGCTTGAGCCAGGAGGCCTGGAGGACCCTCTATTTCGGCCCGTAAGCAGGACTTTTTGCCCTTCAAAGAACATAATTCGCCATTGCTTTTCAAACAAGTTTCTAAACCCATTGGAACTCCTTTGGAAGGAAATCCGAGAGATTTTGGTGGAGTGTAAACATTAGTCCATCTGGTAAGGACAAACTTTGCATTCGGCACATGCTCTGTGATTATGGGCATCCCATTTGGTTGTAAATTCAAGAAAATACGACAACTATAAGCCTTATTCTCCTTGTTTTCCCGGTGTGGCATGCCGTCACGCACATGTGTGACAGCCAACTACAAGAGGGCATTCCTGGCATCGGTCAATATATATTTGGAAAAAATATCTCCACTATGGAGGACACAAAATTTCGGAGTGGCCGCAATAACGCGTCACGGGATAATGAAGTTCTTTCAAGGACTACCATATAATGGACCAGTGTTCACTAAAATGGTCATAACATTGTCATCTGGAGTCTGTTTCAGAAGCACAATTACTCAGAATGCTCGCGATGAACGTGGAAATCTAGAAAATATCGTCGCCTGCCGGAGGACCCTCAAATTCGGCCACTAAGCAGGACTTTTTGCCCCTGAAAGTCAAAGAACATCATTCGCCACTGCTTTTCAGACAAGTTTCTGAAACCATTGGCACTCCTTTGGAAGGAAATCCGAGAGATTATGGTGAGTGTAAACATTAGTCTGCCTGGTTAGGACAAACATTGCATACTGCACATTGTCGGTGTCAAAACCGGCGGATCTCGGGTAGGGGGTCCCGATCTGTGCGTCTTAGGCTGATGGTAACAGGAAGCAAGGGACACAATGTTTACCCAGGTTCGGGCCCTCTCGATGGAGGTAAAACCCTACTTACTGCTTGATTAATATTGAGGATATGAGTAGTACAAGAGTAGATCTACCACAAGATCATAGAGGCTAAACCGTAGAAGCTAGCCTATGATGGTTATGATTGTAATTGTGATCGGCCTTCTAAGGACCAAACTCTCCGATTTATATAGACACCGGAGAAGGCTAGGGTTTACATGGAGTCAGTTACAAGGAAGGAAATACAATATCTGGATTGCCAAGCTTGTCTTCCACGCAAAGGAGAATCCCATCAGGACACGGGACGGAGTCTTGAGTCTTGTATCTTCACGCTCCAATAGTCCGGACGATGTATATAGTCCGGTTGTCCGGATACCCCCTAATCCAGGACTCCCTCAGTAGCCCCTGAACCAGGCTTCGATGATGATGAGTCCGGCGCGCAGTCTTGTCTTCGGCATTGCAAGGAGGGTTCCTTCTCCGAATACTCCAAAGTAATTATCGAACACTTAGACCGTGTCCGGATCTGTGAGATGATCCTCACATACTATCGTAGGGAACGCAGCAACAATCTGATCTGCTGGTAATCTTCGTACGTCGTGTCCTTGCATCGTGGCCCGGTCCAACACAAATTGGTATTCCTTGGCCCACCTCGACTCACGTTGCGAGGCGGTTTTATTGGCACACCCTGCCAAAGCAGACATCGTGTTCCTCTTATTACAGGATCTTCCATCAATATGGGCGTGTGCAACACCACGACGACCGTTGGTATGACTCTGTGTGCTTTTAGATAAGTCTCAAGCGGTCACGCTGAGGACTCTTGATATTCACCCCCCTTATAAAGGGGCCGAGGCCTATACCTCTTTTCTACCACTCTTGCGCCCTTTCGCATCTCGAGTTCTAACACCCGAAACCAAAACTCAAACAACCCAGATCCTCCAATATGTCCAGACCCAACTCTCACGGCTGGTGGTCGCCTCCTCGGTCCAAGAGGAGGACATTGCGAGGATTAGGGAGGTCGGATATCTGACCGCTGACATCCAGCACAGGCTTCCCGCTCCATGGCAGGTCATCCCTACGCCAGAGCCCAACGAGAGCGCCGTGTTTGTTCCTCACTTCCTCCGCGGCCTGGGCCTCACCCTTGATCCCTTTGTGAGGGGGCTCATGTTCTATTACGGGTTAGATTTTCATGATCTAGCTCCGGACGCTATCCTCCATATCTTGTCATTCATCATTGTGTGCGAGGCTTTTCTCCACATCACTCCACACTTCGGCTTATGGCTCAAGACCTTCAATGTGAAGCTTAAGATGATCGAGGGGCAACATGCGGAGTGCGGAGGTGCTATAATAAGCAGGAACGTCGATGCCCCATGGCCAGAGGGTTCTTTCCCAGAAGTGTCTGATGTATGGCAGCGGAGGTGGTTTTATGTCACGGCTCCCCGAGGCACAAAGTGGGTGGCCGCCCCCGAGTTCCGCTCGGGCCCTCCGTCACAATTGGCGTCATGGACCGATGTAGGATGGAGTTGGGGGCCCGCTGGTGATGTACCAATACTGCAGGGCCATATCTGGGAGCTTCTTGAGAAGGACATTAACCTCGTCAGCATAATTCAAGTAATGCTAATCCGACGGATGTTGCCGTGCAAACGCCGGCCTCTCCGGATGTGGGAGTTCAATCCAGAGGGTCCGCGGACTATTAAGCACTTCTTCGGCTTGACGCTCGAAGGGATGTGTAAATTATTCTTCGGACCACAAGTAAAGTGTCCGGACACCACCGAGGATGCAGGTCTAAGCTGCAACCGCCTAGATGCCCAAGTAAGTAACCTTAAAGCCGGACACTTCGCTTTCATTTATCATAGTCATTATTCTGAAAACCCTCCGTGGCCAGGAATGGCTCAGCAAGGCGGAGAGAATCAGGTGTCCGGCGCCACTTCCCGAAGGCTCGCCTAGTCCTACCATAGCCAAGATGCTTGGCCGGGTGCTTAGCAAGATACCCTTAGGGAAAGACGAAGGAAAGGATAGTGAAGCCGAACTTCACACACTGCGCATCCGAACCAGGGGAATTACTTCCTCCCCAAAGGAGGATAGTTGAGGAGGGGAATCCAAGGTCTCCTCCCCGCGCGGGAAGAAAAGGGGAGCCTTCGAAGACTTGGAGACGGAGATGCCTAAACAGGGGAAGAAGGCGTCGCCAGAGGGTTCTGCCCCGACGGGCATCCTTACCACATCATTCCCGCCAATGGGCCAACCCTCAACCAAGCTGTGAGTTAATTGTTAATTCGAAAGTGCTGCATTTCTTCGAGATTAATAATCCAGGATTCATTTTTGCAGCCCGGCCAGCAGCTCCTCTCAACAGAGTTCGTCTTCGGGGGATCTTCCTCCGGAGATGATGGAGAGCGAGACCCCACCCCTCTCTCCGCCTCATGAGGCGGGCGACACCGAGGTGTCGTCATGGAGGAGTCCGGATCTGCCGAAGCCGGAAGCTACTACGTCAGCCGCCCTGAGCCTGGAGTGTTCGGCTCCCACGGGGGGCGATGGGAAGGGTCCGACCCAGTTCGGTGTCCGGCCGAACATCCTGACGGGCCTTCTGGAGCGAGCTGCGCTCTCGGAGGAGCACCGCTCATTAATGAGCGTCGTTCTTAAGAAAATTTCATCCGCCACAAGCGGTTTGAATGAAGCATTTACGAGCCTGCTCAGAGGCTTTGAGGTATGTAGTGACAAATACACTATTTTTGGCTGTGAGGCACGCGCTAGGTGTGCTCCATATGGATAGTAATAATTGCGTTGTACATATGCGCAGGTATCTAAGGGTCTGGCAGCTGACCAGTCTATTGAAGTTGCCGAACTAAGGAGGCAGATCAGATCTATTGATGCCGATATCGCGCTGGTGAACGAGCGGCTGAACGAGTCACAAGGTATGTGCTCTGTTTTTCCTTAATGTGTTGTATAGGAAATATGAGAGGGGCATAATATTAATGCGACATGTTTGGACTGCAGACGGAGCTGCTGCCGTGGAAGCCCTGAGGGCGGAACTTGCTCAAGCCAAGGAACAAGCTCGCGCTAGCAATGCGGCTGCCCTAAAGGCGGCTGAAGAGATAAGAGCCGAACAAGCTGCTCATCGCCGAAGCGAGGAAAAGATAGCCAAAATGGCTGTGGAGCTGAAAAATGCCGCCGACCGGTATGAGCTCCTTGAAAAGGAGAATCAGGTTAATTCGGCTGACCTGAACAAGGCGCTTAACGCCACTAAGGAGATGCGGACCGAAGTCAGGGGTGTGCGGGAGGAGTTTCGACAGGCCGGTAAAATAGCAGTTGTGGGCTCCTACCTACTACAGACGAAGTTTTTGGATCTGAAGTATGCTCCCCTGGATGGGCGCTGGAGTCCTGCAGACGCGTATGTAGACTTGGCGAAGAGTACAGCCGATGCAGCCAATTTTTTCGAGAATCAAGGTGATAAAGAAGTGGAGAAGCTTTTCTGGTCGCAATTCAATGCTCCCGCGCGCCCGCTACCGTTGAGTGAGAAGATGGCTGCCGTGGCGGAACTTCATAGGTTGTCCGGGCTCGCCATGCGGTCTGTAATAGACCATCTTTGGCCGAAGGAGCCGAAGCCGGACAGTTACTTTGGTTTGGTGCAACAATTCCTCGGGGTCGTATCTCAGATCGATGCCATGAGAAGGTCTGCGTGCATAGAGGGTGCACGAATGGCTCTTGCCCGCGTTAAAGCATATTGGACAGATATGGAGGCCACTATTGTAGCGACCCAGAATCCGGCGGGAGGCCAGGATCTAGCCGAGCACTACTTGGAGCAGGTAACAGAAGGTGCCCGCTTAATAGCGGTGCAGTGCTCGAAGAATGTCTTGTTTGAGTGACAAATCGAATCATTGTAAAAACAATGTTATTTTGATTACAAGGCTATATTTATACTTTTTGCCTGAAAGTATTATTGTGTCTCCTGCGCGGCCGTTTTTGTGTATATGTGTAATCCGAAAGTTAGCAGTCATTGGCTTCAGCCCCCACGCATACAGTGCGGGGGTGTTCGTGAAAAAATATGCATAACCACACTTGATCCAACATCTTGGTCCATTAAGGAGGTGATCGCACGTCGAACTAGGCAACCGGACTATATAGCTTTAACACTTTCACTTAGCCATGGGATTTTAATGGTGGGGCTACTATGTAGCCCCTGGTACCTTCGCGTACATCCGAATATGGGTACGTGTGTACATGACCGGGAAACGGTCCTTCGTTACTGCGGAGGAATTCTAAAGATTTCGATAAGTCTTCGAGTGGTTGAACAGTCTCTCGCTATATCATGACAGTCAGTTTTTGGCTTTCTCTACTGAGGTGCTCGTCCGAAATAACCACGGCACAATCGCAGTAGTTCTCCTTTGGCCGCCTTAGCTGATAAGAATGGAACATAAGGCAGCAAACTCAGGAGCCGGGCAAACCCAACATTTGACCAAAGACATGATTCGGAGCTGATGCATATAAGGCCAAACTCGTGACACCAAACACTCCCGAAGGTATTCGGACTTTATAGCAAAAAATGGACTGAAGAGCTCCCTTTCATTATAAACCCTGTATTTCCAGGTACGTGCATCGGTCTGCCGTGGCGAAATGCCAATAACGGCAGTATCCTCTGTGGGTATAGTACCCATGGGATGTGTGAACAACAAGAGGCAATATAAAAGGTTTACACAGGGGCTTAATCTAAAGAGAAACCTTTGAGTGGGACCCTGCTGCACGTCTGCGCCTTTGTCTCCATTGCGCCGTTTCCTGGAAGGGTATCGCACGCATTGTGTCTGTAAAAAAGAAAAACTCGTGTAAAAAGAGTATGACATAAGCATGCGATGGAGGATAAAAGTGTAAGGCATTGGCCTGTAAATAAGGTCGGGCCGACGGTGGGGTTTTATTAAATATTTATAGCCCCTGGTGTCCTCTATGGGACTACATATACGGCGCCCTGGCTCACTTTTATCCGGGCTGTCGGACTCATCTAACCGTGTCCATGGTCTTAACAACCAGTCATGTTTTTTGGTATCGGAGGCCTCTTAGAGTCCGGCCGCTAGGGCCATCGCCTATTCCTCCACACGTGAAGAGCACTTTGTGTTTCCGTTAACGGTGATGACGCCACGTGGACCGGGCATCTTGAGTGTAAGGTAGGCATAGTGTGGTACTGCGTTGAAGCGGGCGAAGGCCGCTCTTCCAAGCAATGCGTGATAGCCGTTTTGGAAGGGTGCGACGGTGAAGAGTAGTTCTTCGCTTCTGGAGTTGCCTGGGGAGCCGAATGTTACCTCCAGTATGACAGAGCCCCTGCCGTAGGCTTCAATGCCTGGTATCACCCCTTCAAAGGTGGTGTTGTTTTGGCTAATTCTGGATGGGTCTATTCCCATCCTGCGGACAGTGTCCTGGTATATTAAATTGAGACCGCTGCCGCCCTCCATGAGGACGTGGGTGAGATGGTATCCGTCAATTATTGGGTCAAGCACCAAGGCCTCTGATCCTCCGCGCCAAATACTAGTCAGGCGGTCTGTGTGATCGAAGGTGATCGGACAAGCCATCTAGTAGTTAGGTGTGGGTATGATGGGCTCTATAGCGTGCGTGTCTCTGAGCACGCGTTCGTGCCTTCTCGTGGATGTGTGAGTCGCGTGGATCATGTTTACTGTTTTAACCTCTGGTGGGAATTTTTTCTGTCCCCCAGTGTTCAGCTGGCGAGGTTCATCCTCGTCTTCACTTGGTGTTTCCCTTCCCTTGTGTTCGGCATTTAATTTGCCGGTCTGCTTGAAGACCCAGCACTCTCTGTGCGTGTGGTTCGCAGGTTTGTCAGGGGTGCCATGAATTTGGCACAGTCTGTCTAGGACTCTGTTCAGACCAGACGGTCCCTCTTTACTGCCTTTAAATGGTTTCTTTTGCTGATCGGGTCGAGAGCCCCTGAATCCAGCATTGACCGTTGTGTTGTCCGGGCTCTCTTCCTTGTTTTGATGTTTGTGTTTATTACGCCGTGGCTTCCTGTTGCCGTCCCTTATTTCGGATGTGCTTGGGTCATTGGTGCCTTTACGGGCCAACCAGCTGTCTTCGCCAGCGCAAAAGCGGGTCATAAGGCTTGTTAAGGCTGCCATTGTCCTTGGCTTTTCTTGGCCGAGGTGTCTGGCGAGCCACTCGTCGCGGATGCTGTGTTTGAATGCCGCTAAGGCTTCGGCGTCCAGACAATCAACAGTTTGATTCTTCTTAGTGAGAAATCTGTTCCAAAGCTTGCGGGCGGACTCTCCGGGCTGTTGAATTATGTGGCTTAAATCATCCGCATCCGGAGGCCGGACATAAGTCCCTTGAAAATTGGCCCTGAAAGCGTCCTCAAGTTCCTCCCAATTCCCAATTGAATTTTCGGGGAGGCTTTTCAACCAGTGTCGAGCTGGTCCCTTCAACTTGAGGGGAAGGTATTTGATGGTGTGGAGGTCATCCCCACGAGCCATATGAATATGCAGGATAAAATCCTCGATCCAGACCCCTGGGTCTGTCATTCCATCGTATGCCTCTATGTTCACAGGTTTAAAACCCAGTGAAAATTCATGGTCCAGTACTTCTTCGGTGAAGCACAGGGGGTGAGCAGCCCCTCTATGTCTGGACGCGCTGTGGCATGTCGTCGGTTGTTGTTGTGTCTGGTGTTTATTCCGAACTGGTATTCGGTTGGTATAATCATTTTGGTGACCATAATCCCGCACTGGGGTGTGTCCTTTAGATCCATAGATGGACCTAGCCGCACCGGCTTTCTTATCCAGGTGTTCACGCAAATCGTGCGAGGCGTCGGTAGCTGCTCTGTTGCGGTTATCAAGTGGCACGTCCGGCCTCCTGGTCGTGTTACTCTTTGGTGGAACGGCCTCGTCGTCGAATTCGGGCAGTAGCTTGCGTTTTGGATAGCTCCTTGTGTGGCGATCGTCGCCGTATCTTTCTTCAGTGTCTAGCACTTTATTCCATCTACGATTGAGCGTTTCTAGTGCGGCTTTTAGCCGTTTCTTCTGTTTCTTTAGACTTCTCGCGGTGGCCATAAGCTTTCTGTGGAGGTTATCTCGTTCCACGCGTTTTTCCGGGATGATGAATGCATCGTCATCCGGACTGTGTTCTTGTCCTGGGGCGGTTTGATGAGCTCGTCCCTCGGGACCATTGTGATCGGGTGTCTGCTCTGAAGTGTGTTCGGCGTGACCTGACTCGTCCTGCTCCATTGCTGGGTTCGTATGGTCGTTGTTGCCTTAAGAGTTGACTGGGGTGTAGATCTTTCTGGCACTCTTGTCGCTATTTTTACTGTTGATGGACTTGGAGCGGCGTCTGCGCCGTCGCTTTGGTTTTTGCCCGGGGGTTTTCTCTTCCGAGTTGTCGCCGTCGTCTTCCTTAGGCGTGTCCACCATGTATATATCGTACGACGGGGTGGCTGTCCACCGCCCTGTGAGCGGTGGTTCTTGTTCTTCTCCTGCATCATCGTCCATACCATCGATGTCTTCGGAGTCGAAGTCAAGCACGTCGGTTAGATCATCGATCGTGGCAATGAAGTGGGTGGTGGGTGGGCAATGAATTCCTTTGTCGCCTTCTTCCCACTCGAGCCAGACATAGTTCGGCCAAGAGCCTCCTAACAAAGAGAGAGACTTTAATGAGTTCAGCATGTCGCCAAAGGACGAGTGCTGGAAGATATCCGCAGCGGTAAACTCCATTACCGGAGCCCAACCAGGCTCGGTGGGCTCGGGAGCGCGCAGACTGGAACCTACAACCGGATACGAGTCCAGGGGTCTGGACTCACCGGCTTTCTTAGAGGTGAGGCCTGGGTTCGACTTTACCGCCGATGAGTGTGCGGCCTGCGGGGCGGGGTCCATCCACCCGTCCTTGGGCCATGCAGTCTGCTCCGGATTTAGGTCCGGGGCTATTGCAGGGGTGATATCCCAAGTACTGTCCGACAGCAGGTCTAGGCCGTGCTCATCGTGACTGTCCGGCGCTCCTGGCACAGGCCTGATTCCGTCGAAGATCAAGTCTCCACGGATATCGGATGTGTAGTTCAGGTTTCCGAACCTGACCTGGTGGCCATGGGCGTAGCTATCGATCTGCTCCAGATGGCCAAGCGAATTGGCCCGCAGTGTGAAACCGCCGAACACGAAGATTGGTTCGGGGAGAAAAGTCTCGACCTGGACCGTGTTGTCGATGACTGAAGGCGCCATCAAGCCTTGCAGCGGCGACACAGAGGAACTCTCAATGAAAGCACCAACGTCGGTGTCAAAATCGGCGGATCTCGGGTAGGGGGTCCCGATCTGTGCGTCTTCGGCTGATGGTAACAGGAAGCAAGGGACACAACGTTTACCCAGGTTCGGGCCCTCTCGATGGAGGTAAAACCCTACTTCCTGCTTGATTAATATTGAGTATATGAGTAGTACAAGAGTAGATCTACCACGAGATCGTAGAGGCTAAACCCTAGAAGCTAGCATATGATGGTTATGATTGTAATTGTGATCGGCCTTCTAAGGACCAACCTCTTCGGTTTATATAGACACGCGAGAAGGCTAGGGTTTACATGGAGTCAGTTACAAGGAAGGAAATACAATATCCGGATCGCCAAACTTGTCTTCCATGCAAAGGAGAATCACATCCGGACACGGGACAGAGTCTTGAGTCTTGTATCTTCACGCTCCAATAGTCCGGACGATGTATATAGTCCAGTTGTCTGGATACCCCCTAATCTAGGACTCCCTCACACATGCTCTATGATCCGGGGCATCCCATTTGGTTGTCAAGAAAATACGGTGACTATAAGCCTTATTCTCCTTGTTTTCGTCGTGCGGCATGCCGTAACGCACGTGTGTGAGAACCAATAACAAGAGGGCATTCCTGGCGTCGCTCAATATATATGTGAAAAAAATATCTCCACTATGGAGGACAGAAAATGTCAAGTCGGCGCGCCAGAACGGGTCACTAGAACGGCCATAACTTTGTCACTCGGAGTCTGTTTCAGATGCACAAGTACTCAAAATGTTCGTGATGAGCATGGTAATCTAGTAATACTCTTCTCCTGCGCTAGGAGGACCGGAGAACCCTCAAATCTGGCCCCTAAAATTCAAAAAACATAATTCGTCATTGCTTTTCAGACAAGTTTTTGAACGCACTGGCACTCCCGCGGAAGGAAATCCGAGAGATTTTGGTGAGTGTAAACATCAGTCCACCTGGGAAGGACAAACGTTGCATTCTGCACATGCTCTGTGAATAGGGGCATCCCATTTGGTTCTAAATTCAAGAAAATACAGCAACTATAAGCCTTATTCTCCTTGTTTTCCCGGTGTGGCATGTCGTAACGCACATGTGTGACAACCAATTACAAGAGGGCATTCCTGGCATCGGTCAATATATATGTGGAAAAAATATCTCCACTATGGAGGACACAAAATTTGGGGGCGGCCGCAAGAACGCATCATGGGAAAATGAGGTTCTTTCAAGGACTAGCATATAACGGACCAGTGTTCACTAAAACGGTCATACTTTGTCATTCGGAGTGCGTTTCAGACGCACAAGTACTCAAATTGCTCGCTAGGAGCATGGGAATCTAGAAATAGTCTTCGCTTGCGGCAAGATGCTGGGGGGACCCTCAAATTCGGCCCCTAAGCCGGACTTTTTGCCCTTGAAAGTCAAAGAACATCATTCGCCGTTGCTTTTCAGACAAGTTTCTGAACCCATTGGCACTCCTTTGGAAGGAAATCCGAGAGATTATGGTGAGTGTAAAGATTAGTCCGCCTGGTAAGGACAAATGTTGCATACTGCGCATGCTCTACAATCTGGGGGCATCCCATTTCTTTGTAAATTCAAGAAAATACGGTGACTATAAGCCTTATTCTCCTTGTTTTCGTCGTGCGGCATGCCGTAATGCACGTGTGTGACAGCCAATAACAAGAGGGCATTCCTGGCATCCATCAAGATATATGTGAAAACAATATCTCCACTATGGAGGACACAAAATGTCAAGCATGCACCCTAGAACGCGTCACTACAAAATGAAGTTCTTTCAAGGACTGTCATATAAAGGACCGGTGTTCACTAAAACGGTCATAACTTTTACACTCCGAGTCTATTTCGGACTCACAAGTACACAAAATGCTCGCGACGATCATGGTAATCTAGTAAATACTCTTCACTTGCGCCATGAGGCCTAGAGGACCCTCAAATTTGGCCCCTAAGCAGGACTTTTTGCCCCTGAAAGTCAAAGAACATCATTCGCCGCTTCTTGACAAGTTTCTGAACCCATTGGCACTCCTTTGGAAGGAAATCCGAGGGATTATGGCGAGTGTAAACATTAGTCCACCTTGTAAGGACAAACGTTGCATTCAAGAATATACGACGACTATAAGCCTTATTCTCCTTGTTTTCCCAGTGTGGCATGTCGTAACGTACGTGTGTGACAGCTAATAACATGAGGGCATTCTTACCATTGGTTAATAGATATGTGAAAAGAATATCTCCACTATGAGAACACTATATATGGGGGCGGCCACAAAAACGCGTCACGGGGAAATGAAGTTCTTTCAAGGACTGCCATATAAAGGATCGATGTTCACTAAAAATGTCATAACTTTGTCATTCGTAGTCCATTTTAGACGCATAAGTACTTCAAATGATGGCGACGAGCGTGGGAATCTAGAAACTAGTCTTCGCTTGCGCCAGGTGGCCCGGAGAACCCTCAAATTCGGCCCTTAAGCATGACTTTTTGCCCCTGGAATTCAAAGAACATAATTCGCCACTGCTTTTCATACAAGTTTCTGAATCCATCGGCACTCCTTTGGAAGGGAATCCGAGAGATTCTGGTGAGTAATCATTAGTCTGCCTGGGAAGGACAAACGTTGCATTCTGCACATGCTCTATGACCAGGGGCATCCCATTTGGTTGTAAATTTAAGAAAATATGGCGATTATAAGCCTTATTCTCCTTCTTTTCCTGGTGTGGCATAACGTAATGCACGTGTGTGACAGCCAATAACAAGAGTACATTCCTCGCATCATTTAATATATATGTGGAAACAGTATCTCCACTATGGAGACATAAAATTTGGGGGCAGCCGCAAGAACGCGTCGCGTGAAAATGAGGTTCAGGACTACCATATAAAGGACCGGTGTTCACTAAAACGATCATAACTTTGTCATTTGTAGTCCGTTTCAGATGCACAAGTACTCAAAATGCTCGTGACGAGCGTGATAATCTAGAAAATACTCTTCTCTTGCTCTAGGAGGCCCGGAGGTCCCTCAAAATTAGCCCCTAAGCAGGACTTTTAGCCCCTAAACTTCAAAGAACATAATTCGCCGCTGCTTTTCAGACAAGTTTCTGAACCCATTAGCACTCCTTTGGAAGGAAATCCGAGAGATTTTGATGAGTGTACACATTAGTCCACCTGGTAAGTACAAATGTTGCATTCTGAACATGCTCTATGATCAGAGGTATCCCATTTTGTTGTAAATTCAAGAAAATACGACTATAAGCCCTATTCTCCATGTTTTCCCGATGTGGCATGTCGTAACGCACGTGTGTGACATCCAATAACACGAGGGCAATCCTGGAATGGGTCAATATATATGTGTAAACAATATGTCCACTATGGAGGACACAAAATTTGGGGGTGGTCGCAAGAATGCATCACGGGAAAATGAAGTTCTTTCAAGGACTACCATATAAGAGACCGGTGTTAACTAAAACGGTCATAACTTTGTCATTCGGAGTCTGTTTCAGACGCAGAAATACTCAAAATGCTCGCGACGAGTGTTGGAATCTAGAAAATACTCTTCTATTGCGTGAGGAGTCCCGGAGGACCCTCAAATTTGGCCCTGAAGCAGGACTTTTAACCCCTGAAAGTTAAAGAACATTATTCGCCGCTGCTTTTCAAACAAGTTTCTGAACCCATTGGCACTCCTTCGGAAGGAAATCTGAGAGATTATGGTGAGTGTAAACATTAGACCGCTTGGTAAGGAAAAACATTGCATTATGCGCATGCTCTATGATCTGGGGCATCCCATTTGGTTGTAAATTCAAGAAAACACGGTGACTATAACCCTTACTCTCTTTGTTTTCATCGTGCAACATGTCCTAACGCACGTGTGTGATAGACAATTACAAGAGGGCATTCCTGGCATTGGTCAATATATATGTGAAAACCATATATCCACTATGGAGGATACAAAATTTCAAGCCGGCGCGCCAGAACACGTCACTGGAAAATGAAGTTCTTTCAAGGACTGCCATATATAGGACCAGTGTTCACTAAAACAGTGATAACTTTGTCATTCGGAATCTATTTCAGACGCACAAGTACTCAAAATGCTCACGGCAAGCGTGGGAATCTGGAAAATACTCTTCACTTGTGCCAGGTGGCCCAGAGAACCCTCAAATTCGGCCACTAAGCAGGAATTTTTGCCCCTGAAATTCAAAGAACATAATTGGCCGGTGCTTTTCAGACAAGTTTCTGAACCGATTGGCACTCCTTTGGAAGGAAATCTGAGAGATTTTGGTGAGTGTAAATATTAGTCAGCCTGGTAAGGACAAATATTGCATTCTGCACATGCTCTATGATCAGGGGCATCCCATTTGGCTGTAAATTCAAGAAAATACGGCGACAATAAGCCTTATTCTCCTTGTTTTCCCGGTGTGGGATGTCGTAACGCACGTGTGTGACAGCCAATTACAAGAGGGCATTCCTAGCATTGGACAATATATACGTGGAAAAAATATCTCCACTATGGAGGACACAAAATTTGGGGTCGGCCGCAATAACGCATCACGGGAAAATGAAGTTCTTTCGAGGAGTGCCATATAATGGACCAGTGCTCACTAAAACGGTCATAACTTTGTCATTCAGAGTGCGTTTCAGACGCACAAGTACTCAAAATGCTTGCGAGGAGCATGGGAATCAAGAAAATACTCTTTGCTTGTGCTAGGAGGCACGGAGGACCCTCAAATTCGGCCCCTAAGCCAACCTTTTTGCCCCTGAAAGTCAAAGAACATCATTCGCCGGTGCTTTTCGGGCAAGTATCTGAACCCATTGGCACTCCTTTGGAAGGAAATCCAAGAGATTATGGTGAGTGTAAACATTAGTCCGCCCGGTAAGGACAAATGTTGCATATTGCGCATGCTCTATGATCCGGGGCATCCCATTTGGCCGTAAATTCAAGAAAATACGGTGACTATATGCCTTATTCTCCTTGTTTTCGTCGTGCGGCATGCCGTAACGCACGTGATTGAACTCCAATAACAAGAGGGAATTCCTGGTATCGGACAATATATATGTGAAAAAAATATCTCCACTATGGAGGACACAAAATGTCAAGCATGCGCGCAAGAACACGTCACTAGAAAATGAAGTTCTTTCAAGGACTGCCATATAAAGGCCTGGTGTTCACTAAAACGGTCATAACTTTGACACTCGGAGTCTGTTTCGGACGCACAAGTACTCAAAATGCTCGCGACGAGCATGGTAATCTAGTAAATACTCTTTGGTTTCACCAGGAGGCCTGGAGTACCCTCAAATTTGGCCCCTAAGTAGGACTTTTTGCCCCTGAAAGTCAAAGAACATCATTCGCCGCTGCTTTTCAGACAATTTCTGAGCCCATTGGCCCTCCTTTGGAAGGAAATCCAAAAGATTATGGTGAGTGTAAACATTAGTCTTCCTGGTAAAGAAAAATGTTGCATACTGCACATGCTCTATGATTCAGGGCATCCCATTTGGTTGTAAATTCAATAAAATATGGTGACTATAAGCCTTATTCACCTTCTTTTTGTCGTGCGGAATGCCGCAACGCACGTGTGTGACAGCCAATAAAAAGAGGGCATTCCTGGCATCGGTCAATATATATGTGAAAACAATATCTCCATTATGGAGGACACAAAATGTCAAGCAAGCGCGCTAGAAGCGTCACTAGAAAATGTAGTTCTTTGAAGGACTGCCATATAAAGGACCGGTGTTCACTAAAATGGTCAAAACTTTGTCACTCGAAGTCTGTTTCGGGCGCACAAGTACTCAAAATTCTCGCGACGAGCATGATAATCTAGTAAATTCTCTTCGCTTGCACCAGGAGGCCTGGAGGACCCTCAAATTCGGCCCCTAAGCAGGACTTTTTGCCCCTAAAATTCAAAGAACAGTATTCACCGTTGCTTTTCAGACAAGTTTCTGAACCCATTGGCACTCCTTCGGAAGAAAATCCGAGAGGTTTTGGTGAGTGTAAACATTAGTCCACCTAGTAAGGACAAACATTGCATTCTACACATGCTCTATGATTAGGGGCATCGCATTTGGTTGTAAATTCAAGAAAATATGGAAACTATAAGCCTTATTCTCCTTGTTTTCCCGGTGTGGCATGCCATAATGCACATGTATGACAGCCAATTACAAGAGGGCATTCCTGGCATCGGTCAATATATATGTGGAAAACATACCTCTACTATGGAGGACACAAAATTTGGGGTCAGCCGGAAGAACGCATCACGGGAAAATGAAGCTCTTTCAAGGACTACCATATAATGGACTAGTGTTCACTAAAACGGTCATAACTTTGTCATTCGGAGTGCGTTTTAGATGCACAAGTACTCAAAATGCTCGCGAGGAGCATGGAATCTAGAAAATAGTCTTCACTTGCACCAGGAGGCTCGGGGGACCCTCAAATTCGGCCCCTAAGCCGGACTTTTTTCCCGTGAAAGTCAAAGAACATCATTCGGCGCCGCTTTTCAGACAAGTTTCAGACCCATTTGCACTCCTTTGGTAGCAAATCCGAGAGATTATGGTGAGTGTAAACATCAGTCCGCCTAGTAAGGACAAATGTTGCATACTGCGCATGCTCTATGATTCGGGGCATCCCATTTGGTCGTAAATTCAAGAAAATATGGCGAGTATAAGCCTTATTCTCCTTCTTTTCGTCGAGCGGCATGCCGTAACGCACGTGTGTGACATCCAATAACAAGAGGGCATTCCTGGCATCGGACAATATATATGTGAAAACTATATCTCCACTATGGAGGACACAAAATGTCAAGCATGTGCGCTAGAACGCATCACTAGAAAATGAAGTTCTTTCAAGGACTGCCATATAAAGGACTGGTGTTCACTGAAACGGTCATAACTTTGTCACTCGGAGTATGTTTCGGATGCACAAGTACTCAAAATGCTCGCGACGAGCATGGTAATCTAGTAAATACTCTCCGCTTGCGCCAGTAGTCCTGGAGGACCCTCAAATACGGCCCCTAAGCAGGACTTTTTGTCGCTAAAATTCAAAGAACATAATTTGTCGTTGCTTTTCAAACAAGTTTCTGAACCCATTGGCACTCCTTTCAAAATAAATCCGAGAGAATTTGGTGAGTGTAAACATTAGTACGCCTGGTATGGACAAACGTTGCATTCTGCACATGCTCTACGATTAGGGGCATCCCATTTGGTTGTAAATTGAAGAAAATACAACGACTATAATCCTTATTCTCGTTGTTTTCCCGGTGTGGCATGCCGTAACGCACATGTGTGACAGCCAATTACAAGAAGGCATTCCTGGCATCGGTCAATATATATGTGGAAAAAATATCTCCACTATGGAGGACACAACATTTGGGGCCGGCCGCAAGAATGCATCACGGGAAAATGAAGTTCTTTCAAGGACTACCATATAATGGACCGGTGTTCACTAAAACAGTCATAACTTTGTCATTCGGAGTGCATTTCAGACGCACAAGTACTCAAAATTCGCGCAATGAGCATGGGAATCTAGAAAATACTCTTCGCTTGCACCAGGAGGCTTGTAGGCCCCTCAAATTTGACCCCTGCGTAGGACTTTTTGCCCTTGAAAGTCAAAGAACATCATTCGCTGCTGCTTTTTAGACAAGTTTCTGAACCCATTCTCCCTTGTTTGGAAGGAAATCCAAGAGATTATGGTGAGTGTAAACATTAGTCCGCCTGGTAAGGACAAATGTTGCATACTGCACATGCTCTATGATCCAGGGCATCTCATTTGGTTGTAAATTCAAGAAAATACGGTGACTATAAGCCTTATTCTCCTTGTTTTCGTCGTGCGGCATGCCGTAACGCACGAGTGTGACAGCCAATAACAAGAGGGCGTTCTTGGCATCGGTCAATATATATGTGAAAACAATATATCCACTATGGAGGACACAAAATTTCAAGCATGCACGCTAGAACGCGTCACTAGAAAATGAAGTTCTTTCAGGGACAGCCATATAAAGGACCGGTGTTCACTAAAACGGTCATAACTTTGTCACTCGGAGTCTGTTACGGACGCACAAGTACTCAAAATTCTTGCGGCGAGCATGTAATCTAGTAAATACTCTTCGCTTGCGCCAGGAGGCCTGGAGGTCCCTCAAATTCGGCCCCTGAGCAGAACTTTTTGCCCCTAAAATTCAAAGAACATAATTCGCGGTTGCTTTTCAGACAAGTTTCTGAACCGATTGGCACTCCTTTGGAAGGAAATCCGAGAGATTTTGGTGAGTGTAAACATTGGTCCACCTGGTAAGGACAAACGTTGCATTCTGCACATGCTCTTTGATTAGGGGCATCCCATTTGGTTGTACATTCAAGAAAATATGGCAACTATAAGCCTTATTCTCCTTGTTTTCCGGTGTGGCATGTCGTAATGCACATGTGTGACAGCCAATTACAAGAGGGCATTCCTGGCATTGGTCAATATATATGTGGAAAAAATATCTCCACTATGGAGGACACAAAATTTGGGGCCGGCCGCAAGAACGCATCACAGGAAAATGAACTTCTTTCAAGGACTACCATATAATGAACCAGTGTTCACTAAAACGGTCATACTTTGTCATTCGGAGTGCGTTTCAGATGCACAAGTACTCAAAATTCTCGTGAGGAACATGGGAATCTAGAAATAGTCTTCGCTTGCGGCAAGATGCTGGGGGGACCCTCAAATTCGGCCCCTAAGCCGGACTTTTTGCCCCTGAAAGTCAAAGAACATCATTTGCCGCTACTTTTCAGACAAGTTTCTGAACCCATTGGCACTACTTTGGAAGGAAATTCAAGAGATTATGTGAGTGTAAATATTAGTCCGCCTGGTAAGGACAAATGTTGCATACTGTGCATGCTCTATGATCCGGGGCATCCCATTTGGTCATAAATTCAAGAAAATATGGCGACTATAAGCCTTATTCTCCTTGTTTTTGTCGTGCGGCATGCCGTAACGCACGTGTGTGACATCCAATAACAAGAGCACATTCCTGGCATTGGACAGTATATATGTGAAAACAATATCTCCACTATGGAGGACACAAAATGTCAAGCATGCGCGCTAGAACGCGTCACTAGAAAATGAAGTTCTTTCAAGGACTGCCAAATAAAGGACCGGTGTTCACTAAAACAGTCATAACTTTGTCACTTGGAGTCTGTTTCGGACGCAGAAGTACACAAAATGCTCGCAACGAGCATGGTAATCTAGTAAATACTCTTTGCTTGTGCCAGGAGGCCTGGAGGACACTCAAATTCGGCCCCTAAGTAGGACTTTTTGCCTCTGAAATTCAAAGAACATAATTCTCCGCTGCTTTTCAGTCAAGTTTCTGAACCCATTGGCACTCCTTTGGAAGGAAAATGAAGTTCTTTCAAGGATTGCCATATAAAGGACCGTTGTTCACTAAAACAGTCATAACTTTGTCATTCGTAGTCCGTTTTAGATGCACAAGTACTCAAAATGCTCGCGACGAGTGTGAGAGACTAGATAATACCCTTTGCTCGCACTAGGTGGCCCGAAGGACCCTCAAATTTGGCCCCTAAGCATGACTTCTTGCCCCTGAAACTCGAAGAACATAATTCGCCGCTACTTTTCATACAAGTTTCAGAATCCATTAGCACTCCTTTGAAAGGGAATCCGAGAGATTCTGGTGAGTGTAAACATTAGTCTGCCTGGTAAGGACAAAGGTTGCATTCTACCCATGCGCTATAACTAGGGGCATCCCATTTGGTTGTAAATTCAAGAAAATATGGCGATTATCAGCCTTATTCTCCTTGTTTTCCAGGTGTGGCATAACCTAACGCACGTGTGTGACAGCCAATAAAAAGAGGGTATTCCAGGGATCGTTTAATATATATGTGGAAACAATATCTCCACTATGGAGACATAAAACTTGGGGGCAGCCAAAAGAACGCGTCACATGAAAATGAAGTTCAGGACTGCCATATAAAGGACCGGTGTTCACTAAAACGGTCATAACTTTGTCATCCGTAGTCAGTTTCAGATGCACAAGTACTCAAAATGCTCGTGACGGGCCTGGTAATCTACAAAATACTCTTCTCTTGCGCTAGGAGGCCCAGAGGACCCTCAAATTTGGCACCTAAGCAGGACATTTAGCCCCTGAAATTCAAATAACATAATTCGTCGCTGCTTTTCAGACAAGTTTCTGAGAGATTTTGGTGAGTGTAAACATTAGTCCACCTGGTAAGGACAAACACTGCATTCTGCACATGCTCTATGATCAGAGGCATCCCATTTGGTTGTAAATTCAAGAAAATACGGCGACTATAAGCCCTATTATCCATGTTTTCCCAATGTGGCATGCCGTAACGCACGTGTGTGACATCCGATAACACGAGGGTATTCCTGGCATCGGTCAATATATATGCATATACAATATCTCCACTATGGAGGACACAAAATTTGAGGCGGCCGCAAGAACGCGTCACGGGAAATTGAAGTTCTTTCACGAACTACCATATAAGAGACCGGTGTTAACTAAAACGGTCATAACTTTGTCATTCGGAGTCTGTTTCAGACGCACAAGTACTCAAAATGCTCTTCGCTTGCGCTAGGAGGCCCGAAGGACCATCAAATTCGGCCCTGAAGCAGGACTTTTAACCCCTAAAATTTAAAGACCATAATTCGTCGCTACTTTTCAGACAAATTTCTGAACCCATTGACACTCCTTTGGAAGGAAATCTGAGAGATTATGGTGGGTGTAAACATTAGCCCGCTTGGTAAGGACAAACGTTGCATTTTGCACATTCTCTATGATCCGGGGAAACCCATTTGGTTGTAAATTCAAGAAAATACGGCGACTATAAGCCTTACTCTCTTTGTTTTCGTCGTGCAGCATGTCGTAATGCACATGTGCGACAGCCAATTACAAGAGGGCATTCCTGGCATCGGTAAATGTATATGTGAAAACAATATCTTCAGTATGGAGGACACAAAATTTCAAGCCTGCGCGCCAGAACACCTCACTGGAAAATGAAGCTCTTTCAAGGACTACCATATAAAGGACCGGTGTTCACTAAAACGGTCATAACTTTGTCATTTGGAGTCTGTTTCAGACGCACAAGTACTCAAAATGCTCACGACGAGCGTAGGAATCTAGAAAATACTCTTCGCTTGCGCCAGGAGGCCTGAAGGACCCTCAAATTCTACCCCTAACAGGACTTTTTTCCCCAAAAATTCAAAGAACATCATTCGCCGCAACTTTTCAGACAAGTTTCTGAACCCATTGGCACTCCGTTGGAAGGAAATCCGGAAGATTTTGGTGAGTGTAAACATTACTCCGCCTGGTATGGAGAAACATTGCATTCTGCACATGCACTATGACCAGGGGCATCCCGTTTGGTTGTAAATTCAAGAAAATACAGCGACTATAATCCTTATTCTCCTTGTTTTCGCATTGTGGCATGCCGTAACGCACATGTATGGCAGCCAATAGAAGAGGGCATTCCTGTAATCGGTCAATATATATGTGGAAACAATATCTCAAACATGGAGGACACAAAATTTGGGGGCAGTCGAAAGAAGGGGACACGGGAAAATGAAGTTCTTTCAAGGACTGCAATATAAAGGACCAGCGTTCACTAAAATTGTCATAACTTTGTCATTCGGAGTCTGTTTCAGATGCACAAGTACTCAAAATGCTCGCGACAAGCGTGGGAATCTACTAAAAACTCTGTTCTTGTGCCAGGTGGCATGGAGGAGCCCCAGTTTTGGCCTCGAAGTAGGACTTTTTACCCCTCAAATTCAAAAAACATAATTCGCCGCTGCTTTTCAGACAAGTTTCTGAATCCATTAGCACTCCTTTGGAAGGAAATTCGAGAGATTGTGGTGAGTGTAAACATTAGTCTGCCTGGTAAGGAAAATATTGCATTCTGCACATGCTCTATGATCAGGGGCATCCCATTTGTTTGTAGATTCAAGAAAATATGGCGACTATAAGCCTTATTTTCCTTGTTTTCCCGGTGTGGCGTGTTATAACGCACGTGTGTGACAGCCAATAACAAGAGGGCATTCCTGGCATCGATCAATATATATGTAGAAACAATGTCTCCACTGTGGGACACGAAATTTGGCGGCGCCCGCAAGAACGCGTCACGTGAAAATGAAGTTCTTTCTAGGAATGCCATATAAAGGACCGGTGTTCATTAAACGGTCATAACTTTGTCATTCGTGGTCTGTTTCAGATGCACAAGTACTCCAAATGCTTGTGACGAGTGTGGTAATCTAGAAAATACTATTTGCTTGCCCCAGTAGGCCCGGAGGACCCTCAAATTCGGCCCATAAGCAGGACTTTTTGCCCCTGAAATTTAGAGAACATAATTCACCGTTGATTTTCAGACAAGTTTCTAAACCCACTAGCACTCCTTTGGAAGGAAATCCGAGAGAGTTTGGTGAGTGTAAACATTAGTCCGCCTGGTAAGAACAAACATTGCATTCTGCACATGCTTTATGATCACAGGCATCCCATTTGGTTGTAAATTCAAGAAAATACGGTGACTATAAGACTTATTCTCCTTGTTTTCCTGGTGTGGCAAGTCATAACGCACGTGTGTGACATCCAATAACAAGGGGGCATTCCTGGCATCAGTCAATATATATGTGGAAACAATATCTCCACTATGAGGACACAATATATGGGGGAGGCCACAAAAACGCGTTACAGGAAAATGAAGTTCTTTCAAGGATTGCCATATAAAGGACCGGTGTTCACTAAAACAGTCAAAACTTTGTCATTCGTAGTCCATTTTAGACGCACAATTACTCAAAATGCTCGTGACGGGTGTGGGAGACTAGATAATACCCTTCGCTTGCACCAGGTGTCCCGGAGGACCCTCAAATTTGGCCCCTAAGCATGACTTTTTGCCCCTGAAATTCAAAGAACATAATTCACCGCTGCTTTTCATAGAAGTTTCAGAATCCATTGGCACTCCTTTGGAAGGGAATCCGAGAGATTCTGGTGAGTGTAAACATTAGTCTGCCCGGTAAGGACAAACATTGCATTCTGCCCATGCGCTATAACCAGGGGCATCCCATTTGGTTGTAAATTCAAGAAAATATGGCGATTATCAGCCTTATTCTCCTTGTTTTCCCGGTGTGGCATAGCCTAATGCACGTGTGTGACAGCCAGTAAAAAGAGGGCATTCCAGGGATCTTTTAATATATATGTGGAAACAATATCTCCACTATGGACACATAAAACTTGGGGGCAGCCAAAAGAACGCGTCATGTGAAAATGAAGTTCAGGACTGCCATATAAAGGACCGATGTTCACTCAAACGGTCATAACTTTGTCATCTGTAGTCAGTTTCAGATGCACAAGTACTCAAAATGCTCGTGACGAGCCTGGTAATCTACAAAATACTCTTCTCTTGCGCTAGGAGGCCCAGAGGACCCTCAAATTTGGCACCTCAGCAGGACTTTTAGCCCCTGAAACTCAAAGAACATAATTTGTCGCTGCTTTTCATACAAGTTTCTGAACCCATTAGCACTCCTTTGGAAGGAAATCCGAGAGCTTTTGGTGAGTGTAAACATTAGTCCACCTGGTAAGGACAAACACTGCATTCTGCACATGCTCTATGATCAGAGGCATCCAATTTGGTTGTAAATTCAAGAAAATACGGCGACTATAAGCCCTATTATCCATGTTTTCCCGATGTGACATGCCGTAATGCACGTGTGTGACATCCGATAACACGAGGGAATTCCTGGCATCGGTCAATATATATGTGTAAACAATATCTCCACTCTGGAGGACACAAAATTTGGAGGCAGCCGCAAGAACGCTTCACGGGAAATTGAAGTTCTTTCACGGACTACCATATAAGAGACCGGTGTTAAATAAACGGCCATAACTTTGTCATTCGGAGTTTGTTTCAGACGCACAAGTACTCAAAATGCTCACGACGAGCGTTGGAATCTAGAAATAATCTTCGCTTGCACTAGGAGGCCTGAAGGACCCTCAAGTTCGGCCCTTAAGCAGGACTTTTAACCCCTGAAAGTTAAAGAACATTATTCACCGCTGCTTTTCAGACAAGTTTCTGAACCCATTGACACTCCTTTGGAAGAAAATCCAAGAGATTGTGGTGGGTGTAAACATTAGCCACTTGGTAAGGACAAACGTTGCATTCTGCGCATGCTCTATGATCCGGGGCATCCCATTTGGTTGTAAATTCAAGAAAATACGGCGACTATAGGCCTTACTCTCGTTGTTTTCGTCATGCAGCATGCTGTAATGCACATGTGCGACAGCCAATTACAAGAGGGCATTCCTGGCATCGGTAAATATATATGTGAAAACAATATCTTCTCTATGGAGGACACAAATTTTCAAACCGGCGCGCCAGAACACCTCACTGGAAAATGAAGTTCTTTCAAGGACTGCCATATAAAGGACCGGAGTTCACTAAAACGGTGATAACTTTGTCATTCGGAGTCTGTTTCAGACACACAAGTACTCAAAATGCTCACGACGAGCATAGGAATCTAGAAAATACTCTTCGCTTGCACCAGGAGGCCTAGAGGACTCTCAAATTCTGCCCCTAAGCAGGACTTTTTGCCCCTGAAATTGAAAGAACATAATTCGCCACTGCTTTTCACACAAGTTTCTGCACCCGTTGGCACTCCTTTGGAAGGAAATCAGAGAGATTTTGGTGAGTGTAAACATTAGTCCACCTGGTAAGGACAAACGTTGCATTCTGCACAAGCTCTGTGATTAAGGGAATCCCATTTGGTTGTAAATTCTAGAAAATACGGCAACTATAAAGCTTATTCTCCTTGTTTTCCCAGTGTGGCATACCGTAACGCACGTGTGTGACAGCCAATTACAAGCAGGCATTCTGGCATCGGTCAATATATATGTGGGAAAACTATCTCCACTATGGAGGACACAAAGTTTGGGGGCGGCCGCAAGAACGCGTCACGGGAAAGTGAAGTTCTTCCAAGGACTACCATATAATCGACCGATATACACTAAAACGGTCATAACTTTGTCGTTCGGAGTCCATTTCGGATGCACAAGTACTCCAAATGGTCGCGATGAGTGTGAGAATCTATAAAATACTCTTCGCTTGCGCCAAGAGACCCGGAGGACCCTCAAATTCGAACCCCTAAGCAGGACTTTTTTCCCAAGAAAGTCAAAGAACATCATTCGCTGCAACTTTTCACACAAGTTTCTGAACCCATTGGCACTCCATTGGAAGGAAATCTTAAAGATTTTGGTGAGTGTAAACATTACTCCGCCTGGTATGGAGAAACATTGCATTCTGCACATGCTCTATGACCAGGGGCATCCCGTTTGGTTGTAAATTCAAGAAAATACAGCGACTATAATCCTTATTCTCCTTGTTTTCGCATTGTGGCATGCCGTAACGCACATGTATGACATCCAATAGAAGAGGGCATTCCTGTAATTGGTCAATATATATGTGGAAAAAATATCTCAAACATGGAGGACACAAAATTTGGGGGCGGCCGAAAGAACGCGACACGGGAAAATGAAGTTCTTTCAAGGACTGCAATATAAAGGACCAATGTTAACTAAAAATGTCATAACTTTGTCATTCGGAGTCTGTTTCAGACGCACAAGTACTCAAAATGCTCGAGACAAGCGTGGGAGTCTACAAAATACTCTTTGCTTGTGCCAAGTGGCATGGAGGAGCCTCAATTTCGGCCTCGAAGCAGGACTTTTTACCCCTGAAATTCAAAAAACATAATTCGCCGCTACTTTTCAGACAAGTTTCTGAATCCATTGGCACTCCTTTGGAAGGAAATCTGAGAGATTGTGGTGAGTGTAAACATTAGTCTGCTTGGTAAGGAAAACGTTGCATTCTGCACATGCTCAATGATCTGGGGCATCCCACTTGTTTGTAAATTCAAGAAAATACGGTGACTATAAGCCTTATTTTCCTTATTTTCCTGGTGTGGCATGTCGTAACCCACGTGTGTGACAACCAATAACAAGAGGGCATTCCTGGCATCGATCAATATATATGTAGAAACAATATCTCCACTGTGGGACACAAAATTTGGGGGCACCCGCAAGAACACGTCACGTGAAAATGAAGTTCTTTCAAGGACTGCCATATAAAGGACCGGTGTTCATTAAACGGTCATAACTTTGTCATTCGTAGTCTGTTTCAGATGCACAAGTACTCCAAATGCTTGTGACGAGTGTGGTAATCTAGAAAAATCTCTTTGCTTGCGCCAGGTGGCTCGGCGGACCCTCAAATTCGGCCCCTAAGCAGGACTTTTTGCCCCTGAAATTCAAAGAATATAATTCGCCGCTGATTTGCAGACAAGTTTCTAAACCCACTGGCACTCCTTTGGAAGGAAATCTGAGAGATTTTGGTGAGTGTAAACATTAGTCCGCCTGGTAAGAACAAACGTTGCATTCTGCACATGCTCTATGATCAGAGGCATCCCATTTGGTTGTAAATTTATGAAAATACGGTGACTATAAGCCTTATTCTCCTTGTTTTCCCGGTGTGGCAAGTCGTAACGCACGTGTGTGACCAATAACAAAGGGGCATTCCTGGCATCAGTCAATATATATGTGGAAACAATATCTCCACTATTCAAGAAACAAAATTTGGGGGCGCCCGCAAGAACGCGTCACAGGAAAATGAAGTTCTTTCAAGGACTACCATATAAAGGACCAGCGTTCACTAAAACAGTCATAACTTTGTCATTCGGAGTCTGTTTCAGACACACAAGTACTCAGAAGGGCTAGATCTGGGGAGCGCAAAACAGAAGAGAAGAGAGAGGGAGATCCAATCTCGAAGGGGCTCCCACCCCTCCTCCACCATGGAGGCCACGGACCAGACGGGGAACCCTCCTCCCATCTAGGGGGGCAAGGAAGAAGAAGAAGGAGGGGGCTCTCTCCCACTCTCTCCTAGTGGCGCCTGAGTGCCGCCTGGGCACAGATCGTGATGGCGATCTACATCAATAATCTTGCTATCGTCAACACCAACTTTCTCCCCCTCTATGCAGCGGTGTAACACCCCTTCTCTCCACTATAATCTTTACTTAAACATGGTACTCAACTCTGTATATTATTTCCCAGTGACATGTGGTTATCCTGTGATGTTTGAGTAGATCCTTTTTGTCCTATGGGTTAATCGTGATCTTGGTTGGTATGATTGTATATTTATTTATGGTGCTGTCCTACGGTGCCCTCCGTCTCGCTCAAACATGAGGGGCTCCCGTTGTAGCGTGTTGCAATAAGTCCATGGTTTGCTTACTGTCAGTCTTGCGGGGGTGACAACAGCCTAAACACTGATAAGTGGGTTATGGCGTATGGGAGTAAAGAGGACTTGATACTTAGTGCTATGGTTGGGTTTCACGACCTTAATGATCTTTAGTAGTTGCGGGTGCTTGCTAGGGGTCCAATCATAAGTGCATATGATCCAAGTAGAGAAAGTATGTTAGCTCATGCCTCTCTCTCATATAAAATTGCAAGAATGATTACCGATACTTGTTATCGATTGCCTAGGGACAAATGACTTTCTTGTTGACAAAAGCTATCTACTTTTACTACATTGCATTTTATTCGTAGTTTAATTCTCACAAAGTACTCGAAGTTTTATTCTCGCAAAATAGTTTCATACTTGTTCTAGGTAAAGCAAATGATAATTGTGCGTACAGTTGTATCGGTGGTCGATAGAACTTGAGGGGATATTTGTTCTGCCTTTAGCTCCTCGTTGGGTTCGACACTCTTATTATCAAAGAAAGCTACAAACGATCCCCTATACTTGTGGGTTATCAAGACCTTTTTCTAGCGTCGTTGCTGGGAAGCAATAGTGTGGGGTGAATATTCTCGTGTGTGCTTGTTTGCTTTATCACTAAGTAGTTTTTATTTTCAGTTCTAAGTTGTTCTCTATCTTTAGTTATGGGTATGGAACACGAAACACCAAAAAAACAGTTGTACTTGCTACTCATGGAGATGGGGAACCTCCTAAAACCCTCGATTCTTGTTATGTGAAAGATATTATGCACTACTTTGATAATCCTAAGAAATCCCCATTCAACTATATAATGGGAGTGACGTTGGATCAACCTGAATACTTTAGGGATTATTGCTTGACTCATAAAGGAAAATTGTTATGGGATCAAATTCATATGTTGCATTGGTATGCTCGGGAGCTATGCTTGAGATATGATTATACTTGTTGCTCTAGGTTGAACGCTCCACATCTTCCCTTTTCATGCAAATTTAATGATAATGAAACCTTGGCTTCTTATGCTAATGGTATATATGATTACTATGATGTGGAATGAATAGAAGAATTTGTTGCTTTTAAGGGTGCTTATGAAATTGAATCTTTGTTTGAAAAGTTTGATGATTTTGATGATTCAGTTTATAGACCTGAAAATTTTGCTATCCTTAAATATTGCTATGATAATTATAAATACAATTCAGATATTGATGCGTTTATTGAGAAAGTCTCCGCTGTCCAAGAGGAGATTGATATTTTGCAGGAGTCTATGGAAGAAGGAATTGATGAAACTATGAGCTCATTGGATGAAAAAGATGATGAGGAGAGTGAAGAACAAAAGGAGGAACAGCGGATTGATCACACGTGCCCACCTTCTAATGAGAGTAACTCTTCAACTCATACATTGTTTAACGTCCCTTCGTTCTTACCGAAGGATGAATGCTATGATAATTGCTATGACCCCGTTGATTTGTTTGAAATATCCCTTTTTCATGATGCTTGCTTATGCTTGTGGCCAAGATGCCAATATGAGTTATGCTATTGGAGATGAACTTGCTATTGTTCCTTATGTTAAACATGAAATTGTTGCTATTGCACCCACACATCATAGTCCTATTATCTTTTTGAATTCTCCAAACTACACTATATCAGAGAAGTTTGTTCTTATTAAGGATTATATTGATGGGTTGCCTTTTACCGTTGCACATGATGATTTTGATGAATGTAATATGCATGTGCTTGTTGCTTCTACTTGCAATTATTATGAGAGAGGAACTACATCTCCGCCTCTCTATGTTTCCACCACGATAAAATTGCAAGAAACTACTTATGCTATGTATTGGTCATTACTTGATGTGCATGAATTGTTCTTGTATGACATGCCGATGCATAGGAAGAGAGTTAGACTTTGTCATTGCTTGATATATGTTGCTTTGTGCTCACTACTAAATGCCAAATCATTGCTAATTAAAATTGGCTTTGATATACCTTGGGATCCAGGTGGATCCATTACTTGAGCATTTTATGCCTAGCTTAATGGCTTTAAAGAAAGCGCTGCCAGGGAGACAACCCAGAAGTTTTATAGAGTCATTTATTTCTGTTGGGTGATTTTATAAAGTTTAAAAACAAAAAAATATAGAGGGGAACTTAAAACTTCACAAAAATAGAAGCGATTGGAAATTATGCATTGGAGAAGTGAGGGTCGACCTTGAACACTTGTGTTCATGCTCGTGGAAACAATGTACAATTTTTCATGAAGATTCTCACAAGAACAATTATCCCCTTGTACAAATCCATTGTATTATAAAAAAATAATGTGCCAAGATTTGCCTTTAGGATGATTAGATTGCTTATTGGTATGTGCGGTGCAGAAACATAAACTTTGGCTATAGCGCGTGAATTTTCTTTTTTTACTGGAACATCATTCAGAAACTTTTTGCACAATCCTGCTATACAAATTGTTTATTTTGTCCTCATTTTTCATAATTTTTCATAATTTTTGGAGTACCATAATTATGGTAGATGTTCATATTGCTACAGACTGTCCTGTTTAAGACAGATTCTGTTTTTGATGCATTGTTTTGCTTGTTTTGATGAAACTATCGATTTTATCGGTGGTATGAGCCATGGAAAAGTTATATTATAGTAGCTACAATGCAAAAAACAAAATATGAATTGGTTTGCAACAGTACTTAGAGTAGGGATTTGCTTTATTATACTAAAGGATCTTAGCGAGCTTTCTGTTGAGTTTTGTGTGGATGAAGTGATCAAAGATAGAGGAGGTCTCGATATGAGGAGAAGGAGGAGAGACAAGAGCTCAAGCTTGGGGATGCCCAAGGCACTGCAAGTAAATATTCAAGGATACTCAAGTGTCTAAGCTTCGGGATACCCCGGAAGGCATCCATCTTTCTTCAACAAGTATCGGTATGTTTTCGTCTTTGTTTCGTTCATGTGATATGTGCAAATCTTGGAGCGTCTTTTGCATTTAGTTTTCACTTTTCTTTTATGCACCATGCTAGTATGAGATAGTCCATGGTTGATTTATATAATGCTCATTGCACTTCACTTATATCTTTTGAGTATGGCTTTACAGAATGCTTCATGTGCTTCACTTAAATCATTTGAAGTTTGGATTGCCTGTTTCTCTTCACATAGAAAATTGTTGTTTGCAGAATGCTCTTTTGCTTCACTTATACTTATTAGAGCATGGTCTTTTATAGAAATAATTGAACTCTCATGCTTCACTTATATCTATTTAGAGAGTCAACAGGAATTGGTCATTTGCATGGTTAGTCATAAAATCCTACATAAAACTTATGGATCACTGAATATGATATGTTTGATTCCTTGCAATAGTTTTGCGATACAGAGATGGAATATGTGGGAGGTACTAGTAAACGGTTGTGGTTAGTAGGAATATTGGTGTTAGGGTTTGTGATTCCCGAAGCATGCACATATAGTCTCCCGTTATGCCAGGAAGTTGGAACACAATTTATCCTTGATTGTCTATCTTTGTGTGAAGGTCGGGGGCACGGTTAACTCCTACCAACCTCCCCCATAGGAGCATGCGTAGTATTAATTACTTTGCTTCGAGGGCTAATAAACGTTTGCAATAAGTATATGAGTTCTTTATGACTAATGTGAGTCCATGGATTATATGCACTCTTACCTTTCCACAATTTGCTAGCCTCTATGGTACTGTGCATGGCCTTTTCTCACCACAAGACATGGTGCAAACTTCGCAGGTACACCCAAACCCCTGATATGATATGCTCTATCACGCATAAGCCTTATTATATCTTCCTCAAAACAGCCACCATACCTACCTATTATGTCCTTTCCATAGCCATTCCGAGATATATTGCCATGCAACTTCCACCACTTCCATTTTGATGACTTGAGAATTCATTGTCATATCACTTTGCATGATCATATAGCTCACACAGTAGTTGTGCCTCAACCATTGTTCATCATTTTAATACATGTTACACTAGATCATTGCACATCCTGGCACTGCCAGAGGCATTCATATAAAGTCATACTTTGTTATAGGTATCGAGTTGTAATTTTTATTTATTTTGAGTTATAAGTAAATAGAAATGTGATGATCATCATTATTCATTTTTAGAGCATTTCCTAGTGAGGAAAGGATGATGGAGACTATGATTCCCCCACAAGTCGGGATGAAACTCCGGACAATGAGAGAAAAAAAAAGAAAACAAAGAAAATGAAAAAAAGAAAAAAAAAGAAAAAAATATAAAAAAGAGAGAAGGGGCATGCTAGTTCCACACTTGTGCTCCAAAGTAGCACCATGTTTTTCATATGGAGGGTCTCATATGTTGTCACTTTTATGTACTAGTGGGAATTTTTCATTATAGGATTAGATGCACACCCACTTAGTTTTCATGATGAGCTTTCATACACTTATAGCTCCTTAGTGCATTCGTTGCATGGCAATCCCCACTCCACGCATTGATATCAATTGATGGGCATCTCCATAGCCTGTTGGTTAGCCACGTCGATGTGAGATTTCTTACTTTTTGTCTTCTCTATATTTACCCCCATCATCATACTCTATTCCACACGTAGTGCTATATCCATGGCTTGCGCTCATGTATTGCGTGAGGGTTGAAAAAGCTGAAGCGCGTTAAAAAGTATGAACCAATTGCTTGGCTGACACCGGGGTAGTACATGATTTATACTTTGTGTTAAGAAGACACAGCATGACCAGGCTATATGATTTTGTAGGGATAGCGTTCTTTAGCATTGATATTTTGAAAGACATGATTTTTCATTGGAATGCCTGAGTATTGATGTATTTATGTCAAATTATAGACTATTGTTTTGAATCAATTATGTCTTAATATTCATGCCATGATTAGATATATGATCAAGTTTATGCTAGGTAGCATTCCACATCAAAAATTATATTTTTATCATTTACCTACTCGAGGACGAGCAGGAATTAAGCTTGGGGATGTTGATACGTCTCCGTCATATCTATAATTTTTGATTGTTTCATGCCAATATTATACAACTTTCACATACTTTTGGCAACTTTTTATATGATTTATTGGACTAACCTATTGATCCAGTGCCCAATGCCAGTTCCTGTTTTTTATATCGCAAAAAATCCATATCAAACAAAGTCCAAACGCGATAAAAATTTATAGAGAATTAATTTGGAATATATGTTATTCTTAGGAGGTGGAATCAACACAAACGGGGCCTCATAGAGCCCACAACCCACTAAGGCGCGCCACAGGCCCCAGGAGCGCTCTGGTGTCTTGTGCCCTCCTTGAACGTCGGTTGGAGCCCTTCTTCAAGTGCAAGAAAGATAATTTATGGAAAAAATCATGTAAAATTTTTAGCGCAATCGGAGTTACAGATCTCTGGGAATTTAAGAAACCGTGAAGGGCCAGATCTAGGAAGCGCGAAATAGAAGAGAACAGAGAGGGAGATCCAATCTCGAAGGGGCTCCCGCCCCTCCGCCGCCATGGGGGCCATGGACCAGAGGGGGAACCCTCCTCCCATCTAGGGGGGAGGCCAAGGAAGAAGAACAAGGAGTGGGGCCCTCTCCCCCTCTCTCCTAGTGGCGTTGGAGTGCCGTCGGGGCAAGCATCATGACGACGATCTACATCAACAATGTTGCTACCGTCAACACCAACTTTCTCCCCCTCTATGCAGCGGTGTAACACCCCTTCTCTCCGCTGTAATCTCTACTTAAACATGGTGCTCAACTCCGTATATTATTTCCCAATGATATGTGGTTATCCTATGATGTTTGAGTAGATCTGTTTTGTCCTATGGGTTAATCGTGATCTTGGTTGGTATGATTGTATATTTTGTTTATGGTGCTATTCTAAGGTGCCCTTCGTCTCGCGCAAACGTGAGGGCCCCCCGCTGTAGGTTCTTGCAATATGTTCATGGTTTGCTTATTGTCAGTGTTGCGGGGGTGACAGCAGCCTAAACGCGAATAAGTGGGTTATGGCGTATGGGAGTAAAGAGGACTTGATACTTAATGCCATGGTTGGGTTTCACGGCCTTAATTATCTTTAGTAGTTGTCGATGCTTGCTAGGGGTCCAATCATAAGTGCATATGATCCAAGTAGAGAAAGTACGTTAGCTCATGCCTCTCCCTCATATAAAATTGCAAGAATGATTACCGGTACTTGTTATCGATTGCCTAGGGACAAATGACTTTCTTATTGACAAAAGCTATCTACTTTTACTACCTTGCATTTTATTCGTAGTTTTATTCTTGCAAGATACTCGTAGTTTTATTCTCGCAAAATAGTTTCATACTTGTTCTAGGTAAAGCAAATGATAAGTGTGCGTAGAGTTGTATCGGTGGTCAATAGAACTTGAGGGAATATTTGTTCTGCCTTTAGCTCCTCATTTGGTTCGACACTTATTTATCGATAAGGCTACAAAGGATCCCCTATACTTGTGGGTTATCAGCCATTTACTTAATCTCTTGCACCCCAGGACACAATAAGCACACCCAAGATGACGCATACAGAGAGGATATCCAGCGGCTCCAATGGCGCTCCCCGTGGTTCCAATGGCACTCCCAGCGGCTAGCGACAACGATGGGCAGTTGGTGGTCACCATGCGTCACGTAGTGGACACCCACGTGAGGGGGAAGGGCCTCTTAGTGGTGTACACGAATGTGCCAGTCTCGATGGAGAGCTTCATCCACACTATGGAACAATTGGTTGCTGAGGACAAGTACCAATTGGTCGTCTTTGACCTCGAGTTCACCAGCGGTCGTGCTGGGTATGATAAGAAGGTTATCGTTTCCAATTGTGTGTGTGTCATCACGTCCTCATCTACCACTACCAGCTGGCCACAAGGCCTTGCGAGTGTTTCACCGGGTTTATCAACAGCCTTGACCATAGTTTCACTATGGTTGACACCAACAACGATCTAAAAGTTCTCGAAATTTTGGGCTTCGTCTACCGGGATCTTCTCAACTTCTATAGCCACTACATGGTATGGGGTAGCACGAAGAACAAGCATGACTCCCTGGTTAGCCTCGCCTCGGCCATCATCGACCCCTACAACATGAAGATGAAGGATGAGAGCAAGCAGGACAAGATCGCCTGCACGGTGCTAGGAGCAGAGACTGGATGAAGAAGATGTCAAGTATGCGGCTAAGACGCGTACCCAAGCTATGAGATGTACATGCGGATCATTGACCTGAGTAAGTGACTTCGTCCTGCCCCAGGCAAGGGATCAAGCCATAGAGCAGTGGAGGCATCACAAGAGGTATATGATTAGATGATTGTTTCTCCTAGTTTAGAATGCATGTAATTGTTTATGGAGGTGTGTGCAAATGTTTTCTATAGTCCTTATGTAATTGGATGTTTATTTTGGTTATATATGTTGTTCTTCTGTAAACAGAGCAAATCACGTCGCACGCGGACAAAACTAGGGAACCCGTCGGTGATGATTTCATCAATCGCTGACAATTGTATACCAGCAAGCGCTTGCCCACAACACATGCGGCTTATTAGCAGGAATCATCTATGTTATTATCGGTCTTCCCACACATTTTCTGATTACTAACATGTTTGTCATGTATCACACACATCTTATTAAGCTGAATCATTTGTGTTTGTTTTCTCTCATCGCACACAGTTCATCCAAGTGAACTGTATGTCGTATATCCCACACACCTTGATCTGGCTGATCGTTTTCTATTGTGTTGGCTAATCACAAATAGTTCATCTGGGTGAACTGTATGTCGTATATCGACACACCTTGATCTGGCTGTAATTTTTGTTGTCATGGCTCATCGCAAATAGCTTGTATGGATCGAATGTATGCCATGTATTGCACATGAAACTCTAATCTGAATCGTGCTTGATGTCTCTGCCATCTCACATAGTTTGTCTTATTGGCGAAGATTTTATTATGACACCATTTGCAATGCATGCATCACACACAGTTTGGTTGAAGGGTCTCTGATTCATGTGCCGCGTTAGCAGGTCATTGCAGTAGTGCGTGGAGGCTCGGATGCCGCATGAGAAGCTCAACTTTCTAGAGATCAAGTCTCCGACAGTGATGAAGCATGTCAGGCCTCCAGTCACTATTGAGTCTAGCCCGATCAAGCTAGTGACCCAAATTGTTATGACGAGCAAGACAACATCCAAGAGAGCGATGAGGAGGCAATGGCGAGGTTTTCGAGGGAGCACCCAGAGTATGTGCAAAACAATATGCAGTTCTACTAGAAGAGGGGTCTTGAGGAGTCTAAGCGCAAGAACAACTCCAAGGCGGGGCCTTCATCCAGGTTCAAGAAGGAGGAGGATTCCGATGATGGTGATATTGAGTGGGATAATCTATAGTGTGTTTGTAGTTTGCATGTTGTAGTTGTACTATGTTGCATGTACAAATTTTGAATGTGATCGAAGTAGCTCCTTTTGGAATAGTTTGGATTGCTTACCACATGTGTCACGTGGTGAAGTAGTTCCGAAGTAGTATGAAATATGGTTGAAGTAGTTTGAATATTGGTTTAAAAATGATTTTGCTATTCTGGGTGCCCTATTATACTGCAGTTGTTGGATACGACACTTTGTCATGCCAAAAAAGCACTTGTTGGTGCCCTAAATTTTACTCTGAGCATAAAATGGTGCCTTAAAATAGGATAACTATTGGAGATGCTTTTATAACATAGGATTTCCGTTTGGACTTGCCCTAACGCGCTGGTGGAATCGTGGAATAGATTCTAACGCTCAATTTCGGGATGGCCAAACACGTTGACTTCGGAATTCATAAACAAGACATGAATTCCACTCTAGATGATGGATGCCAAACAAGCTATAAGAGCAACTCTAGCGGATGCGCTATATTAGCCCGACCCATAAAATAACTGCTGATATACTGGACAAGGACAAAATATCATCCCGACCAGGTCCCATATATCGGCCCGTCCCGCAATTTTTTTGTGATGACCTCCAAATTTTGGTCAACAATTGTCAAATTTGTGGTTTTCCACTCCTCATTTGTGGTTCCCTCTATCCCTCGCAACTTGGCAAGATGGAAATTCCCGCTCGCTCCCATTGTTCCACCCCTGCCCCACCTTAGTTCTCCGGTGTTTTTTGCTTCGTCCGGCCACTCCGTGCCATGGAGAGCTTCGACCGTTCTCGCTTGCGTCTTCTCCATCAAGATTGGAGCTAACGGGTGCCCATCTCTTGCTGTGGGTGGGAAGCAGCCATCATTGCCATGGATCCGGCTGGTGGTTTTGTGGGGTCCTTTGTTGTGTAGGGATCCGGCTGCTCCAGCCACAATTGAGCGGCCACCGTCCACACAAGCCGTAGCTGCGGGTAGGGGGCGAGGGGAAGTAGGGGCTGGCGATGGCTACGGAATTTGATTCGGCATGCGGTGGGGGAGCAGGAGGATGCGGCGGCTACGACTTTGCTTTCATCAGATTTTAATCCATCCAAAGGTAAGATATAGAGCTTTTCTACCAATTTTTAATTCGGTGAAGTTGCGAATTTTATATGGATGAATGAAGTTCATCCTCGTCTTCGAAGTTAGATGATTCTGGCATAGAGGAGATGTTATTCGAAGAAGATGCCAGGCATCTGCTCTTGTTGCATATCATCGTTAAATTCGAAGCCAACAAGAAGAAGCATTGCAGATCAATGGTCGGCCGCCTTTGCATTCTACACAACCGAGCTCTCGGCAACAATATGCTCATGAAAGACTATTTGCCGAGGTACGACCTATCCAGCTCATCTCTTTTGTACACTACTGCAGGATGCTGCTAACGCGACACGACAATCACAGACCCTTCGATGAAACTGTGTGCGATGCATTAATCACAAACAAAGACGTAAAAATGTCAAAAACAATGCAAAACATTTGCGATGGCGGATACATCAAACACGGTTCAAATTTTAGTTGTGTGTGCGATGTGCGGCATACGATTCACTCGAATTAACTATTTGTGATGATCATAATAGCAGAAACGGTCATACAGATGAAGGTTTGTGTGATATACGACATACAGTTTACTCGCATGAACTGTTTGTGATTAGGCAACACAATAGAAATAGTAAGTCAGATCAAGGTGTGTGCGATATATGGCATACAGTTCACTCGGATGAACTATTTGCGATTAGCCAACACAATAGAAACAGTTCAACTTAACAAGATGTGTGTGTGATACGCGGGAAATAGGTCAGTAATCAGAAATGTGTGGGAAGACCGATAAGAACATAGACGATTCCTGTTAACAAGTCGTGTATGTTGTGAGCAAACGATTGCTGGTATACAATTATGAGTGATTGATGAAATCATCACCGACGGGTTCCATTGTTTTGCCCGTGTGCGATGCGATTTGCTCTGTCCGCACAACATCTACACTTTGTCTACAGAGTATCAACATATATACTTAAAAAGAGCATTACATAACCAAATTAAGCATACAATTACACAAGTGACTACACACATAACATTTCCACACACCAAAGTAAGCAATTACTGCATACTAAACTAGGAGAAACAAGGATCTAATCATCTACTTCTTGTTGTGATGACTCTTGCCATTGCTCTGCTTCCGGCAAAATCCCGAGCCGTTTTGGGGAAGGAGGCACTTACTCATGTCAACGATCCGCTTGTACATCTCGTAGCTCGTGTATGACTCCTTGGCTGCATACACGACATGAGCTTTTGTCGAGTTTCTCCATCCAGGCCAAGTGCCAGGCATGCTTGTCCTTGTTGCATGATTCCTTCATGTCTCTGTAGTAGGGTTCGATGATGGCCTTGACGAGGTGAACCAGTGAATCCTTCTCAAGCTCCTTGTTGCCCCAGATCTTGTATTAGCCCTGGATGTCGACAAGATTCTGGTAGGCGATGCCCAAATTCTTGAGCACCTTTACATCATTGGTGATGTCCACCATAGAGAACATGTAGTGGGGGTTACTGACAAACCTGGCAAAACACTCACAAGGCCTTGTGGCCAGGCAGTAGTGGTAGACGAGGATGTGATTGTGCATGTACATCTGGCCAACGGTGACCTTGGGACGAGACCCGGCACGAGCGTGGGTGTACTCGAGGTCGAACCCGACCACCTTGTACTTCTCCTCAGCAAGCGACAGCTCCATGATGTGGATGGAGTGCTCCACCGAGACCTGGTTGTTGGTGTACACCACCAAGAGCTCCATGAACCTTCTGTGGGTGTCCACCACGGCATGCATGGTGAACTGATGCTCGTCGTCGACAGCCGCTCGGAGCGCCATTGGATCCGCGTAGGATACCCTCTAAGAATTTGTCGTTGTGGGTGTGCTTCTTGCAATAGTGGGGTGTCGTAAGGATGAAGAGACACAAGGGTTAAATGGCTGGTGTAATAAATGAGGGTCAGCCGGCCTATAATCATCACGTCTTGTCACCGTGTTCATAGCAGAGGATTCCAGTGCACGCTTGAGCATCCCGCATGTGTTTTGTTTGACTACGCGTGGGCTGGAAGAGGCGCCAAATGTGAGCCTGATACTGCCCAACTGTGCAGTTTACCGCACAAGCTTCCCGCCCGGCTACTTGGGCCATGCGTCGGCTAGAAGAGGGGCAAATCATGGGCGTTTATTGGCAAAAATCTTTCAAAAAATGAAGTGTGTGGAATGACTCCGATCATAAGTTTACCCATGGGTGATGAGGTCAAAGTTACACAGAAGGGTGATGGTGGACACTCGAGTGTTATAATTAATTCTCCTCTATAGGGCACATGGTTGAAGAAACCAATTGTGTGCAATAATGTCGAAGATTGCAGTCAAGTTAGCTATACAGATCATTTGTGATGATATCAACAAGGGAAACACATTCGAGAATGGTTAACAAAATCTAAGTCCATCGCATATTAAGGTCAAAATAGTACTACCAATATACGAGTCTCATATGATGCCATTTCAATGATTGTACCACAAAAACTCGAAATATTACAAGGTTCAAATTCTAGAGTTATATGGCTCAAATTTGAATATTACAAGGTTCAAACTGATATTAGAAATGAAATTCAGCTCATTCAGTTGCAAACGCCCACACTGATCAGTTGAACATGGATATAAGAGAGGTTCAAACTAATATTACCACTTGTAAGGCTGGTTTCGAAACCTCATCATTTTAGCAAAGGGATCGGCCACTGAGAAGTCATGTATGGGGTTGTCACAATGACTTCCCATTACTTTGTCAGCTGAAGTTCCAAAATGAAACTCATCTTTTTCGGAGCCTTTTCCATTCTGCCTCTACCGCTGGCGCTGATCAACAAACCATTCATTTTTGCAAAATAAATGTAGGGAAAACCTCATTACCTTCAACACCCTTGCTCTGACAACAAAGAACCTGGCAAATATAATCTCTGGTAAGATCCCTCGGTATGAGTTCAGAGTAATTTCTGAGAGACGTAGATCTAGGCATTCGATGTGATTGTTATATTCTATCACATTATCCACCACTGGGCCTAATCTTATCTACAAAAGAAGAAAATGTGTTAGTGCCTACATGCAGTTTTGAACACTACTACATGCCTATTTGGTTTGTAGGATTTGTAAAATCCACTAACGTGCCATCTTCGATCCGACATGATTAACATGGGCATTTTATTACAATCTAGAAAAATTTAGCCTTCTTCACAAGAGGTTGGAGTGGATGAAAAGTTCCCTAAGAAAACTAGTACAAATGAATCCAAAGGAGAAATGCTTATGGATTGTAACCATATGGATCAAGCAACCAATATGGGCGGGGAAACATGTATGTACTGAAATCCTGCAAAATTCCTTCAGAAATCGTAGTACATTGTCATTGCAAACTTGGGAAAAGGTGTCAAAATTTGAAATCCCTTATGGTTAAACATTTAACAGGAAAGGAACATCACCTCGATATATAGCTTCTCCAGGCACGGAAAGAATCTAAGGAAACTAACAACTTGGTCAAGGTTGGGGCCGATAGATTCTAGTGCGAAGACCTTCACTATGCGCAGATTTGGGGTCAAGCTTGTCGGAATCATTTTCTGGTTGACAGACGAACATACATCTTCAAAATTAGAAATAATGTTAATTTCAAGAAGGAGAGGTAGAAGGCAATTATTGTACCTGAACGGGTGTGGATCCAATAACAAGTTTGGAGTATTTGTCAGACGAGTAGCCCACCACTGTCAATTTTGGCGCAGAAATGACATTGATTCTTGTTGGACCTTCCTGATAAAGTACAAGTAATTTTCAAGTGAAGGTGTGTCCTCAATGTTGTATTGTGGTACACCTTTTGTGATCTCTTGCTGTAGCAGCAACAACACACATACATAGTCCGAAGAGTCATGGAGGTGATGTGGAAGCTACTCAACCCATTGATCGCCTGAAGACGAAGGTACTCGAGTGTAGTATAGCTGCGGAGCAGGCGCTCCATGTCATCCTTCGGGAGGTAGACGGTGACGAGCTCGAGGTGCTTCAGTCATGGTAGAATAAGAGCGTGTGCATCATTAAGGGGGATGGCAGTTCATGAACTTGGCAACGCACAGCATGGGCGTGAGGCGGAGCACGGACGTTGGCAGCGAGCGCATATGCCCATCATTAAAAGTGAGCTCCTTGAGCTGATCTAGGGTGGGGGATCGGAACCACTCATAAATCTTGGCACGGTCCTTGCCGTTGGAACGGGACTTGCCCATGCTAAGGCCTCTGGTTGGGCCATGGTGACTACCGAGGATCTGGGAGAATGCATCCAAGCTTTTGTGATAGCCATGGCAGAGCTCGTGGGCGTCGATGAGGTCGAGAGGGGTGGAGTGCCATAGGGGGCGCCACCACTGGGAAAGGACAGTTGTTCACGCCCCATATTTGATTGGGAGGAGGGAGATGATGACTATCAACATATCATTGGGGAGGCTGCTGATGAAGTCTAG
The DNA here is from genome assembly GCF_002162155.2 of Triticum dicoccoides. Taxonomy (NCBI): domain Eukaryota; kingdom Viridiplantae; phylum Streptophyta; class Magnoliopsida; order Poales; family Poaceae; genus Triticum; species Triticum dicoccoides. The sequence goes on from NC_041393.1 coordinate 295,266,110, forward strand.
GCCTACTGGAGTCGCTTCCGGTTCTTGCTCGACCCGCCTCCACTTGTTGGCAGCCTCGTTCTCCACCTCCGGAGTCTCCTCGCCAGCAGCGCTTTCTGATAGAAGTGGGAGTACAGGGAATATTTAGTTAAAACAGGGAAAAAGAAAAATGTATTGGTAACTAGAAGTTAGTAGGTAGGAATAGAGTAAGAAAATGGAATAACAATTGGTTGCTTAAATACTACACATTTCCTTTGATATTGCTACGTAAGTCAACATGCAGATACTTGAAAAGAACACTTACTTCGACCAAAGTATGGACGGATGATATCGTCGGGGAAGTTAGCATATATCTCATGACCAGGCTCTTTTATGTGAAGTGCAATTTAATGTCGGCTTTCAGTACATAAAACTTAGAAATTTTTGTCCAGAGGCCCATGGCAAAATAGGAGTCACCGCATTCATCAAGTCTTACAGAAGCAACGATTGTAAATCCATGGTTTGTGTTTAGTATGACATCCCTACAGTCTTGAGTTATGTAAATGGAAAGATTGTGTACTACAGATTGCATAGCAAGGGACGTGTTGTAGAAAATGGTAGGATTGTTAAAGAATATGGTAACATGCAAATATGGGCGAAATTGAAAGAACTGTATAGCAGTTGAAATCAAAGGACAAAAATCTATAATTAAATAGATAGTGTAACCATGATGTCATGGAAATATGAGAGTAATAGAAAGAACAATACATCATTAATTTGCCTAATATAGAAAGAAGAGGAAAAAAACTCCCCTTTGACGTATATGCTGCATGTGGCACCTTTTATCCAAACGTAGCAATATATAATATATGTTCAGAAAAGTAGGCCACGCCAACCGATGTAGGGTGAGATTGAACATACCGCGTTCATCCTCAAGTCATCTAGTATGATGAGATGGAAATCCACAGATTTTTGGCCGAGGCCGCAAAGTCCTAACGTGTCTGCGTACTGTACACCCTATGAACGAAATAAAACCCTCAAATCAGCTCGAATAAAAATGAATTCACGGTAATTTTGGCTGAGTGATTAAAGGAGGCAGATGAACTGGGATAAGATATGAGAGAATATCTCATTAAATTAGTTACCTTGTTGTCCATGAGAAAAAACCTCAATACGACAGATTCCCCAATCGGGCGGACTCTGGGTCGACGGCGAGGCGCGTTGAGAAAGTCGATGGCGATAGGCGACGACAAGCGGAAGTGGCCAAATGCGGTGGGGTTTGTCGGCAGCCTAGCATTGGCGACAAGCGTTAAGCTAAGTGGTTGCCACGGCGATAGGCGGTGCCATGCAGAGTCGCACAGAAGCTTGGGAAGGTGTGAATGGGGATCGGAGGGGGTGGCGGGCGGGGTAAGGGTTTTTGTGACGTGGGGATGGTGAGGGTTTTCTTTTTTCCTTTTTGAATTGGGTGGTGAGGGTTTTCTTTTATCCTTTTTGAATTGGGTGGTGAGGGCTTTCTGCTCCACAAAGATTTTCGGAGGCAACGTTTTGCTAGAGCCAACCGTGTGTGATTGACGTAACTGGGAAAATGGAAGTCATTCCACACGGTTTCAATTTGGTAAAATAACCATGTTTCGGGGTGGTTCCACTTTTCCTTCATCGGTTGTATCTGAAAGTTTTACCCACGCTAAACATTCACCCTAATATGCATAAAATTCCATGAACCGAACTGAGTGAATCCATATCCCACATTTAGACATAAGTAAACGTAGATTAAACATACTCGGGCATAGATAATAAGTCATACACAAGCATAGTTCAACCATATATAGTTCAACCGTCATTAAGCATACTCAAGCACATTTATTATTAAGACACTAGATAGCCATGCATAGTTCAATCCAACATCTCATCTCATATGCCGGCATGATCGTGAAGCTTCTCCAGGTACTCAACATACACGGTGTGCGCCACCCTACGAGAATACTTATGCCTGAAGGAACCAATGACTCGTCCTCTTGCATGCATCAGAACACTTTGATATGCGTCATGAAGCTTTTCGTTGCAAAATGGGCATCGATAGCCCCCGTTCCAGATCCTAATACGCTTGTTATCTATTCCTGCATAAAGCTCCCTAAGGATTTTCCTCTTGTACCTCCTCTGGCCATCTCCATCCTCGTTGTCGGCATTGTCAGATAGCACCTATACATATAGTAAAAAAATGTGGCATCAAATTTGGAATACAAACTAATCTCTAGTGAACATTTGGCAATTGCCAAAATTTGGCATCAAATCAATGTTTACATGCTATAAAGTAGGATTAGGAATTTATGGCTATTTTTTAGACATATCCAAAGATTATGGTTCGATTTTTAAGCACAATCGTCTATGTACAGACCAATCTTGAAAAAAATGGCACAAACATATACGTAGGTCATTCAAAATCAATAGTAAAGACCTGGCTAGGAATTATTAGCACGAACACTAACCCTAATCGGATTATTAGCAGAAATCATTTGCACAGATGAAACAACTAATCACTTATCATTTGTACCGTTCAAACAATCAATACACTACACGGATCTAACAAAAATTACTCAGATTTCATGGATTGAGAGAACATAACCATAGGATTTCTATTCCAGAAAGGGGGAGGGAGGAGTAACCAGAGAAACCCTAGGATGTATTTAACACATAAATGGGTATAGATGACTAACCGGTTCTCTGTCATCATCGGAGTTATCGCTCGATTCATCACCGAAGTCGTCGCTGGAGTTGGTGTGGATCTAAGGCTTTGGTTGTGGAAGCACGATGTCAGCGATACCTCACCGTTGGTGACGGCAACATCTGTCTTCATCTTCACACTGTGCTTCGGTGCTTCAGCAGCCCCGGCGTCATCACTCCCTCTGATGGGGTGCTTCGGCGGCATCCTCATACACTAACGGCTTTGAGGACTAAGAGCGGCATCGAGCATGTAGGCGAAGAGAGAGGATTGTGTGTGTGGCAAGGATGGGGGTGCGGCAGATCGGGCGTGCCATTAATATGGAGTAGTGGGAGAGAGGCGGGCGGCGGTCAAACCGCTGGCTCGCCTTCCAGTGAGCCTGCACACCAGACTGTTGGCATGCCTGCCATCATTTCACACAGCTACTCGCACGCCTCCCGATGACACTACGCAGCGAGCACGCCTCCCGTCAATTCACACACCTGCACACACGCCTCCCGGTCTGCCTGCACGGCGGACTGCTCGCATGCGTCCCATCAACTCACGCCTGCTCGCACGACACATGGTGAGGGAGTCCTGGACTAGGGGGTGTCCGGATAGCTGAACTATCATCATCGACCGGACTCCAAGACTATGAAGATACAAGATTGAAGACTTCGTCCCGTGTCCGGATGGGACTCTCCTTGGCGTGGAAGGCAAGCTTGGCGATACGGATATGTAGATCTCCTACCATTGTAACCAACTCTGTGTAACCCTAGCCCTCTCCGGTGTCTATATAAACCGGATGGTTTTAGTCCATAGCACGAACAACAATCATACCATAGGCTAGCTTCTAGGGTTTAGCCTCCTTGATCTCGTGGTAGATCTACTCTTGTAATACCCACATCATCAATATCAATCAAGCAGGACGTAGGGTTTTACCTCCATCAAGAGGGCCCGAACCTGGGTAAAACATCGTGTCCCTTGTCTCGTGTTACCATCCGCCTAGACGCACAGTTCGGGACCCCCTACCCGAGGTCCGCCGTTTCTGACACCGACATTGGTGCTTTCATTGAGAGTTCCTCTGTGTCGTCACCGATAGGCTCAATGGCTCCTTCGATCGTCAACAACGACGCAGTCCAGGGTGAGACTTTTCTCCCCAGACAGATCTTCATATTCGGCGGCTTTGCACTGCGGGCCAATTCGCTTGGCCATCTGGAGCAGATCGAAAGCTACGCCCCTAGCCGTCAGGTCAGATTTGGAAGTTTGAACTTCACGCCTGACATCCGCGGAGACTTGATCTTCGATGGATTCGAGCCACAGCCGAGCGAGCCGCACTGTCACGATGGGCATGATTTAGCTCTGCAGCCGGACAGTGCCCCGGAGGCCGCACACGAGTCCGCTCCGACCCTCAATTCGGAGTCGGCTGCGCAGATCGAGGACGGGTGGCTAGACACCGCCTCGGGGGCTGCAACCTCTACGGCGATGGAGCCGAATACTGACCTTATCCCTTGTGAAGCTCGTGACTCTGAGGTGCCGGACTCCGAACCTCCCGCGCCCCCTCCAATCGAATCCGATTGGGCGCTGATCATGGAGTTCACCCTTGCGGACATCTTTCAACACTCACCTTTCGGCGACGTCCTGAGTTTGCTAAAGTATCTCTCGTTATCAGGAGAGACCTGGCCGGACTGTGGTCAGGACGGTTGGGATGCGGACGACGAAGAAATTCAAGGGCCACCCACCACCCACTTAGTAGCCACTGTCGACGATCTAACCGACATGCTAGACTTCGACTCCGAAGACATCGGCGGTATGGACGACGATGCCGGAGACGACCAAGAACCAGCGCCTACTGGGCACTGGAAAGCCAACTCAACTCACGACGTATACATGGTGGATACACCAAAGGGAAGCGATAACGAGGAACAACGGGACGTGGCGAAGGACAACTCCCCCGACAAACAACCAAAACAGCGATGCAAGCGCCGCCCGAAGTCCCGCCTCGATAACAACGGCACCCATACTGACCTAGCCTTAGAGCAGGGCGAAGCAGTGGACGACGAACATGCCACCAAGCAACCATCCGAACAGGATGAATTGGACAAGCAACACATCCCCGGCGAAAACAACAGTCCAGACGATCTCACGCCGGACACATCAGCGGAGCATAAGAACCTTCATAAAAGGCTCGTCGCCACTGCAAGATGTTTGAAGAAGCAAAAGCGGAAGCTCAAAACAGCGGAGGACGCACTCAGAATGAGATGGAGCAAAGTACTCAATACCGCAGATAAATACGACGATAGTCACCAGGCAAAGAGCTACCCGAAGCGCAAGCTGTTGCCCGAATTTGACGAGGAGGCCGTAGAGCCCCCACAGTCAAAAAAGAAAGAGGCTGCCTGGCCAGATAGACGACCAGATGACAGGCTAAGAGCGGCAAGCGGCACCGCACACAAGCCGACACACGATCCACATAAGGATCCTCGCAAAAAGGATGGCCCGGTCAGGTCCATCTATGGGCCGAAAAAGAAGACTCCAGGGAGCAACACAACCCGCCGAGTGTTTGAAGACAACGACACACCTAAATACAGGGGCGCCGCACACCCACTATGTTTCACCGATGAGGTACTGGATCATGAATTTCCAGCGGGATTCAAACCCGTAAACATAGAGGCATATGACGGAACAACAGACCCTGGAGTCTGGATTGAGGATTATATCCTACACATACATATGGCCAGAGGAGACGATCTCCATGCCATAAAATACCTACCCCTCAAGCTCAAAGGGCCAACTCGGCATTGGCTCAAAAGCCTCCCAGAAAATACCATTGGAAGTTGGGAAGAGCTCGAGGATGCGTTTCGAGAAAAATTTCAGGGGACTTATGTCCGCCCTCCGGATGCAGACGATTTAAGTCATATAACTCAACAGCCCAGAGAGTCAGCACGCAAATTCTGGAACAGGTTCCTCACCAAAAAGAACCAAATAGTCGACTATCCGGACGTCGAAGCCTTAGCAGCCTTTAAGCATAACGTCCGAGACGAATGGCTCGCCAGACACCTCGGCCAGGAAAAACTAAGAACAATGGCCGCGCTAACAAGCCTCATGACCCGCTTTTGCGCGGGGGAAGATAGCTGGCTGGCAAGATGCAGCACCAGCGACCCGAGTACATCCGAGGTCAGGGATGGAAATGGGAAATCACGGCGCAGAAAAGATTAGCGCCGAAATAAGGAAAATGGCCCAAATAGCACGGCGGTCAACGCCGAGTTCAAAAGCTCTCGGCCGAATTATAAAACACTGCCTCTTAAGGATAACAGTGATGAGCTATCCAACCTAAACAAAATCTTGGATAGGATATGTCAAATCCATAGTACCCCCGGGAAGCCTGCAAACCATACCCACAGAGATTGTTGGGTCTTCAAGCAGTCCGGCCGACTTAACGCCGAACACAAGGGGCTCGACACACCAAGCGAAGACGACGACGAACCCCACAAGCAGCACGCCGGAAAATAGAAGACTTTCCCACTAGAAGTCAAAACAGTGAACTCACTTCATGTGATAACAAGGAAAAATAGTGCGGCACCTGCTAAAACACGCGCCGCACGGTCCACCCTAGCAGAGTCCCAAAGTTGGATGTTTAAACCAATTACTTTCGACCATCAGGATTACTCCAGAAGTGTTCGAAATGCAGGAGGGACTGCTTTGGTATTGGATCCCATAATCGACGGACTACAATTGACACAAGTCCTAATGGATGGCGGCAGCGATATAAACCTGCTATACCAGGACACCATCCGCAGAATGGGGATAGACCCTACCAAAATTCGTCGTAGCAGCACTTCCTTCAAAGGAGTGACGCCAGGCCTTTACGCCAATTGTACAGGCTCTGTACTACTAGAGGTTGTGTTCGGTTCATCCGACAACCTCCGTTGCGAAAAGCTCATTTTCCATATCGCCCCATTCAAAAGCAGCCATCAAGCACTATTGGGACGTGAAGCTTTCGTCCGCTTTAACGCAATACCGCATTACGCGTCTCTTACGCTTAAAATGCCCGGTCCACGCGGCATAATCTCATTAAAGGGTAACTCCGAGTGTTCCTCGACCACAGAAAACGTGAGACTGCCTTGACAGCCACACACTAATCCGACCTTGCTGGTCAAAGCCCCTAAAAATAGGTCATTCAGATCCCGGACACGGTTAGGCGAGTCCGGCATAAATAAACAAGGGGCTTCCCAGCCGCATACCTCTTTACAAGGGGCTGCATGTATAAACAATGAGAGCCAATAAAGCTCAACTTTATTCATCTTCAAATCATACTTTATTTTAAATACATCTTTTGCACGATATTTTTTCCAAACTAAGTTCTTCTCTTTTACAGATGAAGCATGTGCTACACCCGTCCAGGATACAGCACAACGGAGACACAGGCGCAGACGTGCAGCAGGGACCGTTGCAAGGATTCTTTTCAGATTAAGACCCTGCGTAAACCTTTCTTACTGTCTCTTGTTGATACACATACCCCGGTTTCCTACCATAACCGAGGAGGAGGCTGGCATTTTGGCATCGGCCATGTCAGAAGTTCTCGCCCGTACCTGGACACTAGGGGCTCAGGGCATTGTTCTGCCCGGTATCATAAAGACCGAATACCTCAGGGAGTGTTCGGCGTCTCGAGTTAGGCCTTATATGCATCAGCACCGAATCATGTCTTTGGTCAAATGTTGGGTTTGCCCGGCTCCTGTGTTTTGCTGCCTTACGTTCCGCTCCATCGGCTAACGCGGCACCAGGAGAACTACTGTGATTGTGCCCCGGTTCGGCCGGGCGAGCACCTCAGTAGAGAAAGCCGAAAACTGACTATCATGATATAGCGAGAGACTGGTCAACCACTCGATCGACTACTGGAATGTTTAGAATTCCTCCGCTTTGACGAAGGACCGCTTCCCGGTCAGGCACATACGCGCCCCGAGTTTGGAGAGCGCGGTGCCTCTAGGGGCTATATAGTAGCCCCACCATCGAGCTCCTATGGCTAAGTGAAAGTGATAAAGCATTATAGTCCGGTTGCCTAGTTTGCTATGCTATCACCTCCTTCAAAGGACCAAGACGTTGGATTAAGTGTGAAAAAGAGCTTTTTTTTGCAAACACCCCCGCACCATGTGCATGGGGGCTCAAGCCAAAGACTGCCATCTTTCAGGTTATACATACATATATGGCCGCACTGGAGATAGTTCAATACTTGAACGCACAAGTATAAAAAGCCGTTACTTTATAAACATGATCTCACAAATCATACATGTCATTTGAACATAACATCTTTCGAGCACTGCAACTCTATTAAACGAGCACCCTGCAGGACTTCCTCAAAATAGTGCTCGGCGGGTAATCGGCTTTTGTCCGAACCCCGGGATGCAACATCGCTGGCATCCATCTCCGCCCAGTATGTCTTAACACGGGCGAGAGCCATCCGTGCACCCTCTATGCATGTCGACCGCTTCATCACCTTGATATGCGGCACCGCCCCAAGGAATTGCTGCAACAAGCCAAAATAACTCACCGGCTTGGGCCTTTCTGGCCACAAATGAGCCACCACATCCGTCATGGCAAGTCCGGACAATCTATTCAGCTCAGCCCACTCATCCAACCGATCAGTCAACGGAAGTGGACACTCCGGACTATGGAATTGAGACCAGAAAAGCTCTTCCATTTCGTGATCCTTCTGGCTTCGGAAGTGCACGACTGCGTCCGCCGCACTCGCCGCCAAATCCAGATAAGGATCCTCCGCACCCCACAATTGGCCCAACTGAGCATACTTCGGATCCGTGAACTTCCTACGCAGCAGAAAGGGCTTTCCAGCCGCAATATCTCCGGCCTGACGCAGTTCCTCCTTCATAGCCCGCATCGCACAACAGGCATCCTTGGCTTCGGCGACGGCCTTCTTCAGGTCCTCTTGCTCCGCTCGGCGTTCTCTTTCAAGAACCTCATAGCGGTCGGTAGCATCTTTTAATTTCACGGCCATTCCGGCCATCTCCTCCCTGCTTCGCAATGAGCAGCCTTTTCGGCTTTTAGCTCTTCCGCTGCCTTCGAGGCAGCCGCATCACTTTTCCTGGCTTGCTCCTTGGTTTGAGCAAGCTCTGCTTGAAGGTCTTCCACAGCAACGGCACCATCTGCATCAAGCATACAAATTGTAAGGAACGGGCATCAGCTCCCTTACTAGGTGACCACGGAGAAACCACCTGCCTTGTGACTCGTCAAGTCGTTTATTGACCAGCGCGATGTCCGCATCCGCAACGTCGAGTTGCCGCTTCAGCTCGGCAACTCCATCAGTCTGGCTTGCCACCGAACGTTCCGCCACCTGCATAGGAAAGGCGACATTCTATAACTGAGATTATGATCCTCGGCACGCTGTCGCTTTCGACAGCATACCAAGTCTCAGGGGCTACTATCTATACAGGGCACACTCCATGTGCAAAACTGTCAAAAGGTATGTCATTTTTTGTGTACCTCAAACCCCGTCAGCAAACTTCCGACGGCCTCATGCAACCCGCTCTCGGCGGATGAGATCCTTTCAATCACCATACTCATTAATGTGCGGTGATCTTCTGAGATAGACACCCTCTCGAGCAAATCCTGCAGCTCCACCGGCCGTACTCCAGTGGGTGCCAAACTCCCCAGCCCCGCCGGACTCGGGGAGACCCTCCATGACGACACCTCAGGGTCGTCCGCCCCGCCCGACGGGGCGGCAGATGGAGGTGTTTTGCTCTCCATCATCTCCGGACGAAGGTCCCCCGAGGATGAGCTCTGTTGAGAAGGGCTGAGATCCGAACTACAAGGTGAAAACTTCGGTTACCCTTAGAAATAAAGTAGGGATGTCCCCTATTACAAAACTCCCCCTTTTTACTTACGGCTCGCTGGAGGGCTGATTCCTTTGGGGAGACTGTGCGGCCGGGGCTCTTCCCGGCACAGGACCTTCCGGTGCAGATTTCTTTCCCCGCTTTGAGGCCTTGGCCTCCGGGTCTTCGAAAGCGGTCCTCTTCTCCCCCTGGAGGGAGGGATTCTCGATTCCCCCCTTACTGAAAGCCTCCTTGGCAGAGGTGGTAGTTTCCCTGTGCCCTCCTTCGCCCTCCTCCGAAGGTGCAACCTCCAACATTTTGATTAACACGGGATCCGGCGTGGTCTCAGGGAGGGGGGCCGGACACCGTATCAGTTTTGCTTGCGCTATCCACTCCTGTCCAAGGGATAGCTGGTTAAAAGGCAAACCCATGATAAATAAATGGACAATGTGTCCGGACACAGGGCTACTTACTTGAGTATCCGGGCGATTGCAGCTTAGGCCAGCGTCCTCGGTCAAGTCCGGACGCATCTCTTGTGATCCGAAGAACAGTTTGTACATCTCCACGGGTGTCAAACCCATGAAGTGTTGGAGAGCTCGTGGTCCCTCCGGATTAAATTCCCATAGGCGGAGGGGGCGACGTTTGCAGGGCAGAAGGCACCGAATCAGCATAACCTGTGTCACTATGACCAGATTGATCTCCCTGTCTTGGAGGTCTCGAATCCGGCCCTGCAACAGGGGTACGTCTTTGGACGGCCCCCAGTCAAGCCCTTTGTTGACCCATGACGTCAGCCATTGTGGAGGGCCCGGGCGAAAGGCGGGCGGCGGCCTCTGCCTGCTGCCCCTGGGAGCGGTGATATAGAACCACTCCTGTTGCCACAAGCCGAGCTCCTCCTGAAAAGAGCCCTCGGGCCATGGAGCATCGGCCCTCTTGCTTAGAACCGCCCCGCCGCACTCTGCCTGACACCCCTCAATCATCTTTGGCTCCACATTGAAGGTTTTGAGCCACAAGCCGAAGTGAGGGGTAGTGCGGAGGAAGGCTTCGCAGACGACAATGAATGATGAGATGTGGAGGATGGACTCCGGAGCCAAATCATGGAATTCCTGCCCATAGTAAAACATGAGCCCCCTCACGAAGGGATCCATCGGGAAGCCTAAACCCCGACGGAGGTGAGACACGAACACGACACTCTCGCCGGGCTCGCAGTAGGAATAACTTGCCCTTGGGCAGGCAACCTATGCGAAATCTCGTAGGTTAAGTACCTGGCGTCTCTCAGCTTTAGCACGTCCTCTTCCGTGACGGAGGAGGGCATCCACCGGCCTCGTAGGTCGGAGCCGGACATTGCCAAAGGTCGAAAGTACCCGAATCTGGAGCCCTGGGTGTTGGAACTCGGGGCGAGGGGCGGATTCGATTGAGGATTGAAGAAAAAGAACGGGTCTTGGTCTCATTATAAAGAGGGAGAATACCAAGAGCCGTCCCCGTGACCGTTTAGAACCCGCCTTCGATGGAGGGGGCGTGGCAACGGGTGCGATTGGGTTACCCACGTCCGTATTGATGAGAATCCCGGAATAAGGGGAACACGATCTCTGCTTCGACAAGACGTGCCAAGGAAACCGCTTCGCTAAACGCGCGGAGGTGGTATAATAAAAACGATTCGAGTAAAGGCTTGGTTGTGGTGTGACGTCACACCACAAAATACGTCAGCAGATTGAACTTGTGTAAATATTATTCTCTCTATGGTGGTATGTGGAATTTATTTTGCAGAGCCAGACACTATCCTGGTGTTCACAATCTTCTATAAATTATTCGGAGGAGGAACCCGCCTTGCAATGCCGAAGACAATATGCGCGCCGGACTCGTCGTCATTGAAGCCTGGTTCAGGGGCTACTGAGGGAGTCCTGGACTAGGGGGTGTCCGGATAGCCGAACTATCATCATCGACCGGACTCCAAGACTATGAAGATACAAGATTGAAGACTTCGTCCCGTGTCCGGATGGGACTCTCCTTGGTGTGGAAGGCAAGCTTGACGATACGGATATGTAGATCTCCTACCATTGTAACCGACTCTGTGTAACCCTAGCCCTCTCCGGTGTCTATATAAACCGGATGGTTTTAGTCCATAGCACGAACAACAATCATACCATAGGCTAGCTTCTAGGGTTTAGCCTCCTTGATCTCGTGGTAGATCTACTCTTGTAATACCCACATCATCAATATCAATCAAGCAGGACGTAGGGTTTTACCTCCATCAAGAGGGCCCGAACCTGGGTAAAACATCGTGTCCCTTGTCTCATGTTACCATCCGCCTAGATGCACAGTTCGGGACCCCTACCCGAGATCCGCCGATTTTGACACCGACACACGGGGTGTGGCGGCACATATATTGTTTTTCTATTTTGATGATTAATGCTGCCGCTTTATTGCTTAACCGAAGCATGGCACGTATCCATTGTTGGTCTAACACCCACGGTTCGAATAAATAGTCCGTTTGCGATATTGGTTCCCAATTATTAATAATCTCCCATTTGTAAGAAGATCAAGATTACATCAAAACTTGTCTCAAATTTGACAAAAAAGTACAATACCACTATGTATTGGTGTCCATATGACAACACGATAAGTTTCATGAATTTCAAATAAGTTTTGGATGTACTAGATTTTAAAAATCAAGATTCTCAATGTTTGAAATTTCTTGCACGGGGAGTAAACATGCACCCAGTGAGACCCATGTGTATTCCAATCCATTTTAGGTGCGCTGTCATGTGTGCATGTAGCTCAAAATTGATCTTTGCACATTATACCCCTAGAAAATCAATCAATATACTAAAACGTCTTAATGATCTCTGGGTTTTTTTCAAAATTAAAACGTCCCTCCTTTGGTAATATATGTTCACCATGGGAAAATTTAACATGCATCGTAGTTACGGTGGATGCGCAGTGTGTGTGTGCGCGCGCGCGCGTCTGGGGTGGGGGGATGGAAGTACACTACGAGTCATGAGCCATCGTGTGGGGTTGGCCGTTTTGTGAGGCAAGTGCCACATCAAAGTCGTGAATTCTTTATTTAAAACATTACACAACCCTTTCATACATACATGTTTGGGCCACATGCAGCTGGTGGTTGTCCTTCACGACACTCACTCGCGTGTGACGCTTTCTATGGGCCCGCGAGGTCGTCGTCCATCACTTCGACCAACAGCCACTAGAGTGGTTAATTTGATCAGCAAGGTTGATTCTTTTTTGTGTTATGATGGGAGTATATAGTATGCGTCGAAGAGGTGGGAGGGGACTAGCATATATACTATGTACGCGTCCATGAACACACATTACTCCGTGTTGGGACTTTTCAGTTTCCAAGGCACGTGCCGCATCAAAGTTGTGCATTGGCTATTCAAACATCACACAACACCTCTTTAGGCCACATGCATGCAGGTGGTGGTTATCCTAGGACACTCACGTGTGACGCTTCCAACTGTGGGCCCGCGAGGTCGTCGTCCATGCATGCATCACTTTGACCTACATTGGGAGAGGTTAATTAATTTCACCATCAAGGAGGATTCTTTTTGGTTTGTATTATGGTAGGAGCATATAGTATGCGTTGAAGAGGGGGAAGGGGACCAGCATATGTAGTATGCTTCATGAACCTCACTCTGTGTGGGGACTTTATGGTTTTAGAGGCATGTGCCACATCAAAGTTGTGCATTTTGGGTATTCAAACATCACAACCACACACACGCCTCTCCATACATATGTTTGGCCCACATGCAAAGCGATGGTGGTTGTCCTCTGGCACCCACTCACGCAGTTATTGGCGATATCGATGCTTTCCATCTATGGCCCGCTTGGTCCATCACTAATTTGCTCGACAACGAGAGAGGTTAATTTGACTAAGGAGGGGATTATTTTTTGGTTTGTATTACGGTATATAGGTCATACTCTGGGATGACATGATATAGTTTGAGCACACATGCACGTGTACGCATGAATCCCTCCCGCCGAGTCGAAGCGGGCAGTACCACGACACGTCATGAACCGATCTTGCTCTGTGTGGGGACTGTATGATTTTCAACGCACGCGCCACATCAATGTTGTGCATGGTATTCAAACATGCACGCATTACCTCCATACATACATATGCATGCAGTGGTTGTCTTCGAATGGTACACTCCCTCACGTGGTTATCGGCGACAAGCCTATATATTCGTGGGCCTGCGTGGACATCCATGATCACTTTGACCGACAACAAGATAGGTTACCATGGTGGATTCTTCCTTTGGTTCATGTTATCGTAGTAGGTCATGGTGAGATTCAGACCTAAGTTTGAGCACATACTATGCATGCATGCATGAATCCCCGTCATCGGCTTGAAGTGTGGTGTGACATACATATATACAATGCGTCGTCAACTAACCCTCGCTCCGTGTGGGGATTTCTGGTTCCAAAGCACGGTGCCACAACAAAGTTATTCCATTGTGTATTCAAACATCAACACTCCATACATATGTTTGGGCCATGTGCAGGCAATGGTTGTCTTCGGGGACTAGCTACTTGTGTGATTATTGGCGAGCTAGCCCATCTTTGGGGTCACATGGACGTCCATCACTTTGACCAATGAAAGTGATCGAGAAGAGATGTCTAGAGAGGGGTGATTAGACATTTAACAAGCAAAAGTAGCAGTTTTTAAGTTTTTCAAGTTGAGGTGGAGTTTTAGCACAAGTTTAAACATTCACAATACATTTCAAGCAAGCATGGCAAGAGTATATGAGCAGCAGAAAGTAAAGCATGCAATTTTCAAGAAAGTAAAGGGATGGGATTAGAGTGTGCAAACGCAACTAAAGACACGAAGTTTTTTTGGCGTGGTTCCGATAGGTGGTGCTATCGTCCATCCACGTTGGTGGAGACTTCAAGCCACGAAGGGTAACGGTTGCGCGAGTCCACGGAGGGCTCCACCAACAAAGGGTCCACGAAGAAGCAACCTTGTCTATACCACCATGTCCATCGCCCACGAAGGACTTGCCTCATTCGGGTAGATCTTCACGAAGTAGGCGATCTCCTTGCCCTTACAAACTCCTTGGTTCAACTCCACAATCTTGACGGAGGCTCCCAAGTGACACCTAACCAATCTAGGAGACACCACTCTCCAAAAGGTAATAGATGGTGTGTTGATGATGAACTCCTTGCTCTTGTGCTTCAAATGATAGTCTCCCCAACAATCAACTCTCTCTCACAGATTTGGATATGGTGGAAAGATGATTTGAGTGGAAAGCAACTTGGGGAAGGCTAGAGATCAGGATTCTTGTGGTAGGATTCGAATGTCTTGGTCTCAACACATGAGTAGGTGGTTCTCCCTCAGAAAATGAGTAGTGGAAGTGTAGGCACGTTCTGATGGTTCTCTCACAAATGGAGAAGGGGATGGAGGGGTATATATAGCCTCCACACAAAATCTAACAATTGCACACAATTTACCAAACTCGGCCAGACCGAATAGTGGAACTCGATGGGACCGGTCTAGTTCAAAATGTGAACGTTATGATTTTCGGTGGGACCGACATGATCAACTTTGTGGGCCCGATGTGCCAGGGTTAAGGCAAAACCTCATCTCGGTGTGACCGATTGCATGACCTCGGTGAGACCGATTTCAGCAGTGAGCAAATAGAGAGTTGGTCAGGCAAACTCGGTGTGACTGATTGCACATCTCGGTGAGACCAAAATAGTTGCAACAAGAAATAGATAGTTTGCAAGGCCATCTCGGTGAGACCGAGATCCTATCGGTGAGATTGAACTGATTAGGGTTTCTGGCAGTGGCTATGTCAATGAACTCGGTGGCGCCGGATGAATCAAATCGGTGGGGCCGAGTTTGACTTTAGGTTTTGGACATATTTGGAACTGAGAAAGTGGTTGAGGGCTTTGGAGCATATCATTAAGCACTTTGAGCAAGTAGACCATTAAGCAACACCTCATCCCCTTTTAATAGTATTGGCTTTTCCTATGGACTCAATGTGATCTTGGATCAAGAAAATAGAAATGAAGAGTCTTGATCTCTTGCCAATATTTGTCCTTAGCATCTTGAAGGGTTCCACATCCTCTTATCCATGCCACGCCTTTTGTTGAACTCTCTGAAATATACTAGATGAAAATGTTAGTCCAACAAGAGATATGTTGACATTAATTACCAAAATCACCCAGGGAGCACTTGTGCTTTCAACCAACAACAAGAGAGAGGTTGTACGACCAAGGTGGATTCTTCTTTGTCCGTTTTACGGTACATCTTGGTGAGATGCCCTCTCCTGTAGACTGAAAGTGTGTGTGCGTGTGTGTTTGATGGGGGGGGGACTTCTACTTCGAACTTTGCTAGGTGAACTTTCGTGGGGGCGGGCATGCGTACATAGCTTAGGATTCCCCTCCTGCCGACACGAAGGGGGGAGGGGACAAGCAAGACCGTGCTCTTTGTGAGATAGGTGCCACATCGAAGTTGTGCATTTGGTATTTGACCATCAAACCACCCTTTTCATACATATATTTGGTCCACATGCAAGTGTGTTCGTGTTCTGACCCTTTCCCGCGTCATTTTCACCAAATTTAGGAACATTAGACAAGTCGGATGACGCAATAGACATGATTCACTCACACTAACTGTGTGCCACGCCGGTGCCCCTATCACGCACATCAGCACAGTACATTGGGCTCCACGAGGCTTCCCCTCTCAAAAATATCGACCGTGTGTGATGTTTGTTGTTCCCGCTCCTGCCTGCATCCCTCGAAAATATCTGCCCGACTCGAGGGTTTTCTGTTTCATAACACAGGGTTGTTATTTCGGGACCGTGTGCGATGCATCATCAAAATTTTCAATAGCCCCGCCATTTTACTCCCGCGTAGTAAAATTTTCAGTAGCCGCGTCATTTCCTCAAACACCCCCTCCACACACACACCCCAAAAGCTCCTCGGGCGCGCGCGTGCACACACACACACACACACACACACACACACACTCCCCCCACCAGAACCCCCTCCCTCGCTCAAAGCCCTAGCAAGGTCGTCGCCGCCGCCGCAGGGCCTCCATTGTCAACATCTGCCCGGTTTGCCCGTGCAGCTACCCACCGATCTACGTACCCTACCCGCCTTGAGTTTCTTAGATGAGGCCTGCCAAATGCCCCCTTTCTCACATATCCTGACCCCCACTCCAGAGCATCGCAGCCTGAGCCCGGCTACCCTTCCCATGGAGCTCGAGGAGCAACTGGCCTAAAAGAGGTGTATCACGGCCTCTTCGCCCGATGTCGCCGAGGTGGCTGCTGAGGAAGCTGACGACCATTACTGGCCGCAGGCTCTCAATCAGCGGGCTAGAGTATGCGGGTATGTCGCGGACACCGGCTACGACATTGAGGTCGTCAACAGCGATGGCCTGACGCGGGCTATGTCACAGGTTAAGTGGCCCACCCCAACCCCTCGGGTTCAACCGCCGTCGATCTCATCCATGGCCCAGCCGCTGATCTCCTTTGGCTTGCTGTCAAGAATTTGCCATCCTACATCGCCATTGAGCCCCTTTTGTCATTTCTGAAGGACACGTTCTGCGACACTGGCTTGGGATCCATAGCTACAAGTCAAACCTCATCGATGGCGACCACGAGGAGGGCATCCTCTCTGGCTCTTCCAAGTGGAAAGAGCCCATCTGCGACATCAGGGAGGGCACCCTACAGCCGTGCTCTTTCAAGGGGAAGGAGCCCATCTGCGATAACATGGAGCGCACCCAGGGTCCGTGCTCTTCCCACAAGAACAAGCCCATCTGTGACAAGTGAGGAAACCCATGATTTGTTTTGTCGTGCCTCTTCACGGGGGGGGGGGGGACCCATGATTTGTTTTGTCGAGTCCCTTTTGTAGTGTAGTGAGAATATGTCCAGTTTTAATTGCTATATTTGGCTGTTTGCAATATGCCTTGTTTATTTCAGTTGTTCACATTGTGATGCTCTATATGTGCAACTATTTACTGTGCAGTACATTTTCATCAATACCAGTTTTAAACATACCGATAGGAATGCATATTTTTGCTTGCTGTTAAGCCTGTTATAGCTAGCATATGCCTCTTTTAAAGTTTTTTGGTTGTTCGGTTGTTTGTAGTTAGCATATGTCCAGTTTCAAATGCTATCTTTGGTTGTTCGTAGTATGCCTTGTTTATTCCAGTTATTCACAACGTGATGTTCTATATGTGCAAGTATAAACTTTGTAGTCCAATTTCATCAATACTAGTTTCAACAATACCACTATGAATGGCTACATTTGGTTGCTGTTAAGTATGTTGTAGTTAACATGCGTTTCCATTTTTATTTAACAATAACCAATATACTTAGACTGGCACAATACCAGTATGAATTACTATATTTACTTGTTGTTAAATGTTAGGCTTATTGCAGTTAACACACCTTTCCACTTCTTGTTTTGCTAACTAGTGTGCTTAAACCTGCACACTGAAGCTATCGTTTGGAGATTATTTTGTCTGCCATGGATATATTTGGTTGATTGTGCTTCACATGCCTCTCGATGTACTTACACATGGCAATTTTGGGAACTGATGTTTTCCATCGAGGTTAGTTTCATCCCATGGCTTATATATACTCATTGTTCAGGATATTGGTAGCTGGTACCATATAGACCGGGGGCTGATAAGGGACTAATCGGTGAATCAGACTTTTAACTGAATATATTTGTAACTCATTTATAGGTAGGTTAACTAGGGTCATATCTAATATATCTGAGGCTACATAGCAACGTGCACTGTACTGAATGTCTAAATATGCAATCCTAGGCTACATAGCAACAAAGAAGAGTGTTACCTTAATATTCTGATGATGTCTAGATATACGTAGAAGAGCAACAACAACAACAACAACAACAACAACAACAACAACAACAACAACACCACCACCACCACCAACAACACATCAATAATTAATCACCCGCCTCTGCCTCTCTCAATAACAACAACACAACAGCTAATAATGTTCTAATGATGTCCATGATTTGTTAACCTCCCATCACCCTCATGCCTCTCTCAATAACATAATCACTATTCTTTGGTGTATTTGGAAGTTCAGGAATGAAAACGTTTTGGCAGAAAATCAAACCCTCCTATGTAAGCAATACTAAATGGGCAAGATTTACTATCTTGTGTAGACATTGCAGGTTCACCAACAAAAATAAAGCAGGAAACGAGGGTAGAATCTGCACACAATCAAAAGCAGGGATGCTCACTAAAACACATATGATTGGATTATAGGTACCAAGGTTTATACCGATGCTACATGGAAGAAGTACACTACTAACTCCAATAACAACTCAAGGAAAACAGGAATAGGAATTTACATTCACACTGGCAAGAATAAGCAAAGAATAGGTATCTTAATCTGTGCAGCAGGCAAAAGTGTCAAAACTCCACTAGAGGCGGAGGCTACAACTTTATATGTTGTCGCGGAAATTGCTTCACACATCGCAACAACAAAATCACTTTCCTAGCGGATAATTTGACATTAGCTCATGCAGTGGCGTAAAGGAATCTTCTTCAAGTCCATGGACACTAGCAAATTAGAAGCCAACTAGCAATTTTGCTGCAACAATCAACATTCAAGCTCAGGTCTTCCACATTTCTAGGGAACTTAATGTAAAAGCTCATAATTGTGCCCCGCAAAAAAAAACTCACAATTGTGCAGCTTCTTTCTACATAAATGTTCATCTTCCAACCCAAAAAATCACTTGTTGTGAAGTAGATCATACAGGAGGTCACTGTCGTATGCTTGAAAAGCGAGCCAACTTATGTGTTAAGGATTGCCAAAAATCCTTTCTATAATCTGTATCTGAAACCAATACGCGCCACCACTCCTCCTCCCTAGGATCCTTAGCATATGATGCAGTACGGTCGCTGCCATGTGGCCAATCCTACCTGTCATGTGTACTACAGCAGGATGCGATACTGTAGAGGATCTCAACCCCCACCCCCACCCATAAAAAAACTCCAAATTACCATGTACAAGGAGCCCCTGGCATTTGTACAATCTAACAAAGAGCCACACGGGGCCAGTTCTTTTGGGCGATTCTCCCAGAATCGCCCCCCTCTCCAGCTTCTCCCAGAATCGTCACTCCATATATTTTTTACAATCCTAGCTAATTAGATCTTAACTAGGTAGGATTGTAAAAAAAATATGAAGTGGTGATTCTGGAAGAAGCTGGGGAGGGGGACGATTCTGGGAGAATCACCCAAAAGAACTGGGCCCTAACCTCCCTGCCCCCCTCCCCAGCCGCCACCTTCCCCCTTCCCTTTGCCTTTATACTCGTCGAAGGAACTGAACTCCCTACCTCCGTCCTGCCTCGAGCAACCCCCCTCTCCCTCCTTGTGATCTCCGGGTTCCCGTCTCAGATTCCCAGGTTCGATCTTGATCCCCAGCTATCCCCACCTGCCTCTGCCGTCCTCGAATCCTTCGTCGCAGAGGCGCCGCTTTTACCTCTTCTTGCCGCGATTTGAGAAGAAGACTTTATTGATCCGAGCAAGTGTTCTTGGGCGGGAAGAAAGGTGAGATCTTGCAGAGGTTTGTTCTGTCGATCCTGTAAAAATAAAATAATTAATCTGCAACACCGCTTTATGATCCGTCGCCGTATCATCCATCTCTCTCACCCAGCTGCCAACCATCATCCGCGGTCGGCGCCTCGCCGCTGTACCTCCCGCACCGCCAACTCGCCGCTGTACCTCCGCGGTCAGCGATAAATGGATGCGAAATCTGCTCAGTTAGACGACCGTGAGAGTTGGAGCTTGTGCAAAGGGGTGAAAGGCGACACCCTTACGTGTAGATTACTGGGCGAAAGCGATGTGCTTATGCACAATTTGTCCTCATGTACACCTTTGACCTTGCGTTTTAGCCTTTGGGGATTTTCCAGTGACCAACCTCATATAGCTCCCAGTCTGGAATTTTTGTCACATAAGACCACCTACGTCTTCGTATAGACAGAAAAGACCATCTATGATCCGTATTGACAAAAAAAGTCACCTATGCCATGGCGGCAGGTTCGGCAGCTGACATGTGGCACCTGCCGCCACAGCCGACGGTGGCAGCTCGGTTGCAATAGAAATTCGGGTCTGCAACGGAACGGCGACACGCTGGTGGGCCTGCCGCTACTCCTGATGGCTGCCGCTCGTTTTCCTGCTGCTCGCGATAGCATGCATGTGAACGATTACAAGTGGTCCTTTCTGTCACTAGATGAATCGGCCGGTGTGCACGTCAAGTAGTAGTACAGCAATGTCTAGTCTAAGGTGCATCATCATGCACGTACCAACACGACTTTGTAATGGTAGTGTTAAGTGACTGCGTGCACTCTTTGTATCGCGACGTTTCATGGATATGTACTACGTACACCCCTTCTAAATTTGTTCGAGTGCAGGCGGGCAGGTGCATGTGGGTACTGCAAGGGGAATTTTTGTCAGATAAGGAGCTGCCATACATGTAGGAAAAGGAGCTGCCGCCATCGGGAGTGGCGGCAGGGCCACCAGTGCGTCCTATTCCGTTGCAGACCGGAAATTTCTGTTGCAGCCGAGCTGCCGGCGGCGGCTGTGGCGGCAGGTCTTGCCGCCCCACTGTGGCGGTAGGTGCCACTTGTCGGCTGCCAGGTCTGCCGCCACGGTGTAAATGGTCTTTTTTGTCAATACGGATCGCAGATGGTTCTTTCTGTCAATATGAAAGCGTACATGGTCTTATCTGACAAAAATTCCCAGTCTGACGTGCACGAATTGCATAGTGCTGACAGGAGATGTAACTGGTTGGATCATGCTTGGATGATGCATTCATTCGATAATAATCTCAAGGAAAGCTTGCATCAACAAAACTGGAGTAAATATTTTCAAGCATTGTTTTGGGGGAAGTTGTTCCATGTCATTTTCTTGATCACCTCAATGGAGGTCCCACTGAAAAGGAACATCATATTTTTTGATCAGCTCAATGGAGGTCTCACTGAAAAGGAACATCGTATTTTTTTAGCAGCTCTTTGTTCAGTTTGTATGTCACTTGCTATCTGTTATTCCTTTATGAATGTTTTTTGGTTGATCTGCAGGAGCCATGATACCTGCTGTGAAGCTCTCTCCGGCCGCCTTCTCTGTCACCAATCAACGGTCTAAATCAGCTTTGGTTCCGTCGGTGTCCATTCTCAACATGAAACAAATTGCCTCCTGCTCCCTTAGACCACTCTACCTCACACGGCTAGATGACCCACACACTTCCGAGCTGAAGCCTCGGAGGCAGCTGCTTGACTTCAGGTGTGCAGCTTCAGCGGCTGATGACAAGGAGTCGAAGGCTGAGGTGGTGCCAGCCAGCTCAGAAGCAGCACAAAAGTTGAAGATCTCAATCTATTTTGCGACTTGGTGGGCGCTTAATGTGATCTTTAACATCTATAACAAGAAGGTTCTCAATGCTTTCCCGTATCCCTGGCTCACCTCCACACTATCCCTCGCCTGTGGCTCAGCGATGATGCTCTTCTCATGGGTCACCTGCCTAGTTGAGGCCCCCAAGACTGACTTAGATTTCTGGAAAGCACTCTTCCCGGTGAGTTCGTTCGTTCTGTGGCAACTATTTTATCTGTTGATGGAAATCATGAATCATATTTGTTGTTTGCATTGATGAAGGTTGCTGTGGCTCATACAATTGGACATGTTGCTGCCACAGTGAGCATGTCAAAGGTGGCAGTCTCATTCACACACATTATCAAGAGTGCTGAGCCTGCATTCAGTGTTTTGGTGTCAAGGTTCATTCTCGGAGAGTCATTTCCGATGCCTGTATATCTTTCTCTTCTCCCGATCATTGGTGGTTGTGGTCTAGCTGCTGCGACAGAGCTGAACTTTAATATGATTGGTGAGTATAATTAAGTAAAAATCCTCTTAAGTTGTTTCTCTCGTATCCTCTCCCTATTGGTTGTCGAGAAATTGATGTGCCTTTTGCTTCTAACCATTATAGTCATGTTGTTCGTAGATATAAAGAAGCAGTTTCTATCAGTTAACTGAGGTGACAATTCTTAATTGGTTAAATAATCGACATTCCTAATGTTTTTTGACATAAAACTGAAAAGACTTGCTAAATGATTATTTACTCTATCTGGATTCAAGTGAGCTTCAAGAACTATGTGCTTTAGATTTGGAACTTATGGAAATGAATAAACAGTAAAGTAATCATACATATAATCTTTTAACCTTGTGTAAATTAGGCGAATGGTTACATAAACTGTGGCTAGTGCATTCTCCTAAACACAAGAAGATATAGCTTAAAACCTTTTTTTCGTGAAGTTTGACACCAGACAAAATAGAGACTATAGCTGCATAGGCAACTTTGCAATTCTTGATTGGTCTTGCACTGGTTAGGGGAGGCAGCTATTCTGATCTACTCCTTCCATGATGCTAATAGCCTTATCCTCCCACCAGGATTTATGGGTGCCATGATATCGAACCTTGCATTTGTTTTCCGCAACATCTTCTCGAAGCGGGGCATGAAAGGGAAGTCTGTCAGTGGCATGAATTACTACGCTTGCCTTTCAATTATGTCCCTGATCATACTCGCACCATTTGCTATTGCTATGGAAGGCCCCCAAATGTGGGCCGCTGGATGGCAAAAGGCTCTTGCAGATGTTGGCCCCAACGTTCTCTGGTAAGCAGGAAAAATCAAGAATTCATTTTTCTTCTATATTTATACCATGTACTGTGATTTGTACTTAAATTTCATGTGGAAACTTGAAATGATCTTCATATTCACACCATTTAAAGACATACTTCAACATTTTTGATACATTTATAACTCACTAGCAGCACTGTTGCTTATAGCCTTTTAATTCTCTTGACATATTCTGTTGGGAGTCTTTGTTGACAATTCAACATGTTGTGTCGGAGGTGACCAGGATTTATGTGCATTTGTACCCGAACATATATCGCATACTACTTTTCTTTGCATTGACAGTTTTCTGATGTTGTAAATGTTCGCTCATGTAGGTGGATTGGTGCACAGAGCGTTTTCTACCACCTGTATAACCAGGTGTCCTACATGTCTTTGGACCAGATTTCTCCATTGACGTTTAGCATTGGCAATACAATGAAGCGCATATCAGTTATTGTTTCGTCAATCATTATCTTCCGTACACCTGTCCGCCCTGTAAATGCACTAGGAGCTGCCATTGCCATCTTTGGCACATTCCTGTACTCTCAGGTAAATTTGGTTGCTTTAAGATTTCCTTCTGATTGTCCTTCCCTTGTATCAACTGAAATAAACCTTTCTTTTGCTGGACTAGGACAGGTTAAAGCTCCGTGTATGTAGCATTTAATATTTTTCACCACTCGAGCTTGTGCATACAATTATGTGGCTCTCCTATGGCCATAGAGGTGCAGAGGTAGCTTAAATTATAAATATGCTACTTTCTGATCCTCGCTGTTGTTGTAATTCGAAATTATGATTGGTTGCTTTGAGGGGCAGGTGACATTTTATGAAAAACGTGACTAGATCATGAAGAGAAATCATCAAATGATTACGTCAATACATGCTGAAAATACACTCAAGGTAGTTTGGCAATGACTGGAAGTATTTACTTGCCTCGTCGACAAAACGGGAAATAAGAAACCATAGAAATATATTCGAGTAATGAAGACTTGATAAACTTCTGTTCTGTTGATTCTTCTTCCTTTAGTGTTTATGCCTAACTTAAATATTGCATTTTTATCTTCATAGTTGACATTTTCTTAACTGCATTCTGATGTAGGCAAAGCAGTGAGGTTTAAACTATTGTTGAAGGTCAGGTTCATGGACGAAGAATGTCTGCAGAAATAGTACCAAGCAGTGGGGCAAATTTTGCTTGTGCAAGTGTCTTGTAGATACAGGTTTAGGTTTTCATGCGAGAGGCGATAATAATAATGGACCATGTTGCTGTTTCCTTGTTATTTGTTAAATCGCAAACTGAACTCCAGTGGCCATGAACTGTCGTTGTATCCTGAAATAAGAACTGCATGGAAATTCGTCTGACAGTTCCGTTGCTGGAAAGTAACGATAGCCCTGTGCTTAACGGTAAATTATTGATATTTAAGAACTTTGTGTATTTTGAAAGGCATGCTTTCTCTTGTGTTTCCAGCTTCTAGTATGTTGTTTGCCAGGAGCCCTGGAGCAGGAAAGGTCTTGTGGTAAAGTTACACCCACAAGTTGTTTGAAGTTTTTGTAAATCTGTCGTTACTTTTGTAGTCCTCTGAATCGACAACTGATCTTTATATCACTTCCACCTCACGGTATGCCATGATCTTGGGTGAAGCAAATGTGCAACTATAGAGAAGCTGGAAAAGATAGTTTCTTGTATGATCACGTATTAAGTCTCCAAGTTGTCCGTAAACATGGACATGTCTATTCGAATAGGTATAACCTTGTAGGTGTGTACCAATTTACCTAACAGTGCCAGACGTTCAGCTATATGAAACTCGGGTGAACAGTAAAAGCATAAAAAAACTTCAAAAAAATATTAAAAAAACTTCAAAATATCTGATTTTTTTGTGTCAAACATTCACATATGTTTTGATTGGTTGCAAAGTTTCATCACGAGGTGACATTCATGTAAAACGTGGCAAGAAAAATGCTCCAAAATGCATAGACAAAAAAAATCAACGCTCAAAAATGCTTTTAAAAACTGCATTTTGAAGCATAGATTTTGTTTTTTACCATGTGTTCATATGAATGTCTTGCAATCCACTAAATTTTTTGTCAACGTTTGACCAAAAATATCCGATTTATTTCAGTTTTTTGATTTTACTATTGACCTGAGCTCACAAGAGCTTGGATCAGTTGTGTCCTCATCTATGGTCACTCGTATAATTATATGGGCTATAAAGTTGACTACTATATTAATACATTTTTCTACCTTCTCTTTTTCTATTTCTTCGTATTTATTGTATTTGCTTAAGAATGCGTATATAGCTAGTGATGTGGAGCATCCTCCGGTCATCTCCATGGACCTTCCATCGTCTCACCAAGCACCAAGAGGACCCATGACTAGAGCACGAGCTAGAGCTCTCGAGACCGAGGTGACTTCTCTCCTTAGTGATATCTCATTTGATCCTCTCGAGACATGTCCACTACCTAAGTCAGGAATGTTGTGCATGATTAGGTACCAAGAGGACCCTCCCAACGATGTTCATGAAGATGGTCAAGACATCAAGTCCACGGAAGAAGAGAACCAACGGAAGAAGGCGAGAACAACCTCCAGGCACCGGACATCCGACCATGGCCCCGGACAAACGCCCCTTGGAGATCTACTTGGACATGAGTTGGCAGAAGAAGCTACAGGGATCGGACATCCGGCGTCCAGTCCGGACATCCGGCCCCCCTCACCGGAATTCCGGCCTCCAGCCCGGACATCCGAAGGCGCCATCCAGGGAGCACGGAAGCTTGCCCCGACAGCCCGGACATCCGGATGCCTCACCGGACATCCGGCCCCTCCTGAAGCACCGGACATCCGGCCCCTCCGTGCGGACATCCGGCCCCGTCCATCCAGAGAGCCGCAACGCCAACTCCACCAGCCCGGACATCCGGCCCGTCACGAGCGCCCGGACATCCGGCCCGATGCCCGGACATCCGGTCCCCTCCTGCCTGCGTGCAACGCCTCAGGGCCGTGGCCCATGTACCCCTTCGCCCCGTAGACTATATATACTCCCCCTACCCCTACGTTTTAGGGTTAGCATTGTGATAGCTCATCTGAGATAGAGCATTGCTCATCCGTACCGAATCTACTCCTCGTGAGGGACCGCACCTCTTCGGAGAAGATCCATCCGTATTCAAGGCCTCCATCCGGAGAAGACAATCAAGACCTCCTCACGGAGAAGAACGGTTACTCTTGTATCGTCCCTTGTTGACTTTGGATCTCGTGTTACTTTGTGCCTCGATGATCTAGCACTTGTGTGATCAAATTCGTGTCGGTTGAGTGTTTCTCTTGTTCTCCCCTCGTGATTTCCCTCGTGTTCTTCCGCGCGTTCTTCGTGTTCCCCGTAGGATCCACTCCAAACGTGAAAGATCGGCCACCTACGGTTCCGCCCTACATAATCTTGGTATCATGAGCCACGTTGATCACATTTTTGGAGCCCCTACCCCGTGTTTTCTAGCTTGATTTTGTTGTTTTCGTCCTAAATCCGAAAATTCCCCACAAAAAATAGCCCCAATTTTTTTGTGATTTGTTGGTGTGATGAAGTTTTGTTGGATTTGATCCACAGATCTGCTTTGCAACGAGTGGATCTAGCTTTCCCCCATCTCCCCTGCGATTTCCATCCACCAATTCGTTCGAATTTTGCCCCGGAGTTGCCCTTTTTCTCGTGGAGTTCATCGTGTTCGTCCCCGATCCAGGAGCCCGGACATCCGCCCATGTCCACCATACATCCGGTGTCCCGGACATCCGGCAGCTGGCCCGAACATCCGGCAGCTGGCAGCAGCAACTCCATCCCCCGCGCCCATTTCCGCTTAGTTTCGCCCAATTTTGCCCCGGTGACCACGCTTACTTCCGCATACCACCACCGCTTTCCACAAGCACCACCACCGCTCACCGCTACCTCCTACGACGATTTTGACATGTTTGGGTCTTTGAGATTTTGGGTTGTGGTTCCTGTGTCCTATTGTGTTTCGGCTATATAGGTACGGTTCGACGTCAACAACACCATCGCTCATCTCCATCGACTACTCATCATCGCCAAGGACGGTAACTTCGACAACATCTTTGTCATACCTTGCAATTGCATTGATACCCCACATGACCTTACTTTTGCGTAGCTTACCCATCGAGACTAGCCATTGAGTATTGCCGGCAACGTGACTTGTGCACATTAGTGATCATACTCCATAGCATACATACCATACCTTAGTGGTGCATATCTTGGCATGAACTTGTGTGTCACAAAGTTGTCATTGCATACACAATTGCTATCTTGGTTCGTGAAGTTTTGCATGAGAAAAGAGCTCAAAAGTGAAAGAGCCACCCAGGCTTTTAAGCAAAGAGGAAAGATAAGCAAAGAGCTTATAAGCAAGAACCATAACATCATACTACATTAAGATTGTCATACTCGATCATCTTGGATCATAGCACCGAAATATCATACTTATAGCATACTTGGGATAGAGATCGTTGCATTTTTGCCTAGTAGGTTGTGCACAAGTTCCGTATCTGCCTATTGTGCAATCATGCTAGCGTCTCTCGTGTATTGTGCAACAAGAGCATTTTCGTGGATTCCACATTTTGGCTCATTTTTGGTTTGCACAATCCCACTTATCTATTTGCGTGTGTGTTTCCATGTACCACTACTTGCTTGGTCTACTTGTTGCATTTGCAAATTTGTGAATCTTTTCCAACATTTTTGAAGCTCACTTACAATTGCATCAAATTTTGTGCCACCATCCTAACCAAGCTCCACCATAAGCTTTTACTTGTGTAGGTGTGAGAACCGACAAGAATTGGTACCAATAGTGCTATTTCATTGTCCGCATAGAGTGAACCTGATTCATCGTCAACATCGGTCAAGGTACACTGGTATAAGTTCTTCTCTCTCTACCACTCACATTTCTACCAACCCACTCTTCATCGAGCAAGACAATGACATGTCATCATTTTTCACCAAGAGCCACCTCTTTGGTGCACAACGAGCGTTGCATCAAGAGCAACAAGCTATGACCGACCGCATCGACAACCTCGCCACCGACTTGCGGCTCTCCGAGCAACGTACCAAGGACTACTTCGACAACAAGTTCGACGCGCACAAGCAAGAGAACGATGCAAGAATGAACGAGATACGTGCCTTGTTGGTGAACCGTCCTCCTTCTACTTCTTCATACTCAAGACGGAGCCGCTCAAGTCGACACTCCGACGACTCCTTCTCCGGCTCAAGTACACCGTCATCGAATACTTTTCGACGAGCCGCGCGTCAAGACCGTCATGCATCCCGCAATCCGCTACATGACAAGCATTCACAAGAGCAAGTCGATGAGCGAGAACTTCGTCCTCCACCACATCAAGTTGCGTTTGCTCAAGCTCAAGAACGACAACGACAACGGCGCCAAGAGGAAGAACAAGCGCATCTACACCAAGAGGAACAAGACGCCGAGGCTCAACGTCTTGAACAACAACAACGTGAAGCGCAAGATCTTGAGGCGCAATGTGCCCTTCAAGAATCAAGTCGAGCCATCGCCAACCGCAATCGCAAACGGCGCAATCAAGAGGAAGCCTTCGAGAAGAAATCCATGAGAGGAACTACCAACCGCGAGTGCAACGTCAAGTTCCTCAAGCTCCTCCTCAAGCTCGTCAAGCTCCACCTCAACCTCAAGTTCAACAAGAGCAAGTTGATCATGGACTTCCTCCACGCCAAGAGCAACATGAGGATGATTACCCCCACCGTCAAGGGCGTCATCATGACCATCACCAACAACACAATGAAGAGCAACGCTACGGCAAGCTAAAATTCACAATGCCCAAGTTCAATGGAAGCAATGATCCCGAAGAATACCTCTCATGGGCATTGAAGGTTGACAAAATCTCTCTTTTGCACAACTATGAGGAAGAGAAGAAGATCGCTATGGCATCACTCTAGTTCCAAGACTATGTGCTCATATGGTGGGAACAAGTCCTTGAGCGCAGACAAGCAAGAGGTGAACCTCAAATCACCACTTGGGCTGAAATGAAGGAAGTCATGCGAGCACGTTTTGTGCCCACATACTACAACCGCGATCTCTTCAAGAAACTCCAACTCCTCAAGCAAGGAACAAAGAGTGTTGAAGAATACTACAAGGAAATGGAGATAGCCATGATTCGAGCCAATGTCATGGAAGATGATGAGCAAACTATGACACGTTTCTTGAATGGCCTCAATCATCCCATCAAGAAGATCGCCGACTTCCAACCCTACTCCAACCTCATTGAGCTCGTGCATCAAGCTACAAAGGCGGAACATCAAGTGCAAGATGACTTCAAGTACGCCAAGTACTCGTCCAAGACCTACGGCTTCTCCAACAACCAAGCTTCAATGACTCCTCCAACTTCTACCTCAACCAAGCCATCTACAACCAATGACGACAAGTAAAGTTACAAGAAAACTTCGACTAGCTCAAGTCATCTTCATCCTACTACAAGCAACTTCAAGCCGCATGCTTCATCATCTACTCCGACCGATGAGACCATCAAGACTAGCTCCTTCAAGTAATTCACTTGCGGCGACCGAGGTCACAAGTCTTATGAATGCACAAACAAGCGCACCATGATCCTCAACGACGATGGCACCTATGATCCATGAGTGACGAGGAGATGGAAGCCCTTGAGCAAGTGGCCATGCACCGGCGAGTGAACGAGGATGAAGATGATCAAGTCTTTTGTGATGAGGACTCGAGCCCCGCTCTCGTTGTCTCCAAGGTCTTGACTCTTCAACATCAACAAGAAGAAGACCAAAGATGCCACATCTTCCACACAAAGGCCGACATCAATGGAAGGTCCGTCAAGGTCATCATTGATGGAGGTAGTTGCCACAACTTGGCAAGTGAAGAACTATGCTCCAAACTTCAATTGGTCAAGATGAAGCACCCGCACCCATACAAAGTCCAATGGCTAAGTGACTCCGACACTATATGAGTTGAGCATACGGTCCAAGTCTCCTTCAAAATTGGTGCATATGAGGACACTTTGGAGTGTGATGTCGTTCTGATGTCCGTTTGCCACCTCCTTCTTGGTCGACCATGGCAATTCGACCGTGGTGTCATCCACAACGGGCGTACCAATCACTATAGCTTCAAGATGAAAGGGAAGGAGTATGTGCTACGACCTATGTCTCCTAGTCAAGTGATAGCCGACAAGCAAGCCACCCATCCTGGAGAGAAGAGTGAGAATGTGATCCACCAAAAAGTGAGTGAGAGCCACAAGCCAAACTTGAGCGCCTCTTCGCTAGAGAGAAAAACCTAGTCCTATTTGCCACAAAAAGTGAGATGCGAGAAGTGTGTGAGAACCCATTGAGTGTTATGCACTTTGTCCTTGCATGCAAGGATGGGGACCCAAAAACTAACACCTCTCACGAGCTACCTTTAGTGTTTCAATCTCTTTTGCAGGAATTCCAAGATGTTTTTCCCGATGAGCTACCTCCGGGTCTACCTCCTATACGAGGCATTGAGCATCGAATCGACCTCATCCCCGGAGCGCCCCTTCCAAACAAACCTCCATACCGCGTCAACCCCAAAGAAACTAAGGAGATCCAACGGCAAGTACAACAACTAATCGACAACGGTCATGTACGTGAAAGCTTAAGTCCTTGTGCCGTTCCGGTTATACTTGTCCCTAAGCAAGATGGAAGTTATCACATGTGTTCTGATTGTAGACCTATAAATGCTATTACCGTTCGCTATAGGCATCCCATTCCCCGCCTAGATGATATGCTTGATGAACTTAGCGGTGCTGCCTTTTTCTCAAGAATTGATCTTAAAAGTGGCTATTATCAAATCCGCATACAAGAAGGTGATGAGTGGAAAACTGCTTTCAAAACCAAATTTGGCTTGTACGAGTGGTTAGTTATGCCTATGGGTTTATCGGAAGCTCCCGGTACTTTCATGCGTCTTATGCATTTTGTGCTTAGACCTTATATTGGAGTGTTTGTTGTGGTTTACTTTGATGATATTCTTGTGTTTAGCAAATCCATGAAAGAGCATCTAAAGCATGTTAGGGCTGTTTTGGAACCGCTTCGCAAGGAACGTCTTTATGCCAACATGAAAAAGTGCACGTTTGGTGTTGACAAACTTGTTTTCTTGGGTTTTGTTATTTCTTCCAAGGGTGTCCATGTTGATGAATCTAAAATTGAAGCAATTAAAACTTGGCCCCAACCCACCAATTTGCAACAAGTGCGTAGTTTTCTTGGTCTTGCAGGTTTTTATCGTCGCTTCGTGAAAGACTTTAGCACTATTGCCGCTCCTTTGCATGCTTTGAGTAAGAAGAATGCTCCTTTTGTTTGGGGATCTTTGCAATCCACCGCTTTTGATGAGCTCAAGTCTTGCTTACTCATGCTCCGATTCTTGATTTGCCCAACTTTTAGAAAACTTTTGAGGTTTATTGTGATGCAAGTGGTACCGGAATTGGCGTAGTTTTGATGCAAGAAAAGCGAGCCATTGCATATTTTAGTGAAAAACTCTCCGGTGCTCAACTTAAGTATCCCATTTATGACAAAGAATTTTATGCTTTAGTGCGTGTGCTACATGTTTGGGAACATTATCTTAGACCTCATGAGTTTGTCATCCATACCGATCGTGAAACGCTTAAGTACATAAAAGGTCAAACTAAGTTAAACAAGCATCATGACAAATGGAGTGAATTTATTGAATCTTTCCCCTATGTGATCAAGTGAATTAAGGGTAAGGAAAATGTAGTTGTGGATGCACTTTCACGCATATGCACACTTGTCACTAAACTTGAGCTGAATGTTATTGGCTTTGAGCACATAAAAGACTTGTATGCTAATGATCCATCTTTTGCTACTCCTTATGCTAATTGTTTGATGCATACATCTTGGGAACAATATTACATCATGGATGGTTATCTTATGAGAGCTAACAAACTATGCATTCCCAAGTCTTCTTTTCGTTTGCTCCTTTTGCAAGAGGCCCACGGAGGCGGACCCATAGGACATTTTGGACGCGATAAGACATTCGCCACGCTCTCCAAGAACTACTTTTGGCCCAAGATGTTCCGTGACGTCTCACGCTTCACCAACCGATGCTCTACATGTCGCAAAGCTAAGTTCAAAGCTCAATCACATGGTCTTTAGATGCCTCTTCCTATTCCTTATCAACCTTGGGAAGACATTAGCATGGATTTAGTACTTGGTTTGTGTAGAACTCGAAATGGAAAGGATTCCGTGTTTGTTGTTGTGGACCAATTTTCTAAGATGGCACATTCCATTCCTTGCAACAAGATAGACGATGCTTCACACATTGCAAATCTCTTTTGTAGGGAAATCTTGCGCCTCCATGGAGTACCAAAGACAATCGTCTCCGACCGCGACGTCAAATTCTTGAGTTACTTTTGGAAGACGCTATGCGCCAAGCTCGGAATCAAGCTCTTGTTCTCGTCCGCTTACCATCCTCAAACCGACGGCCAAACGAAGGTGACGAACCGGACGCTCTCCACTCTACTTCGCGTGTTGATCAAGAAGAACATCAAGGAGTGGGAGGAGTGTATACCTATCACCGAGTATGCCTACAACCGTGCAAGACATTCGACGACCGGCAAGTCCCCCTTCGAGGTCGTCTACGGCTTCAACCTGTTGTCCCCATTGGACATTCTACCTCTTCCTCTACAAGAGCGCACCAACCTCGACGCAAGTGCCCATGCAAGCTACATCAAGAAGATGCATGAAGATACAAGGCACACAATCGAGCGCCAAGTACAACGACTTGCGACCAAGCTCAACATCAACAAGCATCCCATGATATTCAACATTGGAGACCTCATGTGGTTACACCTTCGCAAGGACCGCTTCCCCAACGAATGCAAGTCCAAACTTCTCCCCCGAGCCGATGGACCCTTCAAGGTGCTAGCACGCTACAACAATAACGCTTACAAGACCGATCTCCCATGCGACAAGTACAACGTGAGCGACATCTTCAACGTCTCCGATCTCTCCTCGTACCATGGTGATGAGGATTTTGATCCGAGGTCGGATCTTTCACAAGGGGGGGGGGGAGATGATGTGGAGCATCCTTCGGTCATCCCCATGGACCTTCCATCGTCTCACCAAGCACCAAGATGACCCATGACTAGAGCACGAGCTAGAGCTCTCGAGACCAAGGTGACTTCTCTCCTTAGTGATATCTCATTTGATCCTCTCCAGACAAGGCTACTACCTAAGTCAGGAATGTTGTGCATGATTAGGTACCAAGAGGACCCTCCCGACGATGTTCATGAAGATGGTCAAGACACCAAGTCCACGGAAGAAGAGAACCAACGGAAGAAGGCGAGAACAACCTCCAGGCACCGGACATCCGGCCCCTGGAGATCTACTTGGACAGGAGTTGGCAGAAGAAGCTACAGGGACCGGACATCCGGCGTCCATCCCAGACATCCGGCCCCCCTCACCGGAATTCCGGCCTCCAGCCTGGACATCCGGAGGCGCCATCCAGGGAGCACAGAAGCTTGCCCCGACAGCCCGGACATCCGGCTGCCTCACTGGACATCCGACCCCACCTGAAGCACCGGAAATCCGGCCCCTCCATGCGGACATCCGGCCCCGTCCATCCAAAGAGCCGCAGCGCCAACTCCACCAGCCCGGACATCTGGCCAGCCAGCCCGGACATCCGGCCCGTCGTGAGTGCCCGGACATCCGGCCCGATGCCCGGACATCCGGTCCCCTCCTGCCTGCGTGCAGCGCCTCAGGGCCGTGGCCCATGTACCCCTTCGCCCCATAGACTATATATACTCCCCCTTCCCCTACGTTTTAGGGTTAGCATTGTGATAGCTCATTTGAGATAGAGCATTGCTCATCCGTACTGGATCTACTCCTCGTGAGGGACCGCACCTCTTCAGAGAAGATCCATCCGGATTCAAGGCCTCCATCCGGAGAAGACAATCAAGACCTCCTCACGGAGAAGAACGGTTACTCTTGTATCGTCCCTTGTTGAATTTGGATCTCGTGTTACTTTGTGCCTCGATGATCTAGCACTTGTGTGATAAAATTCGTGTCGGTTGAGTGTTTCTCTTGTTCTCCCCTCGTGATTTCCCTCGTGTTCTTCCGCGCGTTCTTCGTGTTCCCCGTAGGGTTCCGCCCTACATCAGCTAGGCTCTTGCATGAGGGCTCACTATTCTTTTTCGCATCTCTCTTCTACACATAGACAAAAGTGTCATGTAAGTCAGAAGTGATGTTCTGAGCATGAGCTCAGATGAGCTCCATATTTGCTTCGTCCGCTTACGTCAAGATTGCCAACATCACGCGTATATGCCTCTGTATTCCAAATAGCATATGCAAATATATTCAATCAATTTCTAGGCGATGGCCCAACCATCTACCTCACTTTAATGTCACAATCACCGTCCCACGCTTGGTGGCTCAGACGGACATGCACCATATGTGCCACGGCTCACATGTTTGCCCACAAACGACCGCCCTTCATACTGCTCATTTACCCATACCTCATCAAACGCATACGATGTGCCAAGCATTTTTTTCCACATGCCTTGACCAAACGCCACCGAGTGTAATAGCAGGCCCAATTTCCAAATGGAAACCCAACGAGTAAGGTCTTCGGCTGAAATTGTTTTATCAAACTATTGCAATTTCCTCAATGAGCCATAATTTGTTTACTAATAAATGGCAGAAAAATACCATAGCAGCTCACACTTCCGGCAGTACCATGTAATTAAGAACACACAATCTACTAATGTTATGCATGCCTACAAAGCTCAGGAACGGAATCTCAAATTCAAACACAATGCAAAGGAATGAACATTTCTCTTACTGATTTAATAAAAGTGATGCTAAAGAATATCGGCTAGCCTCAAATGGATCTGAATGTTTCCCGCAGACATTCCTCCGGTGCCCGAGCACTCCATATTTCAAACACTTCAGCAATTTCCTTGGAGCTTTTGGCACATCGTCTTATCCCAAGAATCAAATGATGTTCCAATGGGAGGGTTCACAACATTGCCATCTTGCTTTATTATGAACGGCCTCATTGATAGTTTTAGAGCACTTTACCTATTCGGGTTCAGAAGATCACAGTCTACAGGTGCTTGCTGAATTCTAACCCTGCGCAATCACAAAGCATTTTATCTTAGTCACTAGTAAACATAAATAAACCAAAAAACAATGAGGCAACAAGAAAACTAAGAGAACGGAACATATAATTTCTTATTCATCTACTGTTGTGCAAGCAATTATGTTTGACTAGGTTTGTTCCTTTCCATACATGGACACTGTACTCAGCTAAACGATCAACCATTCCAAAAACAAATGAATTACAGGTGCAGTTTCCTTTCTCTGAAAGATGGCTTAAACAGAACAGGGTCACTGCAATTCAAGCATGGATATGTTTGTTCGGTTATTTTGAAACAAAATAAACACGACAATTTACACCACGACAAGGCTGATTTTTGAAGGTTACTACCAGGTAGTAAATAAAAACCATGGCCCAGCAACATATGAATCCTAAAGCAATAAAAAAATGCAGATGAACTTTCTCCAAGCAGTTGGTTTCACACTAGTGCGGCTTCTCACACTAGAACATGCATCAATAAGGTATGGTTAACATAAAGATAGTTCACAGTACAGTAGGGCTGCCTTTTTCATTTATCTTCCACATATGAGTAATAGCAGTTAGCAAAAATATGAATCCCATATAAAACACTCAAAACATGCTGCCGATAGGATATTCTTGAGCCAGTGAACAAGAGCTTCTGCCAATAGAAAGTACCTCCGGGTCTAGCCGCTCATACTTCAAAACAAACTTGCAGCAGACCGTCTTCATGATGGAATCCAACATTTCCTCCGCCGCTGCAAAGATCTCTGCCTCGACAGATTTCACCTTCTGACTCATGCTAATTGAAGTTGTGGCTACATGTTCCAAGTCCACAAATATATGCATTGGATTACCTGGAGGTACATAATTCTTTAAACATAATTCTCTTCCGACTCTCTATCAAATTGTAGCCTCATATACTTCAGTCATCGACGCTATGCCGCCCATCATTCTCAGAAATTTAGAGAAACCACATTTGAAACTCTTTGTGGGCTCATCATGTACAAGCACCGCAACCAACACTACTTCATGATGCTGCTAACGCGATAGTACGATCAGAGACCCTTTTGACGAAACTATGTGCGATGCATTAATCGCAAACAGTGATGTAAAAAACCCGTCAAAAAAGACTCAAAACGTTTACGGTGACGGAGACATCAAACACGGTTCCGATTTTAGTTGTGTGTGCGATGCAGGGCACACGATTGATCCATCTAAATTGTTTCCGATGAGACAGAACAACAGAAACGGGCAGCCATATCAAGGTGTGTGTGATATACATCATATAGTTCACTCAGATAAACTGTTTGCTATTAGGGAGTGCAATAGAAACGGTTAGCCAGTTCAAGGTGTGTGTGATATACTGCATACGGTTCACTCGGACGAACTGTTTTCAATTAGGGAACACAACAGAAATGGTTCAACTTAACAAGATGTGTGTGATATGCGGCATACAGTTCACATAGATGAACTGTTTGTGATGAGCCAAAAGAACACAAATGAGTCGTGTAAACAAGATGTGTGTGATACGCGGCAAACAGTCGACTCGAGTGAACTGTTGGTGATGAGAAATTACAACACATGTGGTTACTACAGTTAATTCGTGTGCGATTCTGTGTGTACAAAAAACTTTGAAAATTGCAAACTAGTTGCTTGCGGTGGCTAGGAGTATCGCACACGATGCGTCTGCGAGTACTCGTGTGCGATGATTAGTAAGTTACACATACGTTTCTTTATGTTAACACATGTGCAAATTTGCAACATGGACAACTAATATGCAAATGCCTTTTGGACATCGGGCACACGCTTAAACTCTATGAACTGTGTACGATACTAATACTTTCCATGAAAATTTAAGAACTTGGCTAACAACATTTGAGTAACATATATATAGTGGTTACACTATTCGACAAAAGGAGTATCTTCGTAACATGGTTTTGACAACCATATGATCCATATCTACATGCTTAATATTGTAACAACTATCACATTTTAAGAGGCTGAGGGCCAACAACCATATGGTCCATATCTACATACTTCACATAGTAACAGCTAACACATTTTAAGAGGCTGATGGCCAACAACCACAACTATCCGCTGGAAGCAGCTTGATCATGGCGACTCGTCATCTCGTCAATGAAAAGGAAGAGCCCTCCTTTGCCTTGGTAGAGCATGAGTAGAACAGTGTCTCCAATTTTCCAATATGGATGCATTGTCACGACAAGCGAGAACTTGTTAATTTGCATGGTTCCATTTCTGCGGGAAATGCAGTACCTTGCAATCACTTTGACGTTATTAGCAGGCACAAGTGTAATTCGACCATGCCGGGAAATTGATCCAGGAACTACTACAGCAGGCAATTTCTGTTGAAATGTAGAATAAAAACCAATTGTAACATATCATTGAAGATATATATAGTTTATGAGCATCAACATAAAAATATTACTTTATACCAGCGTTTTGTGCACACAATTGGTCTTGTTCAATGTGTGCACCATAGGTATAATTAATCCCATCCAAAATCCAGCGTTCATACACTGTGCTTTCTCTGTTAGATTATCAACAAAGTTTATGCCATGCTTCAAGTCCTTCAAGTGAAATTTGGTACGCTTAGTAACATACAGATCGTTCACTATGCATCCAACATATCCTGATTAAAAGGCGGAAAGGTATTATTTATTCAGAACATGGCAGAAGAATATATAGTGCATATAAATTGGTAAATATAATTTGTTACTGCCTAGGAACGGAGTCCAAAAATGAAATCACAATTGGTTGCTTAAATAGTGATCAATTAGTCAGAACAAATACCCCGATTTTGCTAAGTAATATGCCAGCATGGAGAAAGTTGAAAGGACACTAACTTCGATCAGACTTTGATCGGCTGATGACGTTGGGGAAGTAAACATCCATGTTAGTTAGACCAGGCTATGGTGCACGCACTAGAATTTTTCTGCAAAGGTTCACATCAAAATAGGAGTGACCATCTTTATCAAGTTTTACGCTAACCGTTATTTTAAATCCATGTTGCGTTGTCAATATGACATCCATGGAGTCATCAACAAAGTAAAGCCCAAGATTTCCTTCTACTCCTATTCTTGCAAAGCAAGGGATGGACTGCTTGAAATGAAAATTAAGATCGTAAATTAGATATATTGAAATAACAGAGCAAGATGCAAATATGAGAATAACTGATAGAACAGATCAATATATAGATGAAAGCAAAGTACAAAAATATATAATTAAAAATAGATAATGTAACAAAGATTTGATGCAAATATGAGAGTAACTGAATGAATAATACACCATATATTTGCCTAGTATAAGGGGGAATATCAGCATTGACATCCAGGCTGCACGTGGCACAACACCTGTTATCTAAATTTAGCAACATGCGGTATATGTTCACAAATTTAGGCCATGCCGACCGTGGTAGGTTGAGATTGAATATACCGAGCGCTCCCTGAAGTCATCCGGAATGGTGAGATAGAACTTCATTTCCGGCTGGCGGCGACCACACTTGCCCGATTTGTGCTTGCACTATGGACACATGAATGAAAACCCTCGAATCAGCTAGAAGAAAAATGAATCCACGATGATTTCTGCCGGTTGATTAACAACGATGGACGAACTATGATAAGAGATGAGTGAATATTTCGCTAACTTGATTACCTTCTCCATGAGAAAAATCCCCGGCCCAATCCCGCAGAAAACCCCAATCGACCAGAGTCTAGAATGTCGCTGCAGATAGGGGGCGGAAAGCGGTAGGGGTGAAATCCCATGCCGTTTGGAGCGCGACCTCCGCCGCTGATGAGAGTCGTTGAGCTTAGGGTGGCCACCGCGATAGAAGTTGATGAGGTGTAGAGTTGCGAAGGAGTCCGCGGCGAGTGGGTGGGGATGAAGTGGGCGAGGGTTTTCTTTTTTTCTTTTGCATGTGTGGGTGAACACACACGGTTCGCAGAGGCGACGGAGATGAATCATGTGCGATAGTAAATCACCAAGATTGAAGGGGAATCCAAATTTCCTTTGGCCTTTGTCCATAAGTTTTTTTCTACGATGAACATAAACCCTGCGAATCACCGTGTTCAAATTTGGCACTTTTCCGGGTTCATTTACAATATTTAGGGGACTATGTGCATTTTTTAGGCATTAGTGCACATAATTCAAATTCAAATAATCAGTGCATGAAAAGGTGCACGAGAACGGTCGGGAAAACCATGCTCGTGCTATTTAATAAATTCTCATGCCTTCTATAAGGAATGGGAAGATATTTTACGGAAATGTATGGCAATAGTCAACCACAAACACGTCATTTATTGGTTTTTCAATTGTAGAAAAACGAAATACATGCTTGAAAAACATGATGGCTGGCATGGTGCCATGGTACGGCCTCACCATGCCCTGGTACAAATTTGAGAAGGTTTGGCTTATGTCGTCGTCCACGCCATTCCTAAATTAAACCATCACCGAGGAATTTTCATGGTTTCGAGGGGGAAGTCAACAAGATTGAAGGGGCCGGGAATCCAAATTTCCTTCCCAGCTTCTCATTCATTTTTTTCTACAATCAACATACCCCCTCGAATGTAACGTGTTCAAATTTGGCATTTTTCCGGGCTCATTTACCATATTTAGGGGATTATCTGCATTTTTTAGGCATTAACCCACATAATTGAAATTCGAACGATCGGTGCATGAAAAGGTGCACAAAAACGGTCTAGAAAAACCATACTCATGGTATTTAGTAAATTCTCATGCCTTTTACAAGGAATGAGCAGAGATTTCAAGGGAAGGCGTGGCAATAGTCAACCACAAACATGTCATTTACTAGGTTATCAACTATAGAAAAATGAAATACGTGCTTGAAAAACATGACGCCTAGCATGGTGTCATGGTATGGCCTCACCGTGCCCTGGTAAAAAGCTGAGAAGGTTTGATTTATGTCATCATGCACGCCCTTCATAAATTGAACCATCACCGAGGAAGTTCCATGCTTTCGAGAGGGAAATCACCAAGATTGAAGGGGAATCCAAATTTCCGTCCTAGTTTGTTATTTAGTTTTTTCCAACGATCAGCGTACCCCCTCCAACGCAACGTGTTTGATACGTCTCCAACGTATCTATAATTTATGAAGTATTCATGCCATGTTTATAATATTTTTACATGATTTTGGTATGATTTGATTAGAACTAACCCGGGCTAACGCTGTTTTCAGCAGAACTACAGTGTTGTTGTTTTTGTGTAGAAATAAAAGTTCTCGGAATGCGCTGAAAATCAACAGAAAATATTTTTGGAAAATATAAAAAATACTGGAACGAAAATCTATCGGAGGGGAGTCCCAAGGCCACCACAAGGGTGGAGGGCACGTCCTACCCCCCAGGAGGGTGCTCCTACCTCATGACTCCCCATGGGCCCCATTGACGTGAAACCGACGCCAACCCCTCCTATTGTTGGGAAACATAGCATGCAATTTCAAAAAAATTCCTACGCTCACGCAAGATCTATCTAGGAGATGCATAGCAATGAGAGGGGAGAGTGAGTCCACGTACCCTCATAGACCGAAAGCGGAAGCGTTAATTTAACACATTTGATGTAGTCGAACATCTTGTCAAATCAACCGATCAAGTACCAAACGTACGACACCTCCAAGGTTTGCACACGTTCAGATCGATGACGTCCCTCTAACTCTTGATCCAGTAGAGGTACGAAGGAGTCGATGAGTTCCGTCAGCATGACGGCGTGATGACGGTGTTGGTGAAGTGATCCGCGCAGGGCTTTGCCTAAGAACTACGGCAATATGATCGGAGGAGCAAATGGTGGAGGGGGGCACCGCACACAGCTAAACAATTCATGTGCTTTGGGGTGCCCCCTGACCCGTAAAGGAGGAGGGGAGGAGGCCGACCAAAGGGGCATGCCAAGGAGGGGGGATTCCTACTAGGACTCCACTCCTAGTAGGATTCGCCCCCCCCCCTCTTTTTTCCTTCTACCGGAGGGAGAAAGGGGGAAGGAGAGGGAGATGGAGAAGGAAAGGGGGACCCACCCCCTTCCCTAGTCCAATTCGGCCTCCTACCTTGTGGGGGGCGCACAAGCCCCTTGTGGGAAGGTTAGCCTCCCTCCTATGGCTCATATCTTCCACCCGAGGGTTCCAGCAACCCCTCCGGCACTCCAGTATGTACCCGATACACTCCGGAACCCTTCCGGTGTCCGAACACTACCTTCCAATATATCAATATTTACCTCTCGACCATTTTGAGACTCCTCGTCATGTCCATGATCTCATCCGGGACTCCGAACTACCTTCGGTCACTAAAACACATAACTCATATAATACATATCGTCATCGAACGTTAAGCGTGCAGACCCTACGGGTTCGAGAACTATGTAGACATGACCGAGACACCTCTTCGGTCAATAACCAATAGCGGAACCTGTATGCTCATATTGGTTCCCACATATTCTACGAAGATCTTTATCGGTCGAACCGCAATGTCAGCATAGTTATTCCCTTTGTCATCGGTATGTTACTTGCCCGAGATTCGATGGTGGTATCTTCATACCTAGTTCAATCTCGTTACCGACAAGTCCCTTTACTCATTCCATAGTGCATCATCCCGAAACTAACTCATTAGTCACATTGCTTGCAAGGCTTCATATGATGTGCACTACCGAGAGGGCCCAGAGATATCTCTCCGATACTCGGAGTGACAAATCCTAATCACGATCTATGCCAACCCAACAAACACCTTCGGAGATACCTGTAGAGCATCTTTATAATCACCCAGTTACGTTGTGATGTTTGATAGCACACAAGGCATTCATCCGGTGTCCGGGAGTTGCATAATCTCATAGTCGGAGGGATATATATTTGACATGAAGAAAGCAGTAGCAATAAAACTGAACGATCATTATGATAAGCTAACATATGGGTCTTGTCCATCACATCATTCTCCTAATGATGTGATCCCGTTCATCAAATGACAACACATGTCCATGTCTAGGAAACTTAACCATCTTTGATCAACGAGCTAGTCAAGTAGAGGCATACTAGGGACACGGTATTTTGTCTATGTATTCACACATGTATCAAGTTTCCGTTTAATACAATTCTAGCATGAATAATTGATGTCTACTACACAACGTTCTTCTTGTAGACGTTGTTGGGCCTCCAAGTGCAGAGGTTTGTAGGACAGTAGCAAATTTCCCTCAAGTGGATGGCCTAAGGTTTATCAATCCGTGGGAGGCGTAGGATGAAGATGGTCTCTCTCAAACAACCCTGCAACCAAATAACAAAGAGTCTCTTGTGTCCCCAACACACCCAATACAATGGAAAATTGTATAGGTGCACTAGTTCGGCGAAGAGATGGTGATACAAGTGCAATATGGATGGTAGATATGAATATTTGTAATCTGAAATTATAAAAACAGCAAGGTAACTAATGATAAAAGTGAGCATAAATGGTATTGCAATGGTAGGAAACATGGCCTAAGGTTCATACTTTCACTAGTGCAAGTTCTCTCAACAATAATAACATAATTGGATCATATAACTATCCCTCAACATACAACAAAGAGTCACTCCAAAGCCACTAATAGCGAGGAACAAACGAAGAGATTATGGTAGGGTACAAAACCACCTCAAAGTTATCCTTTCTGTTCTACTATTCAAGAGTCCGTAGTAAAATAACACGAAGCTATTCTTTCCGTTCAATCTATCATAGAGTTCGTACTAGAATAACACCTTAAGACACAAATCAACCAAAACCCTAATGTCACCTAGATACTCCAATGTCACCTCAAGTATCCGTGGGCATGATTATACGATATGCATCACACAATCTCAGATTCATCTACTCAACCAACACAAAGTACTTCAAAGAGTGTCCCAAGTTTCTACCGGAGAGTCAAGACGAAAAC
The DNA here is from genome assembly GCF_002162155.2 of Triticum dicoccoides. Taxonomy (NCBI): domain Eukaryota; kingdom Viridiplantae; phylum Streptophyta; class Magnoliopsida; order Poales; family Poaceae; genus Triticum; species Triticum dicoccoides. Next base: position 295,309,270 of record NC_041393.1, read on the forward strand.
GTGTGCCAACCCCTATGCATAGGTTCATGGGCGGAACCCGCAAGTTGATCACCAAAACATACATCAAGTGGATCACGTGATATCCCATTGTCACCACAGATAAGCACGGCAAGACATACATCAAGTGTTCTCAAATCCTTAAAGACTCAATCCGATAAGATAACTTCAAGAGGAAAACTCAATTCATCACAAGAGAGTAGAGGGGGACAAACATCATAAGATCCAACTATAATAGCAAAGCTCGCGATACATCAAGATCGTGCCATAGAGAGAACACGAGAGAGAGAGATCAAACACATATCTACTGGTACATACCCTCAGTCCCGAGGGTGAACTACTCCCTCCTCGTCATGGAGAGCACCGGGATGATGAATATGGCCACCGGTGAGGGATTCCCCCTCCGGCAGGGTGCCGGAACGGGCTCCTGAGAGGTTTTCGGTGGCTACAGAGGCTTGCGGCGGCGGAACTCCCGATCTATTGTGTTCTTCGATGGTTTTAGGGTATATGGGAATATATAGACGAAAGAAGTCGGTCGGGGGAGCCTCAAGGGGCCCACGAGACAGGGGGGCACGCCTGGGGGGGGGGGTGAGGGGTGGGGGTGGGCGCGCCCTCCTATCTCCTGGCCTCCTCGAAGCTTGCCTGGCTTGTACTCCAAGTCTCCCAGATCATGTTCGTTCCAAAAATCACGCTCCCGAAGGTTTCATTCCGTTTGGACTCCATTTGATATTCCTTTTCTTTGAAACACTGAAATTGGCAATAAAACAATATGGGCTAGGCCTACGGTTAATAGGTTAGTCCCAAAAGTAATATAAAAGTGTATAATAAAGCCCGTAATCATTCAAAACAGATAATAAAATAGCATGGATGCTTCATAAATTATAGATACGTTGGAGACGTATCAGCATCCCCAAGCTTAATTCCTGCTCGTCCTCGAGTAGGTAAATGATAAAAGATAGAATTTATGAAGTGTACTGATGGTACTTTCACCATCAGTGCCACCCTAGGCAGCAAATAGGAAAGCACACTCATTACCTTCATGCGGGGAATGTAGATGTGTTTGCATGGCAACCATATCACATCCCCGGTGTTACCAGGGAGGTAATTGAGAACCACCTTGCTATCTAGCCTCATGCTCGGCCCGTCAAGTAGAAGGTCAGGAAGCAAGCTTTGGAATGGCAACATTTCATAGCAGAAGAAATCAAGAAACTCGAGGCAGCTGGCTTGGTCACATTAGTGCTACATCCAACCTAGTAGGCGAATCCGGTCATCGTGCGCAAAGGCAAATGAGAAATGGAGACTTTGTATTGATTACAATAATCTCAACAAGGCATGCCCAAAGGATCCTTTCCCCTTGCCGTGTATCGACCAGATTGTGGACTCCACTGCCGGCTGTGATCTACTCTCGTTTCTTGACGCCTACTCCGGATATCACCAGACATTCATGTCCAAAGAAGATGAGGAGAAAACCGCATTCATTACTCCATGTGGCATGTACTGCTTCGTACGAATATCTTTCGGGCTAAAGAGTACGGTTTGAACATTCGCAAGAGTAGTTCATATCGGTTTTGAGCCACAGTTGCACAGAAACATAGAAACCTACATGGATGATATCATGGTCAAGACCAAGGACAAGTCCACTTTTGGTTCAAGATTTGGAAGAAACCTTTCCCAACTTACAGAAGATCAATATGAATCTCAACCCCAAGAAGTGTGTATTCGGTGTCGCCTCCGGCAAGCTCCTTGGATTCTTCATATCTCAGCATGGGATCAAAGCGAACCCCGACAAGATTTATGCTATTGAGAAGATATAGGAACCCAAGACCATCAAGGATGTGCGGCGCCTTGCCGGTTGTGTCGCAGCTCTGAGTAGGTTTATTTCAAGGTCTGTTGTGTGCGCCCTGCCTTTTTTCAAGATATTGAAAAAGGCAGGCCCGGTAAAATGGACTCCGGAAGCGGAGGCTGTGGTGCATGACATGAAAAAGTACCTGTCCTCTACGCCAACTCTAGTCGCGCCTAAACTACAAGAACCATTGCTGATATACTTGGCGGCAATGAATCAAGTGGTTAGTATTGTGCTAGTTGTGTAGAGGGAAGCTGGCAATGAGGAAACAAAAGCAGCAAAGCCATTGTTTGGCGAGATAGTTGCTACCTCTTGAGCTTGCATTGGTTTTCCCTTGAAGAGGAAAGGGTGATGCAACAAAGTAGCATAAGTATTTCCCTCAGTTTTGAGAACCAAGGTATCAATCCAGTAGGAGACAACGCACAAGTCACCGAATACCTGCACAAACAATCAAGAACTTGCAACCAACGCGATAAAGGGGTTGTCAATCCCTTCACGGTCACTCGCAAAAGTGAAAACTAATAGAGATAATAAAGTAAATATTTTTGGTATTTTTGATGTATAATCGGAAAGTAAAGATTGCAAAATAGTAGATCATAAACTAGCAAGATGTAAACGGGATTTACTAATATGGAAAAGAGATGCAATATAATGGAAAAGAGATGCAATATAATGGAGAAGAGACCCGGGGGCCATAGATTTCACTAGTGGCTTCTCTCGAGATAGCATGTATTACGGTGGGTGAGCAAATTACTGCCGAGCAATTGATAGAAAAGCACATAATTATGATGACATCTAAGGCAATGATCATGAACATAGGCATCACGTCCGTGTCAAGCAGACTGACTCCTGCCTGCATCTACTACTATTACTCCACACGTCGACCGCTATCCAACATGCATCTAGAGTATTAAGTTCATAAGAACGGAGTAACACATTAAGCAAGATGACATGATGTAGAGGGATAAAATCAAGCAATATGATATAAACCCCATCTTTTTATCGTCGATGGCAACAATGCAATACGTGCCTTGTTGCCCCTACTGTCACTGGGAAAGGACACCGCAAGAACCCAAAGCTAAGCACTTCTCCCATGGCAAGAAAGATAAATCTAGTAGGCCAAACTAAACCGATAATTCGAAGAGACTTGCAAATATATCAAATCATGCATATAAGAATTCAGAGAAGAACCAAATAATATTCATAGATAATCTTGATCATAAATCCACAATTTATCGGATCTCGGCAAACACACTGCAAAAGAATGTTACATCGAGTAGATCTCCAAGAACACCGAGGAGAACCTTGTATTGAGAATCAAAGAAATAGAAGAAGCCATCTAGCTAATAACTATGGACCCGAAGGTCTATGGTAAACTACTCACGCTTCATCAGAGAGGTGATGGTGTTGATGTAGAAGCCCTCCGTGATCGAATCCCCCTCCGGCAGGTCACCGGAAAAGGCCCCAAGATGGGCTCTCATGGTTATAGAAGGTTGTGGTGGTGGAAAAGTGGTTTCATGGCTCCCCCTGATGTTTTTAGGGTATAAGAGTATATATAGGCGAAAGAACGAGATCGGTGGAGCTACGAGGGGCCCACAAGGGTGGGGGGCGCGCCTACCCCCGCTTGGCGCGCCCTCCTGCCTCGTGGCCTCCTTGTTATGTCTCCGACTTCATCTCCAAGTCTTCTGGTTTGCTTTCAGTCCAAGAAAGATCATCGCGAAGGTTTCATTCCGTTTGGACTCCGTTTGGTATTCCTTTTCTGCAAAACTCTAAAATAGGCAAAAAAACAAAAACTAGCACTGGGCCTTCGGTTAATAGGTTAGTCCCAAAAATAATATACAGAGCATATTAAAGCCCATTAAACATCCAAAACAGATAATATAATAGCATGGAATAATCAAGAATTATAGATACGTTGGAGACATATCAAGCATCCCCAAGCTTAATTCCTGCTCGTCCTCGAGTAGTAAATGATCAAAACAGAATTTTTGATGTGGAATGCTACCTAACATATTTATCAATGTAATTTTCTTTATTGTGGCATGAATGTTCAGATCCAAAAAATTCAAGACAAAAGTTAATATTGACATAAAAACAATAATACTTCAAGCATACTAACAAAGCAATCATGTCTTCTCAAAATAACATGGCCAAAGAAAGCTATCCCTACAAAATCATATAGTCTGGTTATTCTCTATCCTCATCACACAAAGTATTTAATCATGCACAACCCTGATGACAAGCCAAGCAATTGTTTCATACTTTTGATGTTCTCAAACTTTTTCAATCTTCACGCAATACATGAGCGTGAGCCATGGACATTGCACTATAGGTGGAATAGAATGGTGGTTGTGGAGAAGACAAAAAGGAGAAGATAGTCTCACATCAACTAGGCGTATCAATGGGCTATGGAGATGCCCATCAATAGATATCAATGTGAGTGAGTAGGGATTGCCATGCAATAGATGCACTAGAGCTATAAGTGTATGAAAGGTCAAAAAGAAACTAAGTGGGTGTGCATCCTACTTGCTTGCTCACGAAGACCTAGGGCACTTTTGAGGAAGCCCATCATTGGAATATACAAGCCAACTTCTATAATAAAAAATTCCCACTAGTATATGAAAGTGAAAACATAGGAGACTCTCTATCATGAAGATCATGGTGCTACTTTGAAGCACAAGTATGGTAAAAGGATAGTACCATTGCCCCTTTTGTCTTTTTCTCTCATTTTTTTATTTGGGACTTTTTTATGGCCTTTTTTTCTCTTTTTTTATTTTTCGTCCGGAGTCTCATCCCGACTTGTGGGGGCATCATAGTCTCCATCATCCTTTCCTCACTGAGACAATGCTCTAATAATGAAGACCATCACACTTTTATTTACTTACAACTCAAGAATTACAACTCGATACTTAGAACAAAATATGACTCTATGTGAATGCCTCCGGCGGTGTACCGGGATGTGCAATGAATCAAGAGTGACATGTATGAAAAATTATGAACGGTGGCTTTGCCACAAATACGATGTCAACTACATCATCATGCAAAGCAATATCACAATGATGAAGCGTGTCATAATAAACGGAACGGTGGAAAGTTGCATGGCAATATATCTCGGAATGGCTATGGAAATGCCATAATAGGTCGGTATGGTGGCTGTTTTGAGGAAGGTATACGGTGGGTGTATGGTACCGGCGGAAGTTGCACGGTACTAGAGAGGCTAGCAATGGTGGAAGGGTGAGATTGCGTATAATCCATGGACTCAACATTAGTTATAAAGAACTCACATACTTATTGCAAAAATCTATTAGTTATCGAAACGAAGTACTATGCGCATGCTCCTAGGGGGATAGATAGGTAGTCAAAGACCACCTCCCGTCCCCGACCGCCACTCGTAAGGAGGACAATCAATAAATAAATCATGCTCCAACATCATCACATAACGGTTTACCATACGTGCATCCTACGGGAATCACAAACTTTATCACAAATATCTCTCAATCTCACAACTACTCTACTATCATGACTCTAATATTACCATCTTCATATCTCAAAACAGTCATAAAGAATCAAACTTCTCATAGTATTCAACACACTTTATATGAAAGTTTTTATAATACCCATCTTGGATGCCCATCATATTAGGACTAAATTTATAACCTAAGAAAATTACCATGCTGTTCTAAAAGACTCCCAAAATAATATAAGTGAAGCATTAGAGATCAAAAATTTCTATAAAATAAAACCACCGGCGTGCTCTAAAAAGATATAAGTGAAGCACTAGAGCAATATTGTCTAGCTCAAAAGATATAAGTGAAGCACATAGAGTATTCTAATAAATCACGAATCATGCGTGTCTCTCCCAAAAGGTGTGTACAACAAGTATGATTGTGGTAAACTAAAGAGCAAAGACTCAAATCATACAAGACGCTCCAAGCAAAACACATATCATGTGGTGAATAAAAATATAGCCTCAAGTAAAGTTACCGATAGACGAAGATGAAAGAGGGGATGCCTTCTGGGGCATCCCCAAGATTAGGCTTTTGGTTGTCCTTGAATTTTACCTTGGGGTTCCTTTTTCATCCCCAATCTTAGGCCCTTGCCACTCTTTATTCCAAAATCCATCAAATCTTTACCCAAAACTTGAAAACTTCACAACACAAAACTTCAACAGAAAATCTCATGAGCTTCGTTAGTATAAGAAAATAAACCACCACTTTAAGGTACTGTAATGAACTCATTCTTTATTTATATTGGTGTTAAACCTACTGTATTCCAACTTCTCTATGGTTCATACCCCCCGATACTACTCATAGATTCATCAAAATAAGCAAACAACACACGAAAAACAGAATCTGTCAAAAACAGAACAGTCTGTAGGAATCTATAAGTTTTGAATACTTCTGTAACATAAAAAATTCTGAAATAAATTGGTGTACGTGAGGAATTTGTCTATTAATCTTCTGCAAAAATAATCAACCTAAAATCACTCTTCTGTAAAAAATGACAGCTATTCTTGTGAGCATAAAAGTTTCTGTTTTTTACAGCAAGATCGCAAAGACTTCACCCAAGTCTTCCCAAAGGTTCTACTTGGCACAAACACTAATTAAAACATAAAACCATATCTAACCATAAGCTAACTAAATTATTTATTACTAAACATGAGTAAAAGGTAAGGAATAAATAATAAAATTGGGTTGTCTCCCAACAAGCGCTATCGTTTAACGCCACTAGCTAGGCATAAAAACAAGAATAGATCTAGGTATTGCCATGTTTTGTATGCAATCCATAAGTGGATCTCATAATAGATTCATAAGGTAATTTAATTTTCTTCCTAGGAAAGTGTTCCATGCCCTTCCTTAATGGAAGTTGGAATCTAATATTTCCTTCTTTCATATCAATAATTGCACCAATCGTTCTAAGGAAAGGTCTACCACGAATAATAGGACATGTAGGATTGTAATCTATATCAAGAACAATGAAATCTACGGGCACATAATTCCTATTTGCAACAATAGGAACATCATCAATCCTTCATATAGGTTTCTTAATGGTGGAATTTGCAAGATGCAAATTTAAAGAACAATCATCAAGTTCACGGAAACCTAGCACATCACATAAAGTTTTTGGAATCATGGAAACACTAGCACCCAAATCACACAAAGCATAGCATTCATAATATTTAATCTTAATATTAAACGGTAGGTTCCCACTCATCATAAAGTTTTCTAGGGATAGAATCTTCTAGTTCAAGCTTTTCTTCAAAAGATTGCATCAAAGCATCAACGATATGTTTAGTAAAAGCTTTATTTTGATTATAAGCATGAGGAGAATTTAACACGGATTGCAACAAGGAAATACAATCTATCAAAGAACAATTATCATAATTAAGTTCCTTGAAATCCAAAATAGTGGGTTCATTGCTACTGAAAGTTTTGACCTCTTCAATCCCACTTTTATCAAGTTTTTCATCTAGATCTAAAAACTCCAAATCGTTGAGATGCCTTTTAACTAAAGTTGACTCATATCCAGTCCCATCTTTATCAAGATTCATATTGGAAAACAAAGATTTAATAGGAGTCACATCAATCACTTTCAGATCTTCATCATTATTATCATGAAAACTAGAAGAACACGCTTTTACAAACAAATCTTTTTTACGCATCTTAGCGGTTCTTTATTTGCACTCATCAATGAAAATTCTCATGGCTTTAAGAGACTCATTTATATCATGCTTATGTGGAATAGATCTAAGTTTCAAGGAATCAACATCAAGATAAATTCTATCCACGTTCCAAGCCAACTCATCAATCATAAGCAATTTTTCTTCAATCAAAGCATTGCAATTCTTTTGCAAACTCATAAATTCTTTAATACTACTCTAAAAATCAGAGGGCATCTTATTAAAATTTCCATAAGAGTTGTTGTAGGAATTACCATAATTATTAGAAAAATTACTAGGAAATGGCCTAGGATTAAAATTGCATATATACGCGTTGTTACCAAAATTGTTCCTTCCAACAAAATTCACATCCATAGATTCATTATTATTCTCAATAAAAGTGGACAAAGGCATATCATTAGGATCAAAAGAAACACTTTTATTAGCAAACAATTTCATAAGTTCATCCATATTTTCACTCAAAATATTAATCTCTTCAATCGCATGAACCTTTTTACTAGTGGATCTTTCGGTGTGCCATTGCGAATAATTAACCATAATATTATATAGGAGTTTAGTAGCTTCTCCTAAAGTGATTTCCATAAAAGTGCTTCCCGCGGCCGAATCTAAAAGATTTCTAGAAGCAAAATTTGATCCGGCATTTTTTTGTATAATCATCCACAAATTTAAACCATGTGTAGGGCAATTAAGTATCATTAATTTCATCCTCTCCCAAGCTTGTGCAACATGCTCATGATAAAGTTGCTTAAAATTCATAATATCATTCCTAAGGGAGATGACCTTAGCGGGAGGAAAATATTTAGAGATAAAAGCATCTTTGCACTTATTACAAGAATCAATACTATTTTTAGGCAAAGTTAAGAACCAAGTTTTAGCACGATATCTAAGCGAAAACGGAAATAGCTTCAATTTAACAATATCATTATCGACATCTTTGTTCTTTTGCATATCACACAAATCAATGAAGTTGTTTAGATGGGATGCGGCATCTTCACTAGGAAGGCTAGAAAATTGATCTTCCATAACAAGATTCAACAAAGCGGCATTAATTTCACAATATTCAGCATTGGTAGTTGGAGCAATCGGAGTGCTAATAAAATCATTGTTGTCGGTATTGGAAAAGTCACACAATTTAGTTTTATCTTGAGCCATTGTGACAAGCAATCAATCCAACACACAAGCACACAAGAAGCAAGCGAAAAGAGACGAACGGAAGATGGGCGAAGAAAAGGCAAAGGTTTTCGAAACTCGTTTTAGAAGTGGGGGAGAGGAAAACGAGAGGCGAATGGTGAATAATGTAATGCAAGGGAGAAGAGTTTATGATGGGTACTTGGTATTGCTTAACTTGACAAAGATCTCCCCGACAACGGTGCCAAAAATCCTTCTTGCTACCTCTTGAGCTTGCGTTGGTTTTCCCTTGAAGAGGAAATGGTGATGCAACAAAGTAGCATAAGTATTTCCCTTAGTTTTGAGAACCAAGGTATCAATCTAGTAGGAAACGACGCACAAGTCACTGAATACCCGCACAAACAATCAAGAACTTGCAACCAACGCGATAAAGGGGTTGTCAATCCCTTCACGGCCACTCGCAAATGTGAAATCTAATAGAGATAATAAAGTAAATATTTTTGGTATTTTTGATGTATAGATTGGAAAGTAAAGATTGCAAAATAGTAGATCAAAAACTAGCAAGATGTAAACGAGATTTAATAATATGGAAAAGAGATGCAATATAATGGAAAAGAGATGCAATATAATGGAGAAGAGATGCAATATAATGGAGAAGAGACACTACAAAAAAATACACTTCCGTGATGATACATGTTTGTCACAGTAGGTCACGTTTTCTATCATGCATGTACATCCATGACAATTTTATGACAAAATCCATATAGTCATACCTGTGCTGTCGTAGAAGTGTTCCATGACATTACCGAAATTATCATCATGGAAGTGTCCACTTCCATAACGATAAATTGCGCATCATAGAAGTGCTTTTGTCAAGGGTGACCGACACGTGGCATCCACCGTAACAGAACGCCGGTAAGCTATCGGGTCCGATTTTGGATCCGATAACCTGTTAACAGTCCCGACCAATGGGGATTTTCCACGTGTAAAATCATCATTGGCTGGAGGAAACACGTGTCGGCTCACCGTCAGGACAGATGTCATCCACTCATTGGACCGAAGGCGCCTATGATACGTCGACCCGTGGCACAGCCCAACAGAGGCCCATTCCTGTGAAAAGGCCAGCCCATTTGACTTGGTCAAAAGGTGGTGGGCTGACCCATGGAAAGCCTATTAATGGCTTGTTTGCATATAGCCCATTTATAGCCTGCTAACCCAGGGCCCGTTATGACCTACCCGAATTAGGCCCAGTAGCGTCATCTAGGCTGTCCAATATGATTCCAACCCATTTTAACTTCCGACTCATGTATGGCCCATGACGTCTTTTGCCCCATATGAGGCCCTTCGTAACTCTTGGCCCATTAATGGCCCATGGTGAAACTGGCCCGTAATGAATAGTGTATCACTTTATACCCATTAACGGCACATGGTGAAACTGGCCCGTAATGAACAGTGTATCACTTTATACCCATTAACGGCCCATTATTCCGTTGGGCCGTTTCCAGCCATGTTATCTTTCGGCCTTCTCAGGGCCCATTTATTCTTGGGCTCATTTCTAGCATTCGTTTACTTACGGCCTGTTACGTACTGTCACTTTCTGCTTGTGGGTCAAATTCAGCCCGTGGTTACAGTCGGCCCGTTTGTGGCCCGTTAATATGTTGGGCCGTTTTCATAGCGTCATCAAATACGGCCGATTAATGACGACCCGTTATGGTCGGCCCATGAACGAACGATTCCAACTCTAGCCCATTTACGACCCTAATGCGGTCTGTTATTGGCCCATGTTTGGCCAACTGATCATACGTCACGTAGAAGGTCCATTGATGATACGGCTCGTAGAAGGCCCATTGTGTCTATGTCCCGCAGAAGGCCCATTGTTTCTACATCCCGTAGAAGGCCCATTGTTTCTATGCCCCTTAGAAGGCCCATTGTTTCTACGGCCCGTAGGAGGCCCATGGTAACTATAGTAAATATGTAGCCCGTGGTTATTGTGGCCTAGTTTTAAAACATAGGTTATTGTGGCCACTAGCAAACCGCGGAAAAAGAACTGCACTGACTACAAGCAAACAAATAAACAAGACAATAAGGAAATAAATAAGCAAGCAACTTACACTAGGCTATCACGGCTATTACACATATTACATCCACTGGGCATCAAAGTTCGCCACCAGTGCAAATATAGGGAACAAAGTAGCATATCATATACACTGGTTGTCAAAGTTGGCAACCCGTGCAAATAAATGCCGCAGCAAAACAAGTAATTGAAACCACTTCAGAACAACTCAAGAAACAATATCCTGGGTACCCATAATGCTGGCAAGATGCTTAGCAAGATTATTAAGTCTCTCTTGTTTGGCGCTTAAATCCTCCAGCACTTGCTGTTGCACCAGAAAGTATGCATCTGAATTCTGCAGGGACTTCGTCAGTCCTTCGGCTTCTTGTCGCATAACATCTGATCGATGTCTTTCAACTTGAAGTTGTGACTCAAGAAGACGAACTGATTCAGGCAGCGAGTTCGAAGAGCTGGTGCCAGCAGTAGTAGCCAGTAACTCGAAAACTACATCAAGACATGACTTTGGGGTTGTCTCAGTGTCTTCAATATAGTTTTTATCAGCTTTCTTGGAGACCAACATGGATGTCTCACTATCTTGAACCTTATCTGCATTACTTCCTTTACCATTGCATAACGGGGTACTCTTCTCCAATATTCTATCCGCGTTCTAAAAGAGAAAAAACAAACACATCGTAGGTTTACAATGTAGTATATGAAACTCATTTTGGTAAACCAGTTCAGTAGTAAGGTGGACAGGATAACAACATGAAACAAACATATATCTATGTAGTATGGTTAATGTATGGTCCATATCATTCTAGTTTATGTTGACAAATCAAGATAGATATAGTTTGAATCATATCTATTTAAGACAAAGCAGCATTGACATAATATAAGTGTGGGAAACTACACAGCAATAACAACACTTGTAATGTGCATGGCATGAGAACATAACTGTTTACTCAATTGAAACTGAAATCAACATAGAGAAAGTTAGAACAGCAAACACGTTACAGAAACAGGTTTAAAACATACCTGTTGCGCCATTGGAGTTTCAATTGCATCCTTCAAATTTGAAATTAGTTGGTATGAGTAAATACAGTGATGCAAGATCAAAGTAGTATGAACCATAGCTACGAAACCTGACCTGAGAACAATTCTTCTTTTGCTTTAAGCGTTGACTTGGGGTTCGGAGTGGTGGTCCTTGTGCTTTGGGCACTGCAGTTGCCTTACTAACTGCTCATGTTTGGGTGCTCTGTGGTGGAGACGGTGCTGTGTCAACTGGAACTGGGTTACTATCTTCTGGGGTTGGGGTTAGAAGGGGTGTAGCTGGTTCTCTGTCCAACCGGGTAGGGGTACAATCTGCGTGAGTCTGGGTTATGTGTGGTGGGGCTGGTTCTTGGGCAAGTACAACCGTGGTTCTATCTGCATCGACAGGTAGCACGATCTTTTCTGAAGACCATGCTTTTACTCCCACAGATACTGCCATCACCCCCTCCAATTGAATTGGCTGATAAACAAGAAAAGTAATTGAATGTACACACATTGTAAGATAGGAAGGTGCAATGGATAGTAGGGAAGAAAACAGGGCATGAAATAATTCACATTTATGTAGTCTAACCAGACAGAATAGCAGGACATAATTTCACATATATGATGGCTAATTAAACAGGATAGCATGACACAATTTCACATGTATGATGGCTAACTAAACAGGATAGAATGACATACTTTAAAATATGATGACTATGTAAATAGGATGACATGATATAACTATACGATGTGTCTATTAAAGTGGTTGGCATGCCATAAATCACAAACATGTCGTCGATGGAAACATGATGGCATGATATAATTCATGGATAGAATGACATAATTCAAAATATGATGACTATTTAAACAGGATGAGATGATATAACTTATTATGTGTTTAGAAAATGGGTTGGCATGCCATAATTCAGATACATGCTGTCTATGTAAACATCATGGCATGATATAATTCAAATATATGATTTATATACTAAGGAATTGAGAAGAGGGCAATCGCATATATGATGTGTCAACTAAGGAGATGGCATTCAATATTGTGTATATGATGTAAAAACTAAGCATTGCGATACAACATATGCATGATATGAGTAATATAACCCTGCCAAGTTTGAGCATACACCTCAGGGGGATAATAGGACTGGTCATCTGCCTCTGAATCCTCCTCTGAAGAGCTATCTCCAACCAGCAAGATATCTGCTTCAGCAGGTAGCATTGTCTGCTCTGAAGACCTTGTTTTCACTCCAGATTTCTCCATCACCAATTCAAATGGCTGATGCACAGGAAGAGCCGTTGAATATACAAACATTGTCGACAAATGCAATGAGAAATACAAAAAAAAGGACGGCATTATATAATTCACATATATGACGCTTGGCTAAACAACATGGCATTTCATAATTCACATATATAATGCCTTGCAACAAGATAGCATTGAATAATTCACATATATAATGTCTTGCAACAAGATGACATTGCATAATTCACATATATGGTAATTAGACACTGAACAGGTGGCATTCACACAAAGCATGTCTAAACTAAGAAAATGATATAGCAATGCAAGATATCATACGCACGATATGGCAACATAACCCTAGCATGCACCTCGGGGGGGGGGGATAGGACTGGTCATCTGGCTCTGAATCCTCCTCTGAGAAGCTATTCGTAACCAGCAAGACATGTGCTTCGTCAGATAGCATTGTGTGCTCTGAAGACCTTGTTTCCACTCCAGATTTTTCCATGACTGTGCCGAATGGCTGATGCATAGGAAGAGTAATTGAATGTACTAAAATTGTTGACAAATTTAACATGTAATAAAAAATGATCGCATGATATAATTCACATATAAGATGACTGGCTAACCAGGGTGGCATTGCAAAATTCACATATATGATGCCTGGCTAAACAAGATGGCATTGCATGATTCACATATACGATAAAGAAAATAAACAGATGGCATTGACACAAAGCATGTCTAAACTAAGAGATGACATTTTTGATGTATACAGTAAGCAATGCAAGGCACCATATGCATGATATTACCAACATCAACATGCCAAGTTAGAGCGAAGACCTCAAGGGGTAAATAGGAGTGGTCTTCTCCTTTTGAATTCCCCCCCCCCAGAACAGTTATCTTCTTCTTGATTACGATCCGAAATGGGTGGAGGGGGCTGCCTTTGCACCCACCATGGAGCGACTTCTGCATGAAATTTTATTGCCATGCAAGGCTAGTCTCTTTTGCTCTACATGTTCAGTTCCATTGTGTACAATAACTGACATGCATAGGAATGAAACATAGTGAGATTATGTAAGGAGTGCATGCACAAATCCAGAGTGATGGTAGCAAATTGTGGATAGACCCAAAACCAATGATAGCAGGCAGATAATAGCTTTAGTTAAAAAATACAGATAATGGCTCCTTTAATGTTTGTTTGCACCCAACATGAAACTCATAGTAGACATCTGAGATTAACCAGATAGTAGACATATAGTACTGATTGCTGCCCCAATATGTACCCCACAACCATTTAAAAATTCAAGTTTCAGCATTAGTTTGGACCTGAGTTAGAGTCTAATAAGTGAACACGATGATAAAGTAGCATGTCATCATATTAAGCGATGCATAACGTAAGCAGACACCGAAGAGTGCGACCTCTCTTGCGGACCCATGTAGTCCTCAAGGTCATCCACTCAGTTGATGATGGTAATGCAGTTGTGGTGGCTGCCGGCGGTGGGGAAGAAGATCTGAGGTGGCGAAAGACAGTCTGGAGAGCGTATCCCTGCCGTGGTGAACCCTTTCATCGTTGGAGCAGCTGAGCTGGGGTGGAACACAGTGGCGCAGGAGCAGGACAAACTACACAAGGTTTTCTTTGACACATATCTGTAATAGAAGTAATTGTGTAACGACTTGTTTGAATTTGAGGATTCTAACAATGCAGGGATAGGAAATAGACAGGAATAGGATAGGAATGCATGTGCAAAACAGAGAATTTAAAAACACAGGATTTCTGCCAATCTGGGTGTTTGATTCACAAGAATTGGAAGATCACAGGATGCAAAGAAGCATGGTGAGATTAAGTATAACCACAAGAAAATGCACGGTTATAATGCTATTATGCTACTATCTCTTAGTCTTGTGCTTCATGAATAGGAATTTTAAAAGGAGGACAAGTGGAAATTAAAATTCCTACGATTTTTCTTTCAAGGAGACACTAGAGGAACAAATCCTACATTTTTCCTTTGCTCCATTCCTTTTAACCAAATTCATGAATAGTAGTACCATAGGAAACTTTCCAATTCCTATGTTTTTCATTCACTTTTTCTTTCAAGCAGTGGCGATTCTAGTAGGCAGGCTTGAGCAAGGAAAAAGCCTACACTAAAAAATGTTTTTGTTCTACTTCTATTACTTTGGACCCAGGCCAATGCCCTATTAGCTCAACTCCCAAGCCCATTGACAAAGGAAAGCTCAAACGGATAGAGATAAATAATGATGGCGTTCAAGAGAGTCCATCACGGATAGCTAAGTTGCCTGGTACCTCACTTCTTGTCATATAGTAGGATAAAATAATCGTATTTCACGTTACTACGTGTGCTCAGTGTTCAATATATATAACACGTAGAGTAAAAAAAGATGCAACAAGTGTACAACCTCTTTGGCAAAGCCATGTCGATCTCAACGTGTTTGGGTTGGCCGGTGAGATTTTTATGTGATACGTCTCCAACGTATCTACATTCCAAACACTTTTGCCCTTGTTTTGGACTCTAATTTGCATGATTTGAATGAAACTAACCCGGACTGACGCGGTTTTCAGCAGAACTGCCATGGTGTTGTTTATTGTGCAGAAAACAAAAGTTCTTGGAATGACCTGAAAAATCCACGGAGATAACTTTTGGAGAATATAAAAAATATTGGTAGTAGAATCAAGGCCAGGGGGCCCACACCCTGTCCACGAGGGTGGGGGGCGCTCCCCCTCCCCCTGGGCGCGCCTCCCTGTCCCTCCACCGACCTCAACTCCAACTCTATATATTCCATTTCACAGAGAAAAAAATCATAGAAAAAGTTTCATCGCGTTTTACGATACGGAGCCGCTGCCAAGCCCTAATATCTCTCGGGAGGACTGATCTGGAGTCCAATCGGGGCTCCGGAGAGGGGGATTCATCGCTGTCGTCATCATTAACCATCCTCCATCACCAATTTCATGATGCTCACCGCCATGCGTGAGTAATTCCATCGTAGGCTTGCTGGACGGTGATGGGTTGGATGAGATTTAGCATGTAATCAAGTTAGTTTTGTTAGGGTTTGATCCCTAGTATCCACTATGTTCTGAGATTGATGTTGCTATGACTTTGCTATGCTTAATGCTTGTCACTAGGGCCCGAGTGCCATGATTTCAGATCTAAACTTATTATGTTTTCATGAATATATGTGAGTTCTTGATCCTATCTTGCAAGTCTATAGTCACCTATTATGTGTTATGATCCGACAACCCCGAAGTGACAATAATCGGGATACTTCTCGGTGATGACCGTAGTTTGAGGAGTTCATGTATGCACTATGTGTTAATGCTTTGGTCCAGTACTCTATTAAAAGGAGGCCTTAATATCCGTTAGTTTTCACTAGGACCCCGCTGCCACAGGAGGGTAGGACAAAAGATGTCATGCAAGTTCTTTTCCATAAGCACGCATGACTATATTCGGAATACATGCCTACATTACATTGATGAACTGGAGCTAGTTGTGTGTCACCCTATGTTATAGCTATTACATGAGGAATCGCATCTGACATAATTATCCATCACTGATCCAATGCCTACGAGCTTTTCACATATTGTGCTTCGCTTATTTACTTTTCCGTTGCTACTGTTACAATTACTACAAAACTGCTATCTTTACTTTTGCCACTGTTACCATTACTATCATACTACTTTGCTACTAAATACTTTGCTGCAGATACTAAGTTAGCTAGGAGTGGTTGAATTGACAACTCAACTGCTAATACCTGAGAATATTCTTTGGCTCCCCCTTGTGTCGAATCAATAAATTTGGGTTGAATACTCTACCCTCGAAAGCCGTTTCGATCCCCTATACTTGTGGGTTATCAAGACTAATTTCTGGCGCCATTGCCGGGGAGCATAGCTCTATTCTTTGAGTCACTTGGGATTTATATCTGCTGATCACTATGAAGAACTTGAAAGACGCAAGAACTAAAAAATTTCCCTCAACTACGAGGGGAGGTAAGGAACTGCCATCTAGCTCTGCACTAGATTCTCCTTCTGTTATGAGTAAGCTTGTGACACCTAAACCTGCTACTACTATGAATTCTGATATGTTGCATGTTATTGATGATGCCACTTCTGCTATGCATGATACTTATGATGAAAATACTTCTATGCTTGATACTACTTTGCCATTAGGTGAATTTCTTGATGAACAACTTGCTAGGGTTAGAGAGAATGAAATTATTGAAGATGAAATTATTGATGATAGTGATGATGAAGGTTCTCCCCCTAAGTATGAATTACCTGTTGTCCCTGAGGGTTATGTTATGGATGAAGAAACTGCTAGAGATCTTCTTGCTTGCAATGATAGATCTGATCTTAAGAAGTTACTAGCTAAACTTAAACAGAAAACTCTGAATGCTAGAATGAAATATGACCCTGCTTTTGCTACTTCACCTATCTTTGTTACTGATAAGGATTATGAATTCTCTATTGATCCTGAGATAATTACTTTGGTTGAATCTGATCCTTTTTATGGCTATGAATCTGAAACTGTTGTGGCACATCTTACCAAGTTGAATGATATAGCCACCCTGTTTACTAATGATGAGAAGTCTCGCTATTATTATATCCTGAAGATATTTCCGTTCTCATTAAAGGCTGATGCTAAAAATTGGGTTAATTCTCTTGATCCTGATTGAGTGTGTAGTCCCCAGGATATGATTTATTACTTCTCTGCTAAATATTTCCCTGCTCATAAGAAACAAGCTGCCTTGCGGGAAATATATAATTTTGTGCAAATCGAAGAAGAGAGTCTCCCACAAGCTTGGGGGAGGCTTCTCCGATTACTTAATGCTTTGCCTGATCATCCTCTTAAGAAAAATGAAATACTTGATATCTTTTATAATGTACTAACCGATTCTTCCAAGGACCACTTGGATAGTTGCGCTGATTGTGTTTTCAGGGAAAGAACAGTCGACCAAGCTGAATTGTTATTGAGTAATATGTTGACTAATGAAAATAATTGGACTCTTCCTGAGCCAATTCCTGAGCCAATTGAGCCAACTCCTGAGCCTATTCCTAAACCAACTCCGAAGAAGAGGGGAGTTCTATTTCTCAATCCTGAAGATATGCAAGAGGCAAAGAAATCTATGAAAGAAAAAGGTATTAAAGCTGAAGATGTTAAGAATTTACCTCCTATTAAAGAAATACATGGTCTTAATATACCGCCTATTGAAGAAACACATTGTCTTGATAACCCGACACAGGTAGTAAAGGTAAATTCTCTCTATAGATATGATAAAGTTGAAATCTCGTCTACTAAATTTCATAGCCAATGCTTAGATGAATTTGATGACTTTATGGCTAGACAAGAAAGTTTTAATGCTTATGTTGATAGATAATTAAAGAGTAATGCTTTCATTATAGGACGCTTGAGTGATTATATGGCTAGAGTTAAAGGTGAACTTAAACTCATTAGCAAATATGCTTCTATGGTTACCACTCAAGGTGAACAAGTACTTAAAGCTCAAAGTGATTTGCTCGATGAATTAAATAATAAACATGATTTTGCTGTTAGAGTGGCTACTAGAACTGGTAGAATGACTCAGGAACCTTTGTATCTTGAAGGCCATCCTAAGACAACTGAGCAGGATTCTCAGAAAAATAATGTAGATGCACCTAGTCCTTCTATAAAGAAGAAAAAGAAAAATGATAGGACTTTGCATGCTTCTAGTGAACCTGTTATAGACACACATGAGAATCCCAATGATATTTCTATTTCTGATGCTGAAACACAATCAGGTGATGAACATGAACCTAGTGATAATGTTAATCATAATGTTCATGTGGACGCTCAACCTAGCAATAATAATGATGTAGAGGTTGAACCTGCTGTTGATCTTGATAACCCACAATCAAAGAATCTACGTTATGATAAAAGAGATTTTGTTGCTACGAAGCACGGTAGAGAAAGAGAACCATGGGTTCAGAAACCCATGCCTTTTCCTCCTAAACCATCCAGGACAAAGGATGATGAGTATTTTGAGCGCTTTGCTGAAATGATTAGACCTATCTTCTTACGTATGCGCTTAACTGATATGCTTAAGGTAAACCCTTATGATAAGTATATGAAGGATATCATTACAAATAAAAGAAATATACCGGAAGCTGAAATTTCTACCATGCTTGCTAATTATACTTTTAAAGGTGGAATACCAAAGAAACTTGGAGATCCAGGGGTACCAACTATACCATGCTCCATTAAAAGAACTTATGTTAAAACTGCTTTATGTGATCTTGGAGCCGGTGATAGTGTTATGCCTCTCTCTTTATATTGTCGACTTGAATTGAATAAGTTGACACCTACTGAAATATCTTTGCAAATGGTTGATAAATCGACTGCCATACCTGTCGGTATTTGTGAGGATGTGCCCGTTGTGGTTGCAAATGTCACTATCTAAACGGACTTTGTTATTCTTGATATTCCCGAGGACGATAGTATGTCGATTATCCTTGGTAGACCATTTTTGAATACTGCAGGGGCTGTTATTGATTGCAACAAAGGCAATGTCACTTTTCATGTTAATGGTAATGAGCATACGATACACTTCCCGAGGAAACAACCTCAAGTTCGTAGCATCAATTCTATTGGAAAAGTTCCAACTATTATTATTGGAGGTTTTGAATTTCCTCTTCCTACTGTCAAGAAAAAGTATGATATTCCTGTTGTTGGGGATGTGCATATCCCCGTTGAGGTAACCTAGTGTTATTCGAAATTTCTCCGGTTCCATGTTATTCGGAATGAGTTTGTTAACAAGACTTGATCAACCTTGTTAGTGGATTCATTTTGATGATCATGAGATGGATGAAACTAGAAGGCACAACCTTCTGTACCCTCTTTTTACTTTCTGTTATTTAGAATAAATAAAGCAAAAATAGTATTATCTGTCTGTTTTCTGAATTATCTGTGCAATAAAAAATACCCCGAATAAAAGTGCTCCAAATGCCATGCAAATTTAGTATGATTTTTTATGGAATATTTGAGGATTTTAGGCACTGAGAACACAACATGGGGGGCAAGCACCTAGCCACAAGGGTGGAGGGCGCGCCCCCTCCCCCTGGGCGCGGCCCCCTGTCTCGTGGGCCCACGGTGGCTCCTCTCCACTTATTCCTGCACCCACACACTCCATCTTCCTGCCAAAAAAATCCCCATCCAGCTCAAGCACAAGTTCTAGCTTATTTTGCTGCGATTTTTGATCTCCTTGCTCAAAGCTCCATTCACAAAACTGCTTTGGGAGATTTTTGCTTGGTATGTGACTCCTCCATTGGTCCAATTAGTTTTTGTTCTAGTGCTTTATTCATTGCAAATTTTTCTGCATAGGTGACCCTTTTCTTGAGCTTGCATTTAAAATTTATGAGGTCCCAAGTAATTCTAATGCATAATATAGGCTCTAGGCATTTGTGGGAGTAGTTGCTATCAATCTTGTTTAGTTTTATTCACTTTTATTTTGAAGTTACTAAAAAATTTCAGAAAATTTCAGAAAATGATAAGGAGATTATTGAGGGGCTCTTCGAGTCAAAGCTCCAAGGATAAACAAGCTAAGGAGAAAGAAAAGGCCAAGTGTAATCTTTCTCGCGTAGCGGAAGTACGGCCGTGTGAGTGGCCATGTGATAATTTCTTGAGAGCAGCCGGGATTTATGAAGACTTTTATTCATTGGCTAAAAATGTGGGCCTCACCGACTTCCTCCACAACCGGATTGATCAGTATCTTTTACTCACCAATACTTTCGTGCAAATTTTTTACTATTATTCTAAGAATTCACCTCCTTCAGTATCTTTTCATTTATATGATGAGAGTAAGGAAACGTCATTACGTAACTCTTGCGCGGTTTGTAGAATACCCTTTGAGGGCAGCTTAGATGAACCACATCGTAAAGATGTGGATGTTTTTGTTAACACTATTACCGTAGGGGATTCGAAGAAGGGTTCCGGCGCAAGAATCACCAGCATACATTTTCCTGTTTTACGCTACTTTGCCATTTTTGCTAGTCGATGCTTAATTGGTCGTGGAAATAGTGGAAACTTCAGTGTTCCTGATATTATTATTCTGTTCCATGCCTTGTTTGGTGACAACACTTTTAGTATGGGTGCTGTTATTGCTAAACGGTTAAGCCTGAACCGTACAAAGGGCCCCATCTTTGGAGGTATCTATGCTGCACGTCTTGCTAAACATTTTGAGATACCTCTTAGGCATTATGAGAAAGAGGAGACACTGTTGCCTCTTTCCTTTTTAGATTACAGGAGCATGGTAGCGCATGAATTTATTGTTGACAACAAAGATAAGATGCTTCTGTATAACCTGAGATTTAATAAGAAACACAATGAAATTATTACCATGCCTGCGCCTTTGTTGTTTGATTTGACTGCAGATAATTACCTTGTCTTGCCGGAAGTGGTGTACGCTCATCGAAGCTAGACATCCGCTCCAGAGCCTGAGCCGGAACCTCCACTCGACCATTATCGTCCATCATCTTATCAGTGGGATTCGGAGGAGATCGCTAGCCAGTGGTATCCTGATGACACTCCTCAGTACACCGGGGAGAGTAGCCGCGGTCCTTGGCATTAGACCAACTTAGGCCAAAATCCTAAGCTTGGGGGAGTACGTATTTCTCACCGACTTTACATTCATGTTCACACACTTATTCTAGTTGTCGGTTCTTGATGAGGATACATACCTAGGGTAGGGTCATAGGCCTGACCTATACGTCATACCCAAGGTCACTACCCAAGAAGGCAAGAAGGTCAAGAGGCAACATGAGACCCCCGGTCGAAGATGTCAAGTGCAATCCACTCGACATCATGTCACTCGGGAGTATTCCTACCTACTATCACTCGAGCATCCAGAGAATCACTTGACCTCCCGAAGACCAGGAGTCACTCAGCGTGCAATGGGCAAGCATTCACTCCGTAGTCTTTAAGGTCATTAACAACACTTAAGGCTGGCGTTACCAGTGACGCCAGCACTTTATGTACATTAACTCCCTTGTAATGGAGGGCAGGAAAGGTCCTGGCGAACTCTATATAAGCCACCCTCCTCCTCTGGCACAAGGGTTCGCACCCCCCTGTAACATCACACATATAATCCAATCGACCACCAAGACGTAGGGCTATTACTTCCTCCGAGAAGGGCCTGAACTCGTAAACCCCATGTGTACACCTTCACCATAGCTGAGCTCTTGCCTCTCCATTCCTACCCCCTTTCTACTGTCAGCCTTAGAACCACGACAGTTGGCGCCCACCGTGGGGTAGGTGTCTTAGCGACTTATTGGTGAAGTTGCAAGTTTTTCCGATCATCATCATGGTTTCCGGCGGCGAGTTGGCTGAGGGCCGCGAGATCCATCTCGGCGCGCTCGTTTTCGTCGCCGACGACTCAACTTGGCTTCAGGAAGCTCCGCTTGATGTTGAGGCGCTCCCCGTCCGAGGGACGACGCACTTTCGCGCATGCGTTCGCGGCGTCCTTATTCAGCAGCCGTAGACCCAGTATCAGTCGGTTACGGATGGTGTCTTCCCTCCCCGCTGTTCGCCACCGCAAGCTATCCGGTCGATCGTGGCTTCAGCGGTGGGTGAAACACGTGGTGGCTCGGTGTTCGGCCACCCATCAAGTCACGACAATCGAGTCCGACGAAACTCTCCACGGCCTGTTCGATCTGTCGACTGGCTCCACGGAGACTGCATCCGAGTTTGATAGCAGCGACCCTGCGGCTGAAGTCCTGATGGTCGATGGTCTGCGTGGCCCACCTGGCTTTCGTCGCGAAGACGGCGAAGATGGTGGCGGCGATCCATCCCACGTCCATGAGGAATATCCTCCCGAACCTCTTTCTTCGCAGCAGAGGGAAGAACTTCATCGCCGCAACATGGATGCACTCCACACACCCATCGTTGGAGAAACCCCCGAGGCTCAGGCCTTGGAGGAGGCACGCTTGGCTAATTTGGCTGAGCGCACTCGACTGGAGAACCTGCAGCACGCTCTCGACGAGCGGGCTCGGGAGCGGATTCCTGAGTCTAGTCGACGACAACTTTTTTCCGCCTCCACCTAAGGTATACCGTACTCTGATTCAGAACCTCACAGCTGCGGCCCGAATTGCAGAGTCGATCCAACCTTCCCAGTCGGAAGCTGGCAGAGGGTTGATGCAGATCCAGGCCTTGCTCCGGGCAGCAGGAGAGTAGAACACTGCAGTGTCTCAGTCGCGGAATAGGATTCACAGCAGATCCGTAGTAGCAGATACAGTTCAGTCGGCCCACAGCCCAAGATCACCCCTGCGGCGTGAAGGCCATGGATAGTATGATCGTCAACTCGACCGTGACAACCATCGTCGGGTGCCTACGCCTCCTCCAAGGAGTGCGTCATATGCGCCCCGGCATAATGATGATAGACGTCGTCATAGTGACGAGCGTAGAGCACCGGTTGACCCAAGAGAGCCAGGCTTCGTTGCGAGATCCATTCTCGTTCAAGGCCTGGTCGACCGGAATAGAGCACATAGAGAAGACCCTGGCAGAGATCGTCCGAGTGGCAGCAGATTGCATGTTTCAGGTCCAGAGTGTTTCAGCAGAGCCATCAGGGCAGCAGTGATTCCTCCCAACTTCAGGTTGGCAACCGGAGTCAGTAAGTTCACTGAGAATCCAAGCCTGAAACCTGGCTTGAGGATTACCAAGTTGCTGTGCAGATTGGAGGCGGAAATGATGAGATAGCGATGAAGCATCTCCCTCTTATGTTGGAAGGGTCGGCCCGAGCGTGGTTGACTCAGTTGATTCCAAGCAATATACACAGTTGGGAGGAGCTAGCTTGAGTGTTTGTAAGAACTTTTGAGGGCACGTGCAAGCGACCAGCAGGGTTGCCCAAGTTGCAGCATTGTGTGCAGAAGCTGAATGAGATTTTGAGGGAATTCATTCAGAGATGGACCACTTTGCATCACACCGTTGAAAATGTATTAGAGCATCAAGCAGTGTGCGCTTTCAAGGAAGGCGTCAAATACAGAGAGTTGGTCCTGAAATTCGGTCGGACTGGGGATATGACTCTGACTCGGATGATGGAGATAGCCACCCGGTACGCTAACGGAGAAGAAGAGGATCGACTCCGTAGCGGGAAGAGTAAACCAGTCGGCCAAGAGGTCGGTGGGGGTAACTCCAGTCGGAAACAGAAGCGTAAAGCGGAGCCAACGGCACTAGGTGAGATTGCAGAAGTGGCTCACGGGAAGTTTAAGGGAAAACCTAAGGGGCCCTGGCCCCCTAAGAAGGTAAAGGATCAAGCAGGAAATGATGTGTTGGATTTGCCATGTCACATCCACACGAAGAAAGATGAAGAAGGTAAGCTGATTTACCCGAAGCATACCACTCGACAATGTCGACTCCTGATCCAGCAGTTCCGAGAGAAACAGCCCAATGAGAAGGAGAAACAGTCGGACAAAGACGAGGATGAAGAGGAAGACGATGGTTATCCCAAAGTCAATTCCACTCTCATGATTTTTGCTGATGTTGAGAGCAAGAGTCGGTTGAAGGTTATCAACAGAGAAGTGAATATGGTTGCTCCGGCGACAACTACCACGTACCTGAAATGGTCTCAGACAGCCATCACGTTCGACCAGTCAGACCATCCTGCTCGTGTAGCCACCCCCGGGAGGCAAGCACTGGTGGTCGACTAGTGGTCGGAGGCACTCGACTGACTAAAGTGCTGATGGATGGTGGTAGCGGTCTGAATATCCTTTATGCTGAAACCTTGAAGGGGACGGGCATTCCGATGTCCAAGCTTAGCGAGAGCAATATGAGCTTCCATGGTGTTATCCCCAGAAAGAAAGCCGAATCACTCGGCCAGATCACTCTCGACGTGGTTTTCGGTGATTCCAAGCATTACCGTAAGGAAAAGTTAACATTTGAAGTCGTGGATTTCCAGAGTGCTTATCATGCCATTCTGGGGAGGCCTGCATACGCATGTTTCATGGCTCGACCATGTTACGTGTACCTCAAGTTGAAGATGCCTGGCCCAAGGGTGTGATCACAATTACTGGCAATCGGCAGAAGGCGGAGGAATGCTTCTAGAAAGGTTCCAAAATCGCCGATGCACAAATGGGAGCTGTTGAACTTCAAGAGTATCAGAAGAATGCAGATCTGAGTGATTTGCTCCGAGCCAAGAAGCCTGCCACAGATTTTGCATTTCAGTCGTCTGGTGAATCGAAGCCGATTCATATTCACCCGACCGATCCCAATGCCGCACCGACTCATATATCAACGACACTCAATAGCAAATAGGAAGAAGCGCTCATCCAGTTCCTCCGTGAGAACTGGGACATCTTTGCACTTCTGACATGCCGGATGTACCCAGAGGACTGGCTGAGCATCATTTGTGTGTTGATCCCAAGGCAAAACCCATCAAAGAGCACCTTCGGTGGTCCGCCGTGCAGAAGAGGAAAACGATTGGAGAAGAAGTGGCTCGGCTCCTAGCAGCAGAGTTCATCTGAGAGATCTACCACTCCGAGTGGCTTGCCAATGTAGTCATGGTCCCTAAGAAGGACGATTCACTTCGTATGTGCATTGATTTCAAGCATATCAATCGGGCCTGACCGAAAGATCACTTCCCTCTCCCCCGCATCGATCAGATTGTTGACTCGACTGCGGGGTGTGAGCGCTTGTCTTTTCTAGATGCTTATTCCGGGCATCATCAGATCCGACTGTATGGTCCCGATGAAATAAAAACAGCCTTCATCACCCCATTCGTGTGCTTTTGCTATGTCACCATGCCATTTGGTCTTAAAAATGTGAGAGCCACATTCATGAGAATTATTCAGAAGTGCCTGCTCACTCAAATCAGTCGGAATGTGGAAGCATACATGGATGACACTGTGGTCAAGTCTCTCAAAGGTTCTGACCTATTGATTGACCTCATAGAAACCTTTGCCAACCTAAGGAGGTACGATATCAAGCTTAATCTGTCAAAGTGCATGTTCGGAGTTCCAGGAGGAAAGTTACTCGGTTTTCTCGTTTCCGAATGAGGGATTGATGCTAATCCAGAAAAAGTTGATACCATCCTCCGAATGAAACGCCCTGTGCGAGTGCATGACGTTCAGAAGTTGACTGGTTGTTTGGCTGCCTTGATTCGATTCATTTCTCATCTCGGTGAAAATGCCTTGCCTCTTTACCGACTGATGAAGAAGTCTGATAAGTTCGAGTGGACTGCGGAAGCTGATTGAGCGTTTGCATAACTCAAAATCCTGCTTTCCACCTAGCCGGTGCTCGCTGCACCAATCAGCAAAGAGACTTTACTACTTTATATTGCAGCCACTGGACAAGTTGTCAGCATAGTACTCACGGTCGAGCGAGTAGAGGAAGGAAAAGCATACAAGGTTCAGCGCCCGGTTTATTATCTCTCCGAAGTTCTGACTCCATCCAAGCAATGATATCCTCATTATCAGAAGCTTGTCTATGGAATATACATGACCATGAAGAAGGTTGCACATTACTTCTCCAATCACTCCAATACAGTCGTCAACGACGCACCGTTATCTGAGATTCTGAATAACAGAGATGCAACTGGTCGAGTGGCAAAATGGGCGATTGAACTCCTTCCATTGGATATCAAGTTTGAAGCAAAGAAAGCTATCAAGTCCCAAGCAATCGCAGATTTCCTTGCCGAGTGGATTGAGCAGCAACTACCGACTCAAGTTCACTCAGAGCATCGGACTGTGTTCTTTGATGGCTCCAAGATGCTGAACGGATCGGGCACTGGGGTAGTATTGGTGTCCCCCCGCAGAGACAAGCTTAACTATGTTCTCCAGATTCATTTTGATTCCTCCAATAATGAAGCAGAATATGAAGCACTTTTATACGGGTTGCGTATGGCCATTTCACTCGGCGTCCGTCGCCTTATGGTATATGGCGACTCAGATTTGGTGGTTAATCAAGTGATGAAGGAATGGGATGTCAGAAGCCCAGCCATGACCGATTATTGGAATGCAGTAAGAAAGCTGGAAAAGAAGTTTGAAGGATTGGAGCTTCATCATATACCCCGACTGAAAAATCAAGCTGCAGATGAGTTGGCGAAGATAGGTTCAAAGAGAGAGGCTATTCCCTGCAATGTGTTTCTGGAACATATTCATTCACCTTCAGTTCAAGAATATCCTTTCACTGAAGAGTCGCCACAGCCCAAGAGCGCCACAGATCCGACTGAAGTCGAAATACCAACCATGGTCGACTTAGTCATGGAGGTTTTGGTCATCACTCCCGACTAGACGGTGCCATACGTCGCATACATTCTTAGGAAAGAACTTCCAGAGGATGAAGAAGAGGCTCGATAGATCGTCCAACAATCTAAGGCCTTTACCCTGATAAAAGGACAGCTGTTCAGAGAAAGTGTAACTAGAGTCTGCCTGAAATGCATCACACCAGAAGAAGGCCGAATGATCCTCAATGATATTCACTCGGGGACCTGTGGTCACCATGTGTCCTCTCGGACCATCGGGGCCAAGGCATACCGAGCTGGATTTTACTGGCCACGGGCCAACGAGATGGCAAAGGAAATAGTGGACAAGTGTGAAGGCTGTGAGTTTTACTCCAACATGTCTCACAAACCTCTGTTAGCTCTGAAGACAATTCCACTCGTCTGGCCTTTCGCTGTTTGGGGATTGGACATGGTTGGGCCTCTGAGGACTGGTAGGAGTGGATTTACTCATTTGCTGGTGGCAGTCGACAAGTTCACCAAATGGATCAAAGCAACAACAACAACAACAACAAATCCTTTAGTCCCAAACAAGTTGGGGTAGGCTAGAGGTGAAACCCATAAGATCTCGCAACCAACTCATGGCTCTGGCACATGGATAGCAAGCTTCCACGCACCCTTGTCCATAGCTAGCTCTTTGTCGATACTCCAATCCTTCAGGTCTCTCTTAACGGACTCCTCCCATGTCAAAATCGGTCGACCCCGCCCTCTCTTGACATTCTCCGCATGCTTTAGCCGTCCGCTATGCACTGGAGCTTCTGGAGGCCTGCGCTGAATATGCCCAAACCATCTCAAACGATGTTCGACAAGCTTCTCCTCAATTGGTGCTACCCCAACTCTATCTCGTATATCATCATTCCGGACTCGATCCTTCCTCGTGTGGCCACACATCCATCTCAACATACGCATCTCCGCCACACCTAACTGTTGAACATGTCGCCTTTTAGTCGGCCAACACTCCGCGCCATACAACATTGCGGGTCGAACCGCCGTCCTGTAGAACTTGCCTTTTAGCTTTTGTGGCACTCTCTTGTCACAGAGAATGCCAGAAGCTTGGAGCCACTTCATCCATCCGGCTTTGATTCGATGGTTCACATCTTCATCAATACCCCCATCCTCCTGCAACATTGACCCCAAATACCGAAAGGTGTCCTTCCGAGGTACCACCTGGCCATCAAGGCTAACCTCCTCCTCCTCACAGCTAGTAGTACTGAAACCGCACATCATGTACTCGGTTTTAGTTCTACTAAGCCTAAACCCTTTCGATTCCAAGGTTTGTCTCCATAACTCTAACTTCCTATTTACCCCCGTCCGACTATCATCAACTAGCACCACATCATCCGCAAAGAGCATACACCATGGGATATCTCCTTGTATACCCCTTGTGACCTCATCCATCACCAATGCAAAAAGATAAGGGCTCAAAGCTGACCCCTGATGCAGTCCTATCTTAATCGGGAAGTCATCGGTGTCGACATCACTTGTTCGAACACTTGTCACAACATTATTGTACATGTCCTTGATGAGGGTAATGTACTTTGCTGGGACTTTGTGTTTCTCCAAGGCCCACCACATGACATTCCGCGGTATCTTATCATAGGCCTTCTCCAAGTCAATGAACACCATATGCAAGTCCTTCTTATGCTCCCTATATCTCTCCATAAGTTGTCGTACCAAGAAAATGGCTTCCATGGTCGACCTCCCAGGCATGAAACCAAACTGATTTGTGGTCACGCTTGTCATTCTTCTTAAGCGGTGCTCAATGACTCTCTCCCATAGCTTCATTGTATGGCTCATCAGCTTAATTCCACGGTAATTAGTACAACTCTGAACATCCCCCTTGTTCTTGAAGATTGGTACTAATATACTCCGTCTCCATTCTTCTGGCATCTTGTTTGCCCGAAAAATGAGGTTGAAAAGCTTGGTTAGCCATACTATCGCTATGTCCCCGAGACCTTTCCACACCTCAATGGGGATACAATCAGGGCCCATCGCCTTGCCTCCTTTCATCCTTTTTAAAGCCTCCTTCACCTCAGACTCCTGGATGCGCCGCACAAAACGCATGCTGGTCTCATCAAAGGAGTCATTCAGTTCAATGGTAGAACTCTCATTCTCCCCATTGAACAGCTTGTCGAAGTACTCCTGCCATCTATGCTTAATCTCTTCGTCCTTCACCAAGAGTTGGCCTGCTCCGTCCTTGATGCATTTGACTTGGCCAATATCCCTCGTCTTCCTCTCCCGGATCTTAGCCATCTTATAGATGTCCCTTTCACCTTCCTTCGTGCCTAACCGTTGGTAGAGGTCCTCATATGCCCGACCCCTTGCTTCACCAACAGCTCGCTTTGCGGCCTTCTTCGCCATCTTGTACTTCTCTATGTTGTCTGCACTCCTATCCAGGTATAGGCGTCTGAAGCAATCTTTCTTCTCTTTAAGCGCCTTCTGGACATCATCATTCCACCACCAGGTATCCTTATCTTCGCTTCTCCTTCCCCTGGACACTCCAAACTCCTCCGAGGCCACCTTACGAATGCAAGTCGCCATATTCATCCACACATTGTCCGCATCCCCTCCTTCCTCCCAAGGGCCCTCCTTAAATACCCTCTCCTTGAACACCTGAGCTACCTCCCCCTTGAGCTTCCACCACTTCGTTCTAGCGACCTTGGCACGCTTATCCCGCTGGACACGAATCCGAAAGCGGAAGTCAGCAACCACCAGCTTATGCTGGGGTACAACACTCTCCCCAGGTATCACCTTACAGTCTAGGCACGCACGCCTATCTTCTCTTCTCGAGAGGATGAAATCAATCTGGCTAGAGTGTTGGCCACTACTAAAAGTCACCAGATGCGATTCTCTCTTTCTAAAGAGGGTGTTAGCTACAATCATGTTGTAGGCTAGAGCAAAGCTTAAGACATCTTCTCCTTCTTGATTCCTGA
The DNA here is from genome assembly GCF_002162155.2 of Triticum dicoccoides. NCBI lineage: Eukaryota > Viridiplantae > Streptophyta > Magnoliopsida > Poales > Poaceae > Triticum > Triticum dicoccoides. The sequence continues at coordinate 295,339,441 of NC_041393.1, forward strand.
TGCCATAGCCAAAGCCCCCATGCGCCCCTTCAAAACCTGTGTTAGATGTACCCACGTGGCCATTGAGGTCTCCTCCTATGAAGAGCTTCTCACCAATCGGTACACTCCTAACCATGTCTTCCAAGCCTTCCCAGAACTCCCTCTTGGTGTTCTCATTGTGGCCTACTTGCGGGGCATATGCGCTGATAACATTGAGAACCAAGTCCTCAGCTACCAGCTTGACCAGGATAATCCGGTCCCCACGTCTCCTGACGTCTACCACTCCATACTTGAGGCTCTTGTTGATCAAGATGCCTACGCCATTTATGTTTGCAGCCGTCCCCGTGTACCACAGCTTGAAGCCGGTATCCTCCACCTCCTTCGCCATCTGTCCTCTCCATTTGGTTTCTTGGACACAAAGGATATCAACACCTCTCCTCACTGCTGCATCAACTAGCTCCTGAAGCTTCCCTGTCAGAGACCCTACGTTCCAGCTACCTAAGCGAATCCTCCTAGGCTCGGCTAGCTTCCTTACCCTTCGCACTCGTCGAGTCAAATGCGAAGACCCTTGCTCATTTTCCACTACATCCGGGCGCCGATGTAGCATGCCACTAAGGATGCGACGACCCGATCCTCGCTCACTTGCCACCGTATCTGGATCAAGATACGGCGCGCCACTTGGGGGGTGACGGCCCGGCCCTTGCCCATTTTCCACCACACCCGGGTTCCGATGTGGCGCGTCGCTGAGAGGGTTACGCCCCAACGAAAATCTTTTGGGTTTCATCTCCATAAGAGTGGCTGAGTTTTTACGTTGGCTCGCCAAGCCTATCACAACCCTCCTCCTTTACCTGGGCTTGGGACCGGCTATGTTGAGACAACATAGGCGGAGTTCCAAATGGATCAAAGCCAAGCCCATTAAAAACCTTGAATCAAGTACAACTGTGAGTTTCATCAGGGAACTGATATTCAGATATGGCGTCCCACACAGCATCATCACAGATAACGACTCAAACTTCGATTTTGAAGAATTCAGAACCTTTTCTGCCTCCCAAGGCATGAGAGTCGACTACGCTTTGGTTGCTCATCCTCAGTTGAATGGGCAGGCAGAGCGGGCAAATGGATTGATTCTCAAAGGACTGAAACCCCGGTTGATGCGTGACCTCAAGCATGCAGCAGGGGCTTGGGTCGACGAGCTCCCATCACTACTTTGGGAATTGAGGACAACTCCTAACCAGCCGACTGGAAGGACTCCATTCTTCTTAGTCTACGGAGCCGAAGCCATACTCCCGAGTGATTTGCTCCACAACGTACCTCGAGTCAAACTCTTCTCAGAAGAGGAAGCAGAACAGGCTCGGCAAGATGCAGTCGATCTCCTAGAAGAAGAAAGAGAGATGACCTTGATCCGGTCGACCATTTATCAGCAAGACTTGTGTCGATTCCATGCCAGAAATGTAAGGGGTCGGGCATTTCAAGAAGGAGACTTGGTTCTTCGAGTGGACCAGTAGAAACCACACAAGCTCGCTCCTGCTTGGGAAGGCCCTTTCATCGTCACCAAAGTGCTCCACAATGGAGCATATCGTCTCTTCAACGTAGAGCATAAAAAAGATGAGCCACGCGACTGGAATGCGGAACTACTCCACCCTTTTTACTCTTAAGTATTTAGAACTGATGAGATGTAATAAGAAGTACCCTTTAGTTTGATTATCAAAAGACATGATTTTACAATCTTCCGAATGACTGTCATTTTTTTATGTCCTAAAATCCCCCAATGGGTTCCTTAGTTGAGAATCCGTTTCTCCTAAGTCAAAATGAAAATCCTGCCGAGTGGTGAGTCTGCCTCTCACTCGGAGGCTTAGCTGCGAATCTGTTTCGCCTAAGTAATAAAAATCCTGCCGAGTGGTGAGTCTGCCTCTCACTCGGAGGCTTAGCTGCATTCCAGTACTTGCCTAAGTAAAAAAAATCCTGCCGAGTGGTGGGTCTGCCTCTCGCTCGGGGGCTTAGCTGCAGTCTAGTACTCGCCTAAGTTTAAAAGTCCCATCAAAGGGCACGGGTCAGCCATGACCCCCCCGGGGTCACACCGTCAAGAAGAAGGACAAGATTGTGAGATTGATCTTCCAGCTCGAGGGCTTAGCTGCAGTCCAGTACTCGCCTAAGTTTGAAAAATCCTACCGAGTGGTGAGCAATCCTCCCACTCGGGGGCTTAGCTGCAGTCCAGTACTCGCCTAAGTTTGAAAAATGCTACCGAGTGGTGAGCAATCCTCCCACTCGGGGGCTTAGCAGCAGTCCAGTACTCGCCTAAGTTTAAAAAATCGTACCGAGTGGTGAGCAATCCTCCCACTCGGGGGCTTAGCTGCAGTCCAGTACTCACCTAAGTTTGAAAAATCCTATCGAGTGGTGAGAAATCCTCCCACTCAGGGGCTTAGCTGCAGTCTAGTACTCGCCTAAGTTTGAAAAATCCTACCGAGTGGTGAGCAAT